>NC_140557.1:40669349-41269349 GCF_057381845.1 Rhamphochromis longiceps | reverse complement strand
TTCCTTCGTTTCAACAACTTCAGCAAAAGATTTTTTCAAGTATTTACAAATACGTCATTTTATTAAAGAAACGTTTCCATCCTTTCCCAATGAACCACAAAAGCTAGTTTCAGATGATCTGTTCCCGATGAACCCGCTAAAGAAAGGAGCTATTTCCAGGATCTACAACCAACTTTCGCAAATAGACAGTACAACTACATTGGATCACTTGAGAAACAGTTGGAGTGAGGAACTGGGTACTAACATCACTGAAGATCAATGGACCAAAGCACAAGAACTGGTTCACTCCACTTCTGTCTGCTGCAGGCACGGACTGCTACAATTTAAGGTCCTGCATAGGCTCCATCTGTCAAAACTGAAGGTTTCAAGGATGTTTCCAGGGGCTGACTCAAGATGTGATCGATGTGGCCAGAATTCTGCCTCACTGTGTTTGGACATGTCCCAGCATCGCCACCTACTGGTCTAAAATATTTAAAACATTGTCTGATATTTTTAAAAAAACAGCTCCCCCCAGACCCAGTAATGGCACTTTTTGGTGTAGCTACAGTTAAAAACTTAAATAACAAACAAATTCATGTTTTGAGCGTTAAAACATTGCTTGCAAGACGCCTTATACTTCTGAATTGGAAAAATAAAGCCCCCCCAACTCACTCTGCTTTGTTAAGAGACACAATGTATCATTTACAGTTGGAGAAAATTAAGTTTTCATTGAGAGATCATGTTAACACTAGGAAGGCCCAGAGCCCAGCCATTTGGCTTTTCTACCTTTAAAACCCGGAGAGCAGCCAAATGGCTGGTAGGCTTTTAGCTAAGCTTTAGCTTCAGGCAAGTGGAAGCTAAATTGGCTAGTCATTCATATGTAAATTGGGTTGTTACCTGGGAATTCTGGAGGGAGGGGAGTGGGGGTGTGTGGATGAGGGGGTGGGGGAGCTGCTAAAAGCGGTGAGCTTCCTTTTGTTTCATCTTGATGCATTCTCAATCATCCAGGGAAACAAATCTCCAAAAGTCACCAACTTGGAGTGTTTCAGTTTGCCATCTTAGGGAGAAATCAACACACATGGGTGTATGTCCTTTGTTGCTGAGAAAGGGAGACAGGTCCCCACCTGTTCTTCACGCCACACTGTGCCATCTTTCGCTGTCTCAGTCCCCAAACAAGCTCTCTTTTTAGGTGCAGAAGCAGTCTCCTCATCTGCAGTGTGAACAAATTCAAATTGTGAGCAATGGGAAGGTCCAGTATCTCCTCCTCTGTATCAGAATAATGTCTGAAATATCTTACTTACAAACTACATCCACTTACTTATTTGAAATGAAATAGGAAATAACATGAAATGCAACTAACCGGAAGACTGATCAGACAGCTCTGAGTCCGAATCCGGCTGAACTTGTAGGTCTTCTCCATCCGAGTCACAAGGGTCGACTTCCCTCAGGATCATTTCCAAGGCCTGCTGAGTGGTGAGTCTTCTCTGCATTTTCTTTCCTTGGAGAGGAGGTCCGTACACCACAGAATTCTTCAGGGCAATGAAGGATTAGGCTAAGTGTAGTGAGATTGTATCATATATATAGGGCTTGGCTTCCTGATCAATGCTCCACTACCAAAAGGAAGCCAAGCCCTGCCACCCTTTACAACAAAACAAGGTGTGATCACATTGATGCCACAATGGACGACTGATCAATGCTCCACTACCAAAAGGAAGCCAAGCCCTGCCACCCTTTACAACAAAACAAGGTGTGATCACATTGATGCCACAATGGACGACTGATCAATGCTCCACTACCAAAAGGAAGCCAAGCCCTGCCACCCTTTACAACAAAACAAGGTGTGATCACAGGGCTTGGCTTCCTTTTGGTAGTGGACAATTGATCAGGAAGCCAAGCCAAGGTAAATGCAGACTACAGATACCATGGCAGTGCCAGGATTGTGAGTGATTGCTGAAAATGTTGAAATGTACTCACTCACTTTTTATAATTATTTGTAAAAATGTGTACAAATGGTTGATTTTTTGTACTGTTTTTATCAATAAATCTCAGCAACAAAGGACATACACCCATGTGTGTTGATTTCTCCCTAAGATGGCAAACTGAAACACTCCAAGTTGGTGACTTTTGGAGATTTGTTTCCCTGGATGATTGAGAATGCATCAAGATGAAACAAAAGGAAGCTCACCGCTTTTAGCAGCTCCCCCACCCCCTCATCCACACACCCCCACTCCCCTCCCTCCAGAATTCCCAGGTAACAACCCAATTTACATATGAATGACTAGCCAATTTAGCTTCCACTTGCCTGAAGCTAAAGCTTAGCTAAAAGCCTACCAGCCATTTGGCTGGTGGCGGGTTTTAAAGGTAGAAAGGTAGAAGCCTGGGCCTTCCTAGTGTTAAACGGTTTTACGTAATTTGGCAGCCCTTTATAGATTACTTTAATAAGTAAGCTGGGAGGGATGGCCTCCTCCCATATCTGCTCCAAGTTTATATATATTGGTCTGGGCAGGTGTATTGTTCTTTTTTTCCCCTCTCTCTCTTTCTCCTTTTTTTTTGTTTTTTTTTTGTTTTGTTTTTTTGTATATATATACTCATTTAGGTATATAAATATGTATGTATAGACATAGATGTGTGATTGTTTATATAATGGTAATTATATTTTATGTATGTTTCACGCTAATAAGAAAAATAATAAAAAGATTAAAAAAAAACATGTCAGAAATCTTTACATATGTTCTATTGATAAGTCTAATTTCCAACCTTATGAATGCATCCTGAAATAATGGCAGCATTGCTAGGAATTGCTTCTGCTGATTGTAGTTTCTTAAGGTAAACTATCCTTCAGCCTCATCCCACACACATGCTGGTTCAGTTTTCCACAAGAAATTCTGTTTGTTCTTTAGTTACTTCTGTTATTTTTACTAGTTAGTCAACAGACATATTACAAGGTTTACAATTATTGTAAGAAGTAGAAAATATACCCTATGCTTTTGTTAGACTCATTCCCATACACTCCCATGGAAACTCCCACACAGTTTCTAATATAAAATGTCTTAATGCATGCTCAAGCATCCAGGTAAGGAAATTTCAAAAAGTTGATTCTGTTCATCTGGATGTAGTGTTTTCAGTGGAAGAAATGTTTTGTCACTCATCCAAGGCACCTAAAAAAAAAAGCTCCAGCCGATCCAGGAAAGAAGGTGAAACTGCCGTCTAAGCAAAAACCCTTAGTGATCCCGTATGTATCAGGAGTATCAGAACAATTGGGGCGATTGTGGCTCAAGAGTTGGGAGTTCGCCTTGTAATCAGAAGGTTGCCGGTTCGAGCCCCGGCTTGGACAGTCTCGGTCGTTGTGTCCTTGGGCAAGACACTTCACCCGTTGCCTACTGGTGGTGGTCAGAGGGCCTGGTGGCGCCAGTGTCTGGCAGCCTCGCCTCTGTCAGTGCGCCCCAGGGTGGCTGTGGCTACAATGTAGCTGCCATCACCAGTGTGTGACTGTGTGTGTGAATGGGTGGATGACTGGATATGTAAAGCGCTTTGGGGTCCTTAGGGACTAGTAAAGCGCTATAAATACAGGCCAGGCCATAATTGAGACACATTTTTTTCTAAACACAGAGTTACTATGGCTTTTAAACCCCAAAACACACTGTGCCAAAAATTGGTTCCACCAACACAAATAGAATAATATAGTGTTCGCTGTTAAGTGCCAGGAGGTTTGCCATGATTTGTACATCTGGGAAACCAAACAAGGTTGCATGGCAATTATCTTGGGGCAAGATAGTAACCCCAAGTTTCTCTCAGATGCATCCAGCGCGCGAAGAATGTGTGTGAACATTAGATAAAAAGGACTTACATAGAAAGCGCTATACAAATACAGGCCATTTACCATTTACCGTTACCATGATAGTTTACTTGTTATGCACCCCTAAGAGTACCGAAGAAAGAGCCCATACATCTCTATGACAACCGTGTGCCCACCCCTGAAGCCACCCATTCTGCCATCCCAAACCAATCCCACCATCAAGAACAGCGTCCCACAGGGAGCAAGGCTTTGCAAGCCATAGACCCAGATGAACGGATGCCCCCCAGATCCAGCACCTCTGGACAGGGTGCAGGAAACAGGGTTGTTATAAAGGGTTTAACAGAAGTGTTGCATTAATTGTTTAGGAATTATAGAAATTTTTATACTCTTTTAAACCTTTGAGGCTCAAAAGCATTTGGATACATGGCTGCCAAGCAGTTTTGTGGCCATTTAAGACTTTTCCCATAATTATTCTATCAGTAATTAAGCAGAGATATAGAGATAAGTGTTGAACTTACATTTAGTAGATGTCCAGTGAAACCCTTTGTATGAGGTCCAAAGAGATGCTGACACAAGCGAAGGCTAAGATTGAACAAATTACAGAAATTGTAATTGCCAAAACACTTGTGTACCTAACTGTGTGTTGTGTTGCAGACCAGAGCAGCCTTATGATGTCCAGAACCTTAAAGAAGGGTGAATCCTATCAATCAGTGGGTCCTGCCACTGAAGCATTTTTCTTGTTTTCTTTTTAGCCATCCACTCACCCATTCAGGGTCATTGATGGGCTGGAGCCTATCTCACCTCCATGGGGAGAGATGCAGGGTATACCTTGAACAGTCTGCCAATCTGTTACAGTGCTAACACAGAGAGGCAGACAACCATTTACACTTGGCATTGGGTAGCTGTTTACTGGAACACTTAATATGAGTTTTAAGGAGATGTTGATGAAGCAACAGAAGCCATCATTAAATGAAAAACTAAATAAACATATCAGAGAGAGATTAAAAAGTTTTATGAGGAGCCAAAATAACATTTGGGACATTTTCAACCAGAAGGAATATACTAGCCAGCTCAGACAGTTTACAACAAGGTGTACACCACTGGTTACGCTCAAGAACAGGAAGACCAGATTTGAATTTGCCAAAAAATAAAAGAACTTTCACAGCATGGGGAAAAACTATTAGTAATGTTAGTTTATGTGGTTTCCTCAGTAAACTGGGTGAGGTAGCTGACTCCTAATCACAGCGATTTCTCTAGTTTCAAGTAGCCTGGCCCTTTGACCCAGGACCTGTTGGCCTTGCAAGACCCTTCTAAGCAAAAATGATTCCTACTCACCAAACTCTTGGGATCACTCAAGCATTTTGAACCTGAAAAAACACATTTCTTCATGCTTGTGAATAATAAGCTTTAAACTGTAAAAACCTTTGACCTTGATTGTACCTGTTGTATTGTGTTGTTGTAGGATGATCTCACACCATTGCACACGGCAGCTGACGGAGGTCACTATGAATGCGTTAGACTTCTGCTGGATTCTGGCTGTAATGTCAATGCACAAACTAATGTATGCTTGTTTACTTAAATATGCAATTCAAGAGTGGGTTGGCAGTGTTATTTTCATGAATTAATATTTATCTTCTGTCTGTAGAGAAAAATGAATGCTCTCCATTATGTGGCACAGCATGGTCATGACAGAGAGGCCAGCTTGCTGCTGAAGGCAGGAATCAATGTAGATGCTATAAACAATGTAAGCACTGTTAGCTATCTCCGGAAAAAAATAATTATGATAATTCTTTTAAAGTACCCATATGCAAAAGAAATAGAAGAAATTTATAAAAGACTTGCATAAGATTTGGCTTACTTCATATAAGGCTTATATGATTTACTCATGAAAGTGGCCACTTTCTCATTACTTTCATATATTGTTTTAGTAAGTATCCAAAACAAGTTTCATTTATATAATTTATCAAAGGATCTTATATCTGTTTTCACTCTTGTATGCTTTTCATACAAGTTTCACATAACACAAAGCTTTATAAGATTTATATATATCTTTTCCATATGGGTATTCTTACACAGTGGTATGTTAGCATGTTAGCATTTTGGTGCATAAAATGAAGAAGAAATCTAAAATTAGGCAGTAAACACTTGTAAACGTTTTAAAAGTTAATATCATAGAGAGCAGCTTTTTAATACCTGTTTCTCTTTGAAACAGCAACACTGCACACCACTCCACCTGGCTGTTTTCAACAATCACACAAAAGTTGTACGATTGCTTATCGATGCTGGCAGCAACCTGAATGCCACTGACATTGTAAGTACAAAGTTCCACAGCCACATGAACACAATGCATAATAAAATGTCCTATAATACAGTAATTTTACTTAATGGTTGTCTGTCATGTGGGCGACAGAGGCAGCAGACTGCACTACACATTGCCTCAGAACATGGCTGGCATGACCTGGCTGAGATGATGCTGATTTCTAGAGTTAGTCTCAGTCTAACTGATAAGGTACCACACACAGCTTCACACAGAATATTATGTACACTGCTCAAAACAATAAATGGAGTACTAAAGTCACACATCAGACCTTAAAAAATATTCATGTTACTTTGACGTACGTTTTGAAATTCATTGAAAACAAGAAGGGGTCAGGGGTCACAAAGGTCAGTGAAAACCATAATCATCAGCCTTTTGAAGGCTGGATGAGATGGTGGATGGTGGTGGGGGGATCTCCTCCCAGATTTGGATGAGGGATTCAGGTGTGTGAAACATGAGGGCCAGGCAGTGACATCAGTGTCTTCATCATTATATAATTGCCAGGTCACTGGGTATTGCCCTGCAACACAAACCCAGGACCGAGTGCATTAAGACAAGCTCTGAGGATTTCATCCCAGCAGTACAGGGTACTGTTGGCTAGCATGGTTAATGATAAAGGAGCTTTACACAACATAATTTACCAATTCAAACCTGCATACACGCAATTCTATCTAGCATTCACACTGCGATGAACTTTCAGCTCTGGCCTGTCTCCTACTATCTGCTCCTCACTCTTCAGACTGTGCTGGGAAACACAGGCTACGTCCACACTAAAATTTGAAAATGGCGTTTTTGTCTGAAAACGCTCCGCGTCCACACTATCGTTTTCAGTCGTTTTCACAGAGTTGTGCGTCCACATTGAAACAGCCGAAAACGCTTCCGTTCCAGTCCTGCGCATGCGTGAAACGCAAGAAGATTCGGCCTGCCTCATTTCCGTCTGCCATTTATTTACTTTTCCGGCTCTTTGAAACGTCGCGGCAAATGTTGAGGAAAAGCACCGAGTTTTTTAAATGGACTAACAATGAGCTGGAGTTGTTGCTGCGAGTAACACAAAAGTACAAAGTTGCAAAAGCGAGTGAGAGTTAAAGAATTTGAAGAAAAGCTCTGGAGCACGTACAGACTGATATTAATCTTTAATAGCGCTGTCAAAACTGAGAGCAAACAAAACAAACGCTGTATAATGCCCTCCGCTATCTTAGTTTGATTGGTCACATGACTGCATCACATCACTAAAATGTGTCATCGTTTTTGAAAAGGCTCGGGATTCGCTGTCCACACTGCAACACGAAAACGGCTTTGGATAGCGTTTTCAAAACGCTGCGTTTTCCTTCACCGAAAACGGCGTCTCAGTGTGGACATGGCCACAGTGTAACCTGGATGTGCTGCAGGTACTCTCTCATCAAACCAGTACTGACGAGGATATCAAAAAGCAATTCTAGGAGAGAATAATGGTCTGTCCCATCACCTGCAGAATCATTTACTTTATGGAGATTGTCTTGGAACTGTAAGAGCAGTTTGGCGAGGAAGAACAGCTAGCAGGTCCAGCGAGCATGTGGTGTGGAGGTTAGCTGGATAACTCAAAGTCAGTCAGTTAAATCGAACAACACATTTATTTGATGTTAGCAACATAAGACCATACAAGCCAAGTCTCCACGGCTCTACTCTGTCCGTACGTACATGTGCGGAGATGGGTAGTCACCGGCGCCAGCCCGTTACAAAGGTATGGTTTCTCTCAGAACAGACACACAAGCATGTAATGGCTGCCACACTATACTCACACACCCACTACGAGACTCCCCCAACTACTACAGTTGTTAAAAGTCCGCTTGTTCATTGTAACTGTTTATACTACGTTACCCATGATGCACCTCGGTATCTGTACAGATGAGAGGTGTGTCGGAGGATAACGTATTTACTTGCATTCCTGTATGACCACACACACCCATATACACACTCACACCCCCTTTACCTGCATGTGAATACTGTAATGCCTCCCTACCAACGCTGTACATCCTGTTGATGTCATCTGCCACCTCCTTAGTAAAGTAGGGCAACCCCCTCTAGTGGTGCTATAACACAGTAAGGTTTGTCTTGGAACGTCTTCAGTACACCTGTTTGATTTGCACCAAAAAAAGGTGAAATTAATTGATTCACTTACACTTCCGAAGACGACAGCTTGATATCCGTAAAGTTTAACTTGTGGTTGATGATCAAGTGTTCCTTTACTTTTTTGAGCTGTGTATTTCACATTGTACACTAACAAAAACAGTTTTCAGTTGGTGCATTGATCCTTCTATATCATATTAATTAAGATCTTTGTTACGCTAGTCTTAAGTAGAATATTTATCTTTTTTCACACCATTTGAAACCTTGATGCGTAGTTCACTTTTTCTTTGTCCGGACAAAGTTAATCTTGTAGCACAGCATCATGATAACTGTTTTAGTATAGATTCAGATCTATGACACTCATAGCTGTGTCTTCTAACAAAGCAATGCTTTTCTGGCCATCTAATGTACACAGCAGGGAAAAACATGTCTGGAAGTGGCAGCAAGAGGAAACCATGTCGTCCTGGTGGACATGATAATTAAAGCTGACCGTTTTTCTAAATGGGAGAAGGTAAGTGTTGCTAACGCTATATTAATACTAAATACACTCTCCTTATATGAAATCTGTGCTCATATTCGATAAATACATTTTCACTCTTTTCCAGCGTATCAGCACCCATGTCCTGTTGAGTTTTTCACATTATATACATATTAATTGTTTTGGATTTTGTAATAAAAAAAAAATCCTGGCATACAGGCATAGTTATAAAGAACGAGAACAACTCAGAGCATACACTATGACTAGGTCTCCAAGATGCTTAAAACATAAGAAATCAGGAAGGGGCATGTAAAGGAATTTCTTTTACTTATGTATTAATCACATTATTTTATTGTATGATGCCTTGGTGCCACTGGATTTTAACATGTCTCACACTCATACAGTAAGACAAATGGTGGGGGTGTAGTAAGGAAGTTGGGGGAAGCAGACGACTCCACAGGAAGAGTCTTTTGTCTCTTTGAGGACTCTGGGAGGCAGCAAGGGAGTGTGAAACAGCTGTGTACTGCCTTTTGTTCCTGGAGATATTTAACTGAGAGCCATGCTGGGCTCAGACTCTGCTGACCGTCTGTCCCGCGGTCATGCAGGGACTTCATCAAGCTTGGTTGTCTGTTCTTTGTGTGTTTGATTAAAGAATGTTAGCTACCGCTCACCGCTCGTCTGCAGGCTTTATTTAAATGGAAAACTTCCACAACAGGCAAAAAAAAGCTTTTTGCTAAAAAAAAGATTCAGAGCAGAAGTTTTTTGCACTGCATTTTAAAATGAAAACATATTGCATTTATTTACAATTAAAGACACAGAGCAGAAAGTGTGTTACTGTTTTACATCCACAGACACACAAGAAAAGAAGCAGGCAACATGAGGTCAAGTTATGGCAATTTTATTTGTGCATTTCAGTTTTTAAAAAACAAGCAAACGTCCCAAGAAGAAGGATGGGGTGAAAGAAAGGTGGAGAGAGGGGGAAGGAGGAAGAAACTATTGATGCTGCTGAGTCAGTTCTTTCTCAGCAGTCTGCTCCAGAATCCCCTCCTGTCCTCGGCTTGCTTTTCTTTTTCTTTTGCCTTCAGTTCGTTTAAGGTTTTGTTGAGCTGCTCCTCGGCATCTTTAAATGTTTCTTTCAGCTGCTGTTTGGCCAGTTTCCCTTTGTGTTTGAGGAGCTCTTTAGCTTCCTTTTTGTGCTTTCGCATTTCTTTCAGTGCGTCTTTGCAGTCTTTCTTGGTCACCGTCATTTCTTTCTTGAATACCTTCACCTCAATTTTCTCTTCTGCAAGTTCTTCTTGCACTTTCATCAGTTCCTTCTTCATGTTTTCAGTGTGACTCTTTGTATCTTCCATTTCTTTCTTTGCTTCCTGTATTTTAATTTTCTCTTCCTCCAACACTTTTTGAGCTTCCAACAATTCTTTCTTCAAATTTTCAATCTCATTTTCTGCCTCATCTTTACGTCTTTTCTCCTCTTCAAGTTGTTGCTTTACATGCAGTAATTCCTTTCTTAGTGTTTCAGCTTCAGCTGTTACATTTGCAGCTTCTTGAGTTGCCAACTGCATTTTCCTTTTTCCCTCTCCAAAAGCTTCCTGCACCTCCTGTAATTCCTGCAGCACATTTCCTGCCTCCTTCTTTGCAGTTTGATATTTATTTTTGGCTTCTTGTGCTGTGCTTTTCTCTTCCTCCAATGCTTTTTGAGCTTCCAACAGTTCTTTCTTCATCTTTTCATTCTCCTTTTCTGCCTGTTGTTTTCCCATTTTCTCTCCTTTAAGTTTGAGACCCACATGCAGTAATTCCTGCAATACTACATCAGTTTCAAACTTTGAATCTTTAGCTTCTCCTCTTGATTTTTCTGCCTCTTCTTTTAATTTGATATTTTCAGCCTGTATCATTTTAAGTTCTTCTTGCAGGTTAATCAGCTGTACTGAATTGTGAGGTGAAGCACTCGCCGATCCTCTTCTCGTTCTCCCCTGATTCATTTTGGCCTTTTAAACAAAGGAGCCAACGTTTTGTAGAGGAGTGAAGTGAAGTTTTCGATGTTTCTTCGTCAACTGTCGTTTGTCCTGCACAGAGATGCTGCTGTAGATGTGTCTCTAGCTGTGTCTGGATACAATGAAACATGCTGGAACTAAGTGCTTGTGTTGCACAGTTCTACTGAACATTCCATTTCATGCATGCTCCGCCCACATGGTCAGGAATGTCAGGTGCTGCATCGCCAAATGCTGCTCCCGTTGCCTAGCAATAACAGCTGTTTACTTTTGGGGTCTGGTTCATTATTTAATAAAGAAAACATGTCCAAGTATTGGGTGCTGAGGCTCAGCGCATATTCTAGCCTGCTGTGTGGGTGGGCAGCTAGAAATCACTGGTGGGCAACATGAGTGAGGAGAAAACTGGAGCAGCCAAGCAGGGAGCTACAGGTTGCTGGTTTGAGTCTCTGTTCAGATGCTGGTGTCTCCTCTCTCTGAGATGTCTGCAAACAGTCCCAGATAAAACAATAAGGATAATAAACAAACACGTGACTAAAATAACAATTATGACTCTGATGTGTTTCATGTGTAGCAGGATGGCCTCTATACAGCAGTCGCTGCAAGCATCCACATCGCCACACTCACTTTTCTTTAAGCAGGCGTGCTGGGCTCCTCCTAAGGAAAGTTTGAAACTTCATTTCCTTCATGCTGGTGAACTTTTTACCAAATATTTTCATCAAAGCTTCTCCATCACTGACAGGGATTGTTTGGATCTTCACACTCATCTCCACCAACCCTAAAAAATGAGTCTCACTTTGCTCATATAATGCCAGGAGTGTCTCCATATTCCACAAAAGTCTGTGCAAACATGTAACAGTATCCCATATTCATATGAATATTATTGATATTATAACAAAAGCTGTCACCAACACAATTGTCCCAAGTGCTTTTTTTATTAGTTATTGCAAATGCTTGATTGCAGTTCTTGCTAGATGACAAAACCACTTATTAGGTTTAGAAGGAAATGACTTTTGGAGGTAGCAAGGGAGTGTGAAGCTTAAGGTGTAAAACAGCTGTGTACTGCCTTTTGTTCCTGGAGAAGGTATTTAACAAACCAGCTAAGTATCTTGTAAATTCTTTGTGCTAGTTTTAAAAGCAAGAGGTACTGAGAGTTTGTTTTCTTTGTACATCATATGCATAAAACGTGATAACATCCTTTTAACTTCGAACGACTCACAAAACTTTCTCCCTGTTGAATTCAGGATCACGGGGGATGTGAGCAGGTAAGAAGACCTCTGAGCTTAAAACAGGACCATCAGCCAGAGACACAGCACTTCCGTTCTGTCTTATGGACCCTCGCCACAAAGCATCTGTGTTATGGGGAGTGGAAGATTCTCGCTCAGCATTGGGACTTTAGTGAAGCACATATACAAGCTATAGAACAACAGTGGACAGGTGAGCAGTGCTGAGTTCCTAAAAAAATTATTGACAGTTTTATTGCTATTTTTATTACCTTTTTTGTACTTGTTGGGTTTTTTCATATATATATATATATATATATAAATCTTTACACAGGAAATCATACAAGTTTGAAAAACTGTAATATAAGGCCTGTAATGTCCAGAACCATAGAAGCACTGTTTCATGGGTCCAGTGATTTTATTGAAAATAAATTCTCAAATTTGGCACTGACTGATTCACTCTACAGCATTCTGAGTACCTGAGGTGATTAACTCTGGTCTAGGTCAATTTTAACCCAGATCAAGAATTCTTTCTACAATTCTACTACAACAAATGAACTACAGATCTATTTAGAATATATGGATAGTCTGACATGAGTAAATGGATGCTTAATCCTTAATATTTCAGAGAGCAGATGGTGTTGTTTTTCTTTTGGTTTTTTTACAACATCACTTTTTTGTAGAAAAACGTCTATTATCATACAATATCTTGTCTTATAATGATGACCTGAAGCACAACTACAACTGCCTATACCTGATACCTGAATCTTGGTTAACCAGAGAGATAAAAGCCAGGAGAATAAACCAGATGTTCTCCACTGAACTACCCAAAGTATAGTCTGAATGGCAGCAGAACAAAATGAGAACAGCCCCGCCAACGCTGGAGACAGAGCAATACTGAAGAGTATATGTAAGAAGGATGCAACACATAACAGAAATGCTCAGTGCCTAGTGGATCTAAGAGCAGACTGCAACAACCTCCCTGAAAGGATCCAGTAACCATCACAGTGGCAGACATGTCAAGCAGAGGGATTGGACAGCACCATTCCCTGCCATGTTTAACACCTACTGGATAGGGAAGCTAACAAGCTAACTCCATTAGCATCCTGCAGCACAAATGAACCAGGTGCTAATGGTTGAGACCCACCCGGAATGTCTAACCGAAGGCTGTCCTGATCCCCAAGGATCCCAAGAAGGGGCCGGTCCCATCCAACTACTGGCCAATAACTTGGCTAAACTGCCCACCAGATTGCCCTCCTCCTGAATGGTAGATACTGTACCTCCGTCCATCCAAACCCACACTTGTCCTTGTTGGACATAGTTGGATATAATTGCTAATCTTTCTCTTTGGGTAGATTGGTCCTCCAACCAAGAGCAGTCTCTCCAAGATGACAGCAGTTTGCAACATGGATTGTAATAAGTTTTTCAGCTTTTGTACACTGTTGCAAGAGTTACATTCTGGGCACAGCTTTTTTCTTTAATTCCAAATGCCAGATCTTTGACACCTTGCTTTTAAACTCTATTTGACTTTTAACCTGTTGAACCTTTTTTTTAATTTAAAGTTGAACTTTAAATAAAATATTAAATTATATAAAATAAAATATTGTTTCATTTTGTTGGAGCACTTAAAATGTAAGATATCAGGATGTCATTCAGCTTTGCTTACTGGCCAAGTACCTCGCTTGCTTAACGCTGGTCTGTGGTTACAATACAGACCCAGTGGACTATATGAACTAGTTAGTTACTGTGATTCTATAAATGTTCTGATGGTATAAGAACTGTCTACAGTGACTGTGTTTAACTAAAAGTTCAGATGGATAATGCTTGATATAAATCTAAATTGAAGGTAAGAAAAGCTTCAAAGATCATGGTCACCGGATGCTGTTAATCTGGCTTCATGGAGTGCTCGTAGCTGGAGAAAACCCTACCAAAGGCCTCTATGAGGGGTTGGTGGAAATCTCCCGGACAGATTTGGCAGGTGAGCTAATCAGGGAGGTCACTTCCTTTCACTGGTCAGACTATTTGTCAGTTTTAACAGTCATACAATATTAGTTAACAATATTTCTCCACAGAAAGACCAATAATGCCGTAAGACTGTTTTTCTGTTTGTTCACTGGAATGTGTCTACTTTTTTTTCTTTTCTCTGTTTTCCTCTTCTGGTTTGTTATCCAGAGTTCATCCGACAGAAGGCAAACTCCCAGACCAGCTCTCCTAAAATGTGCTGCGTAATGTGACGGCAACAAGTTTATGCTTATCATCGAGCTATTGTGTTAGCTTTGTTAAAACTTTCTTTATTTAAAGAAATAAAAATGTTATTTTCTATAAATAAAATTACATGATTTGAATTGTGAGTCACATAATGGTTTACATTTTTTAATGAAAGATAGGTGTGTAGCAGCCAGGGGAAAGTTGCTCTCTATTTATTTCTTTTTTTTTTGCCGTGCAATTTTGTCAGGTTTTCTCTACTGCAGCACTTGAACTGTGTTTACCTAGAAGGGCTGTAACAACAGCCTTGCACTGCTGCAGATTTCCATGTGCTGCATCCCATGCCAGTTATCCACACACAAAGAAAGGACAAGACAAGCTGCCCCTAACCTACCCAAAATGCCCCACGCCTGCTGCTTAGGTGTGGGATTTTGCTTCCTCCAAAGGTCCTTGAGGTTCCTGAGATTCCCTAAAGCGCAGATCGTACCTCCCAACATGGGCCAGCTCGCTCCACATGATAGTGCATCCGAGGAGGCGTGGACCCCCCTGCGGAGGCGTGGACCCCCCCTGCGCATGGAGAGACCAAACCATGAAACTGGCGACTCCGGGCACTGGTGCTCCATACTCCTTGCAGGCCCCCTGCATCCCAGACCCCAAACCCCAAGACCCTCACACCAACACTAGTTCACTGGATCTAAGACAGAGCCCAGCTCCTAACAAAAAGCGCCCCTCACAATGATGCTTTACAACACTGCATCTGATGTTTTGTGTTGCACTGGATGGATGCAGCTGCTTGGCCATATAAACCCATTCCATGAAGCCCTCTATGCACTGTTGTCGAGCTAATCTGTAGGCCACATGAAGTTAATATTTGCCTCTCTGCCCTTTGTCCTCCCCTCAAACTGGCTGTCACTCCCTAAGCCGTGGTCTGCTGGAGGTTTCTTCCTGTTAAAATGGAGTTCTTCCTCCACACTGACTCCAGGTGCTTGTTAACAGGGGCTCATCTTACTGTTGGGGTTTATTGTAGGGTCTTTATCTTAAACATAAAGCACCATGAGGCGACTGTTGTTTGGATTTGGTACTGTATAAACAAAATTAAAGTGACAGTCCAAAATAAAGTCATTTTAATGAAATTCTTATTTACTCATTGTGAATAAAGTACAGCAGTACATAACACATTTGATTGATGATTGGTGGTTGATTTATTTAAACTAATATAATCATCCTGCTGCAACCAGGTTTCTGTAAGTCAGAGTAAATCAATTTGTTGATCAATTATTAATTCTTGTACTAACAGAGAGAGCAAACCCCAAGTTAGCAGTTCAGTCAACAGTAAAGCAACATGGAGCGAAGGCGGTGTGCATTTCACTTACTCTTTTGACTGGCCTTACTCTTACTTTGAGGAGAGTAATACTGGGAAAATAATATTGTTTTTCTCACTGAAAGCCATTTCCACTCTGTTTGACTGTTACTTAAGTAGATTAACCTTTGGTTTTATATCTTTTTGTCAGGAAAATACTAGTACAAGACTGAGTTCATATCTTTACTTGTTAAATGTGTATTTTTGACCTGTAGACTTGTAGGATTTGTGGAATAAAGAAACAAACTTACTAGAAATGAAAATGAACGTTTATTTTTGTTCATTTTTTAGTATTTCATACAGCTGACTAGCAATTACACAAGCGTGATTGGGATTAAGTCAACGGACAGGTGAAAAGTATAGACAATGATACATTTTCATTTCTCATTTTAAACAAAGCTATTTCAGGCAAATTTGAAAAGCATAAAATTCAAGCTGCATCAATCTCTCCCATCTCTTGGTTGTCTGTGGAAACAGAAAGAAGATGTTACACATATGTAGTATCTGCACAAAAAAATCACAAACACAGGCTGTAAATTGAGGAGATGTGTTCGTCTGGTGTTCTGGTTTATATGCCTTTCACTCATCCCAGCTACATGCTTCTGACCCTGATCAATTAAAATATATGACATTTCATTGTTTTTTGTTTTAAACCAAATGTTTCCACTAAAGTTATCCTGACAAAGCTTTAATTGGTAAAATAAATGTATAGGAACATGATTTTCTATTATAATGAAGTAAACAAAATTCGAAAACATCCGAACTTATTTACTTACTTTTTCTAGAACAACTTGTTCCTTTGCACAGGTATGGGCACATTTGAGCCTGTCAAACAACAAACAGAGAGAAATCTTTAAACGCTGCTGCATTTCTTTAAGACACCACATGAACATCTGAGTTTGATGAACAGTTTGATGTACTATATCTATGTTGGTGTTTACTAGTCTCCATGATTGTTCTGTGAAACTAGTGGAGGTAGAAAAGTAAGCCGGGGGCTGAGCAGATAGGTTGAAAGAATTTAAGGTCTTCAGCACACAAAGCAGATAATTAAATAAGCATGCTCTCATGGTTATGATATTCTGAAGCATATTATTATCTATAGACAATAATACCAAACAGAAATTGCTTCCTCTTCCCTCCATTTTGCATCACCCAATGTCAGTTTTGTGTACATATTTGATCTTCAAACACGTTTTACCCCAGTGACGTTGGTTTTTCTGCTTGTTTGTTAACAGGATTCCAGGTTTTTGTGCTTGTCCCAACTTTTTCTATTTATATAATTATTATTTGAGGAGGAGACAGCTTCATAGTACAGTTACATTTTGTTTGAATTTTGAAAACCTCTCAACCTTTAAGCACAAATGGGTGCAGTAGTAGGTTTGGAAACTAAAGGTGGTGCAGAAAAACGGCAAGTAGACTGGCACTTATACAGTGTTTTTGTGCTCTGATTGAGCACTCAAAATTCTTATTAGCCAGTCGCACAAACATTCATGTAAATGCTCTTTCTTATACTTAAGTACCAGACACACATTTGCACAAATTTATCAATAGCGACTCAGAGTTCAGTATCTTGCTCAAGGTCATTTCAAAATACTTCTTGGTGTTGTCTCAGTCTGGAGTATCACTTCCTGTTCTATCTTACAGTGGTATTTTTGCATTGCTTATCTGTGTAGCCAATTTAATTAAAAACTTATAGATAACGTCTTATTTCATAGTGTAATCTTCCTGCGCTTTATCCAAAGCACACTCTGTTGAATCACCCACTAATTATATTTACAGTGTTCAGTCACTGTGTCTTTAGGGATTCGCTAGCTTAGCATTAGCTCTTCACCTGTCTCTCCTACTCTTTCCTGCTCAGATGTTTAGTTACCCCTTGGCCTACTTTACTAATAACTATACTTGTTATAAATGTAGCTTGTTTGTAGCTCCGGAGGCCCCGTCAGTTCTCTTCCATCGGATTTTCCCGAGCAGTTGGGAAAACATGATTGCTGAGTGATGGTGAGGAGGAAGCGTAGTCCTAAATAGAAGCCCCCGGTACACTACCAACCCAACCATGTGTTGAAGCATTTTTCCCCACATGGCGACACACCTGGAACATCTATACATCCATCCATTTTCTTCAGATTCTCTGGGGCCGGGTAGCAACCTAAGCAGAAAAGCCCAGACCTCCCTCTCCCTAGCTCAGGGGTGGGCAACTCCAGGCTTCGAGGGCCGGTGTCCCTGCAGGTTTTAGATGTGTCCTCGAACCAACACAGCTGATTTAAACGGCTAAATTAGCTCCTCAACCTGTCCTGAAGTTCTTCAGAGGCCTGGTAACGAACTAATCATGTGATTCAGGTGTGTTGACCCAAGGTGAGATCTAAAACCTGCAGGGACACCGGCCCTCGTGGACTGAGAATGCCCACCCCTGCCCTAGCTGCCTCCTCCAGCTTGTCCAGGGGAACACCAAGGAGTTCCCATACCACCCAAGAGATATTATCTAGAGTTGGATGTCTCGAGACTGGTCTTGGTCTCGAGACCACTTTTACGTGGTCTTGGTCTCGACTGACTTTGGTCTCGGTCTTGGTCTCGCTGTTTCGGTCTTGCATTCTCAAATCGACATAGTGTTCGGGAGATTTGGAGTCAACCATCAGCGGAGCGGGGGGGGTGGCTTACTGGGCTTAAGCCCGGGTCATTTTTTCAGAAGCATGGGGTCTTTTGGAGTGTAATTTGTTAGTTAGATGCCTGACTGACAACTGTATAAAACAAAAACAACACACGAAGTTAGAGATGGACCGATCCGATATTACGTATCGGTATCGGTCCGATACTGACCTAAATTACTGGATCGGATATCGGAGAAAAATAAAAAATGTAATCCGATCCATTAAATATCACGAAAGCACCTCACAAAACTTGCAACGTGCCGTAACTCACCTCAGAACGTTAGCACGTCGGAGCAGTATGCATCACGTGATAGAGCAGCTGTGGCATGCCGGACCTGTCGGTGGTCTGGATAGCATGTGGAGCTTCGCTAGCAACCCGGCATTTCATCTCCGACAAAGTTATCCCCGAGAGAAGTAAAGCAAGTGTGTAAGTCCATCTCTGAATGTTTGTAAAGCATTCCCACGTTAAGCTTAACAAGCGACTGCCTCCTCTTGCTGCTACTTCAGTCATGAAACTGATCAATGATCAGCTGATCGGCTTTTCTGTCGGGAGTCCGTCTCTCTTGTTTGTTTTTGGCCCACTTTGCACCAGAAAGAGGAAACCAGCGGCTGAACAACAGCAGCACGTTTAAGCTTGATCAGCTGTTGTTAGAATGTATTTAATATTACTTTCTACTCGAGGATCTTTTTCTACGTAGCTGACGCTGGTAACTGTGCAGGGGCGGAGCTAGCAAAGTTTAGCCAGGGGGGCCGATAGGGCATTAACAGGGAAAAGGGGGCACAAAGACATACTTTTCTTTCTTATTCTCATTTAAAATGTCTAGCTTTTAATAAATAATTATCTGACACCCAAAGTTTTAATTTGATGTAAAATGAATAGAAGTCAATTACTGTATATAGTGACTATTAAGTCTAATATATACCCTAGTAAGCTATAGTACTTTTTACTTTGGGAAGGTACCATCTGTGCAGTCTGCAATTTTGTTGAAGAAAGATGTTGAATCTATTTAATATTTCTTGAAAAATAATTGATTTCTGTGCATTTTTTTTCACACTGCATCAAATTAAGGTTGATTACGTCGATTAAGCATCATGAGGTGGCGCGTGAGGGGTGGTTCCCTATTTTTTATTTATTTATTTTTGTTGTTGCTGGGAGTTGGAACCCTATTAGTTAGGTTGCTTAATATTTACGCTAAGTACTCTTTAAAATACCAGAATAGGGAGGATGGTGTAGGTCTAAGTTTATTAGATTGATCAGTATTGCTGAACTATGAAATATTTTTTTTGTATACAGGTATAACAGAATAGCTTTAGTGTAGTTGTTGTTTTAAACTTGAGTATGAACTTGCAGACTTGCAAAATGCAGCAAGATATTTTAAAAAACAGTTTTGTTGATTAAAAAACACTATATCGGATTCATATCGGTATCGGCAGATATCCAAATTTATGATATCGGTATCGGACATAAAAAAGTGGTATCGTGCCATCTCTACACGAAGCACAGAGCGCACCGTCGTAAATTCCCCCTAATTTTGATATGATCCGAGCTCAGGCACTAGGCGACTGAGCACAGCACACATGTGAGCGAGAAGCTGCTGCCTGCGAGTTTGCTGCAGACAGAGGAGAGCTTAAGTTTGACCAGGTACCAAAGCAAATCATTCATACTGAACTAATAATGTAAATATGACGGTGTATCACAAAAGATTGATATCAAACTGATCACTTGGTTGCGTTACTTGCTCTTCGAGTGAATCAACAAATAGACAAATAAAAAGCTGAACAGCAACGCTGATTTTTTAGAGTCTTAGCTTTCATTTCATATTTTCAGTTGTTTCCCTCCACGGCTAAACAAACCCTCTCAATCGGTTTCAGTTGTGTACTGATGAACACAACAATGGACATAAGGAGCTTCTTTCAAAGAAAAAACTCAGGTAGATGTTATTTTATATATTATGCTTTGGATGTTGTTCAGTATATCTATGCAAAACAAGAGGGATTTCAATACACAGCAGTATATTCACAGTTGAAACCAGATGTTTACACTTTATGGAAAAAACATAAAAACTTTTTTTTACTGTTAAACATCAGTTTAGAGTAAACTTCTGTTTTAGATAAATAAATATTGAAATATCTTTCGAATTAGTTAAATGTCAGAATAAAGAGAGACAGAGCTTCTATTTTTATCACTTTCATCAAATGTAGGAGTACATATACACTAAGTTTATTGTTAATTAATAAGAAAACTCCAGACGATTCCATTCTGAGCTGAAGAAGCTTCTGATAGGTTCGTAGAGTCCATGTGAGTAAACTGGTGGCACAGCTGTGGATGCATATAAGGCAAAACACAGAGCCTGTTTCTGTGACATGGGAAAATCAAGAGATGTCAACCAAAACACCAGGAACAGAATTGTGGAGCTCCATAAGTGTGGCTCAGTTTGAATACAATTTGGTGCCATTTGCAATTAAGAAATACAGACAGTTTGATGCAGCCCCGACTTTGTTCTGCCTTGCTGCTTAATTAAAAAAATAGTTTAAGGTGTCCTGCATATGTGATTTTTTTTTCCTATATGAAGTCATTCTTTTTTGAACAAAACTCAAAATAGAGCCTGATAATCTTTCAGTCATTTCTACCCTCACCTAATTTCCTTAAATTCCTGTGTGAGAGCTGCTCGGCTCTCACACAGGGGCTCAGCTATGCTCCAATCCCTCCATACTGCGGCCAATCACATGCGAGGATATAGGATAATATCATTATGTGAAAAACAGAGAGGGTGAGAGACGCGACAGTCACGTGGAGCGTGCGTCTGTCCTCTCAGTGAGTAAGATAGTGGACAGCGGTGAGGAGGGCTGTGTGAAAGCAAAAACACATAAATATGCCTGACACCCGTAAACGAAACAGCATCTGGCTGCAGTTTAAAGACTTTTTTTGTCTCGGTCTTTGTCTCATCTTAACTTGGTTATTTCTTGGTCTTGGATTAGGCGGTCTTGACTACAAGTGTAATATTATCTCACCAGTGGGTCTACTCCAGGGCTTGTCCCAGTGGGACATGCCCAGAACACCTCACCCAGGAGGCATCCTTGTCAGATGCCCGAACAACCTCAACTGGCTTCGTCCGATGTGGAGGAGCAGCGGCTCTACTCTGAACCCCTCCCGGATGGCTGAAATCCTCACCCTATCTCTAGGGTAGAGGGCAGCCACCCTTTGGAGGAAGCTCATTTCTGACGCTTGTATCCACAATCTCATTCTTTCGGTCACTACCCAAAGCTCGTGACCATAGGTGAGAGCAGGGACATAAATCCACCAGTAAATCGAGAGCCTCAGACTTGGATGTTCTGACTTCCTGTCTGTTCACACTCTGGTGCTAACCACTCCAAACAAAATCAAACAAAATTGGTGTCAATCAATTGTGCTACATTTCTGCTGGTTTGTGCTACAAAAATTTTCGTTTGTGCCGCTATCATTTTAAAGATATTATCTAAAGTTTTTAGAGAACTCACACATGCACTGATAAACACAGTCCCACCCACATTCCAAGGATTCCCTCTATAAACCACCACTGTGCAATAACTATTTATATGTAAATACTGTCCAATACTGTCCAAGTGCTGCAGAAACTAAAACTCACTTCCTGCAACCTCCATCCGGTCGAAGCAGATGGCTGCCATGACCTCTGTTTACTTGTTTATAAGACAGGAGGGAGGTCTTTACCTTACAATATAAAGTGCTTTGAGGCAACTGTTGTTGTGATTTGACGCTATAAAAATAAAATTGAATTAAACTAATTGAATTTAGAGTGGAGTAGCCAAGAACTGAACCACTGACCTTCCAACTGTTAATCCAGCTTCCTTTTTTCTTTATAAAAAAGGAAAGAAAAAGAAACGAAAAGAAACGAGGTACATACTGCAGGTATAAAGGCGATTCACTCGAAGGATGTCATTGGCACTCATCTCTGTAGCTCTGCCAATGGCTACATTCTCATCGGGTATGGGAACGATGGTTGGCTCCCTGTCTCTTGAGAAGGCAAACCTGGGGTGCAAACACACAGTAGTAAGGCAAATTGTGATTGTAGTCTCAAACAAGTGTCATTATAACAACTACAAAGAGAAGGCTAAAAACATGAAATTATAATATGGGCTTCAGCTTGAGCAATGCAGCAGGGAAAGGTCAGTCAAGAGGATTATCTACCTAATTATTACCTAATTGACTCTGCCAAACAGAGTCCTTATTGCCATTTCAGACATTTAACAGAATGGGATATAAATGTTTCAAGGTTTATCATCTGCCCAAAAAGAGCCCAAAGGCAAAGTCCTGCACGCCATTATTGTCCATCATGTAGCATTTGCTCGTTAGGCAGCAAGCTAGCACTCTGTGACGAGCTAATGTGGCTTTTGTCTATAAATGTGTGCGTTGTAGGCAGCTGCAATATTATTACTGATAATAAAATTATCATCATTATTATTGTTATTATTATTATTGTTATAGCACTCAATGTGTAAACTGTTTCATTGGTTACCACAGCTTTATACTGGTTTGAATTACTGGTTTTCTCAATGGCCAGTGTGGTAAGAGAAGTTGATTACAACACACATGTACACAGGATGTAGAAAATTAAAATCTTGAAAATGAAAGGACTGAAAACAGATAAAACTGTGTCAAATAAAACTGTGTTATTATGACATAATTTTTAAATAAATATACATTTGAAGCATGTTCAGGGAGTGAACTGATATCTTACCTTCCATAGTGCATAACAGAGTTGTAGTCATAGGGAGTATCAAGGTTCCTTGTGTTGATTTTCCTAAAGTTATGCTCCATCCCTGTGGGGGTTCAAACAACTCAGTCAATGTTTGTCTCTTACTCCAGGCTGAGCATTAAAATGTCACAAAAGTTCAGTTCACCCTACAGCTGTGTGAGAGCACCTGGGTAACTTTTTTCCTTTGCACAAAAACAAAGAAATCTATTGATTTGTGTCCATGGACACAAGAGCTTTCCAGCTTTAAAGAGAGAGCTCTCCATATGGACATGGGAGGGCTGGGACAGTTGTAAGTCATTTCACCTTGCGCTTCCACATAGTGACTTGTGCATTTATTTTGATGCTACTTTTACACTTAAGAGGTGTGACTTCTTTTGCTGCTGACTTCCATTTTGAATAATGTTTGCCTATGTTAACCCTTTCACGCATGGTGGTTGCTACAGTTTACAGCTATTTAAAGGCTGTGTTCTTGTATTTGTGTCACTGCTGATGGTATACTTGCAAAATAAACCATTACACACTGATGTGTCACACCCACTGGTCGTTTAATGTTACAATAGATGTATGAAATGTTTCATTGTAATTTTATTATTTAACCCTGTCATGCATGAATTATGACAAACTCAATCAGGATTTATTTGTGTTCATCTTTTCATGCCTAAAGATGAATACAAATACTTAAGAAAATAAATCCTGATTGAGTTTGTCATAATTCATGCATGACAGGGTTAATATACAAAAACTACTCAGGTTTGGACAATAAAATTACTTGGTTAACTTTAATACTTTTTGTTAATATTCAATTCAATTTTATTTATACAGCACCAAAGCATAACAAGGCACTTTATATTGAAAGGTAGACCCTCCAATAATACATACAGAGAAAAACCCAACAATCATATGACCCCCTTTGAGCAAGCACTCTGGCGACAGTGGCTCAGGGAGGGGCGCCATCCGCCGTGACAGGTTGGGGTGAGTGAAGGAATGCAGGTCAAAAGACTAATATACAACACATATCCATCCATCCATTCGCGTCCACTTATCCTTTTCAGGGTCGCGGGGGGCGCTGGAGCCTATCCCAGCTGTCATAGGGCGAGAGGCGGGGTACACCCTGGACAGGTCGCCAGTCTGTCGCAGGGCCAACACACCGGGACAGACAACCATTCACACTCACATTCACACCTATGGGCAATTTGGATTAACCAATTAACCTATCCCCACAAGCTGCATGTCTTTGGACGGTGGGAGGAAGCCGGAGTACCCGGAGAGAACCCACGCAAACACGGGGAGAACATGCAAACTCCACACAGAAAGACCCCAGCCTGATGGTGGAATTGAACTCAGGACCTTCTTGCTGTGCGGCAGCAGTGCTAACCACCGTGCCACCGTGCTGCACACACATATACATACATCTTTTTTTGAAAAGCACAGAGGAACAAAACATTCTTCCAATTCAAATAGATTAGTCTCAAACTTATAAATAAATTTAATAAATAAATAAAAGAATTCCACAGACAGATTTGATTATTGTGAATGTTTCACATTTTGCCCTACATTGTTTGTACTTTGGGTTGTTTGAAATATTCTAAAAAAACATGATTATTGCTCTACTGTTGGTAAATGAACTGTCATTTATGTAGAAGTTTTTTTTGTCATCCTGACCACTTGAAGATTTTTTCTGACTGTTGTTTCTGGCTGTTGTTTGTCATGTGACCCACCTGGGATGACGTTCTCTAGCAAGATGCGTACATGTTGGTCTCTGTCTGAACGCGTCTGTTCATGGTCGAAGCCCAGGGCATGGAGCACCTCGTGTTGGACTATCTGGTGGAAAACACAGCCCTGGCGACTCAGTGACACTATCTGGCCACCCCCACGACGCCCAACAAAAGAGTAACACCTGAAAAAGAGCGGTAAATAAAAATTTTATGACAAACCAGTAAAACAGCTTCCTCACTCAGAACATCCTGCGTTAGATGAAAAGTGTGCCTGTAGAATTCAAGTATAAATGCCTACTTTGTGTTGGACTTACCCATCACGAGACTGAATGTCCAGAAAGTCTCTTTCTCCGCTCTGGGGCCTAAAGCTGACGCACGTGGCTGCTTCAAATGACCTCAGACCTTGCTCGATGACGTTACGTTCCCTGCGGGCTTCACAGAAAAACATGTATTGTGGTTCTAGTTTGTTGTGGCATTATATTCAACTAAGACTGAGCACAATGCTGCTACTCCTGAGTAACTGCTTACTACTTACACTGGCCTATAAATCAATCAAATCTATGTTACTGCCTCAAAATCAGCTGATGTTTTTGTACAACTTTAATGAATTTATAGAAAGCATAAAATATTCTTCATTATGTTGGCTTGAAGCTTGTAAAGATTGGTCATAACATTGAACTGCTCCCCCCCAGTATCTTTGATGTGGCATAGCTAACAGAAATTTTCAGGGTAAAATACATCTGTCCCATTTTATCTACATATCTTAACTATAACTAACTTTGAGTGTTATTATATTGGGATATATCATAGGTTCAATAACAAGACACCCCCAGTGTAATGTCTGTGGCACTCTGGATGCTTTGTCAGGTAATTCCCTGGAGAAAACTTGTCAAACTTGCCAAAAAAAATAAATAAATTTTTTTTGATTGTGACACTGGAAGAAGGTGTAAATTTTATTTGTAGTTTCCTCTAACTAGTTCCTGCACTTTTGAATTAAAGAGCGCCTCTTGGGTTGGATTGAGCCAAAAGCACAATGGAAGGAAAAAGGCATTAGAACCGAGAAAACAGCAATTTTATCTGCAACATTAAGGTCTTCAAAATTGCGACTGAATATCTTGTATCAGTCTCCATGCTAAGCTTTGGCAAAGCTTTATATATAATTTTATATTACATCTATCTGATACAGATTGATGTATATTTAGGTTGTTTTTTTTATATATCGGAGGAAATTTATGTGTAACTGACTAATTCCTTTTTTAATAAACTGTCCTTTTCAGTTTCCTTGGTAGTATTTTTAAACTCTTTGTATTCTCTGTACACAAAAACCTTTCTGTATGTCATTAAAATACTTGTTTAGTGTTTAGTCTTTTGACCAAACAGCTGTATTTGAAGCCCTGAGATGAGAACCCGTTGATTTCTCTTTGTATTTAGAGGACACTAAAATGTGGAATCTCAGAGGGAAAAGGTTTGGGAAGCAGCTTTGCCCACTAATGGAAAAACAAACAAACCCCAAAACAAACCCTACAGACGGAGAAAATCATTCTATTAGTTTTCAGTTAAACCTGAAAAATTAGCAGAAAGCTCAATAAAAAGGAATGTTTCCATGTATCTAGACTTACAGTACTGGTCGGAGATTCGATAAGGTACAACAACTCTGCCATTGTTTTTAGGCCACAAACAGCCTCGAGCCGTACACGGATCAGCGTTCTGTAGACCTGTTGGCACTGCTATGTCTCCAAATATGACCAGAGGTTCATCCAAGTTCTTTCCTGTAAAGTATGGAAAGAAAAACATATTTTCCGTGTACTTTCGATGGTTTCATTAACACATCAACTCAGTTTTTAAGGTTAGCCCTTGGATGTTGTTACTAAAGCTGTATATTTACTACTGATGAATAGGAACTGAAGTGAAGTTGAACATACCAAGATTAGCATTAGCCTTCTCCAGCAGTGTCGAGATACTGAAATCATCACCCTCAGTGTTGTTTCCTGTTCAATATGAAGCACATATGTTTGACTGTTCTATAAGGACAAGGTCACATGTTACAACATCACAAAGACATGTCAAGGAGTCAGGCAAATCCAATATGGACCAATTATAATAAATAAATAAATGAATACAAATCAACATGAATAAGAGCATATCTCATAGTGTGATGACATACAAGTGCTAAATGTAAAAAATAGCAAAATCTTACCGGAGTTTTCAACACTTTTTTTAAAAGGTGCCTGTAATAAGATAAAAGGGTTTATAAGGACTAGTATTTGATTTGTTTGCAAGTTCAAAAATGCTTGAAGATTAAAATTGCAAATTCCAATTTATACAATAAATTAATAAAATGAAAAACAGAAGTATTCTCTTTGTGTTCTTATGTTTTGTTTTGAAGAAAGCTTGTATTCCATTTTAACAAAATAAAACATCTTGGTCAAATCAGAGAGGAAATCTACGTCTGCATACTTAACTACAACGCTTACCTCTATAACAAAAGTGTGGGCGAAGCACAAGAACACGCTGAGCACAGCCGCCTGGAGGATCATGGCTGGTTACTGAAGAAGAGCAGCCGACTGAGAAAATACCTGCTGAAAACACAAGTGTTCGGCTTATATAGTTAGAAAGGCCAGCTGAATTCTGTCCTAATATGGCATGCTGTTCAACCAGTACTCATTACTCAACTGAAAATGACAGTTGTTACTTAAACACGTCTGTTTCAACATATTATGAAATTAGACAAAAAGGCTGTTGCTGTCTTTATATTATGTCACAGTCCAAATATTATAGTTACCATCAATGTATTTAAATCTGTCAAACATGGTGGAGGAGTGTTATGGCACAGGCATGTATGTGCGGCTGTTAGTGGCACGGGGTCAGTGTTCACTGAAGATGTGGTTGCTGATAGAAGTTATAGGGTGAATTCTTAAGTTTACAGCCTTATACTCTGCTAACATTTAGCCAACTGCTTCAAAACTCTCCTAGTGACTAACCAGAGCATGCTGTTCATTTTCTGAAGATGAAATTGGAACAGCCTGAAGACAATCTCAGGACAAAAACCAACCTCCCAGGCTGCAGGAGACTTGGGGTGGGTGAATGACCTAAATAAATATTTTAATAGGTTTGATCAAACGCCCACCACAGCATCGTCCCCCCTGCTGCAATCTCCTTCATCTTCAGGGACCGCCTGTCCTTCATCTCAGGACTTCACACCTCTCAGCTCCCAGCCATCACACCCACCCCAGGCTTCTGTGGACTCCAACATACACACCCCTCCCCCAAAATCCACTCTTTCTATCTCAGCACTTCAAGTGAGGAATGAGCTTCGCAAGATCAAGGTGCAGAAGGCTGCAGGTCCAGATGGCGTCAGCTCCAGGCTCCTGAGATGCTGTGCAGATGAACTGTGTGGCATCCTAGGATATCTGTTCAACCTGAGCCTGTCACTGGGGAAAGTACCACAGCTGTGGAAGACCTCCTGTGGTACCGGTACCAAAGACCTCCCGTCCCAAGGACCTCAGCAGCTACAGGCCGGTAGCCCTGACATCGCATCTGATGAAGACCCTCGAGAGGTTGGTTCTAAACCATCTGCGCTCCCTGGTGAGGTCTTCATTGGATCCGCTGCAGTTTGCTTACCAGCCTGGCATCGGGGTGGAGGACGCCATCATCTACCTCCTGCACCGAGCTCTGACTCACCTGGAGAAGCCTGGAAGCTCTGTGAGGATCATGTTCTTTGATTTCTCCAGTGCTTTCAACACCATCCAGCCACGACTTCTGAGAGACAGGCTGGAGCTATTGGGAGTGGACCACCACATGTCCCAGTGGATACTGGACTACCTCACAGAACGTCCACAGTATGTGAACATCCAGGGAGTGGACATTGAGATAGTGGACTCTTATAGGTACCTGGGTGTTCACCTGAGTAATAAACTGGACTGGAGCCACAAGTGTTGTGCCCTTCCTGTAAAGAGCGTCAGTGTGATGCTCTTTACAGGAAGGGTCAGAGCAGCCGCTACCTGCTGAGGCGGCTGAGGTCATTTGGAGTCCAGGGAGCGCTTTTAAAGACCTTCTATGACTCTGTGGTGGCATCTGTCATTTTTTACAGTGTGGTTTGTTGGAGCAGCAGTTTATCTGCAGCTGAGAGGAAGAGGTTGGATAAACTCATGAGGAAGGCCAGCTGTGTTCTGGGATGCACCCTGGACCCAGTGCAGGTGGTGGGAGACAGAAGGACTGTGGCCAAAATAGCATCTCTGATGGACAGAGTCTCCCAGCCCATGCATGTAGATGTTGCTGCAGAGCTGCTTCAGTGACAGACTGCTGCATCCTCGATGCATGAAGGAGCGTTTCTGCAGCTCCTTCCTCCCTGCAGCTGTCAGACTGTACAATCAGAACTGCTCCCAACAAACACAGATGTTCACATCTGCGCTGTAACTGCAATAAGTTAATTAACCGATTCGCAGTACAACCTGGTTTGCCTCTTATCTGTAGTTATTTTTATTTTATTTAATAACTGTACAGTACTCTCTGTATATAGTAACCACTGTCCTTAATGTAAATATGTAAGAAAAATTGTGTATGTTTCTGTCCTGTGTACTGTTTGTTTGTATATGTGTCTTTTTGGCCGCTGTTACAACCAAATTTCCCCTTGTGGGACAATTAAAGGATTATTCTATTCTGTTCTATTCTAAATTGGAGGTGTCTGCAATAAAGGCACTGACATTTTCATTGGAGTAATGAAAAAAATCAGATTTTTCCTGTTGCTTTTGAGTCTCTGCTCATTTCAGAGACTGCCATTCCTAAACAGTCAACGCAAATGTTTTGTTAAACCCCTTAAATTAAAGTCTTTGCTTCAGTCACATCTTGATTGTTTAATTTAAACTACAAAGTGGTGATGTACTGAGGTATAAGTACAAAAACTGCCCACTGATGAAATTCTTCTGAGGGCAAAACTTGCAAAAGCCAATTTTGTGTTTATATACTTCTCCAAATTGTGGGCACAATTGCATTGTGTCCTGTTTACACATAGTTTTGCAAAAGCAGAAGCAGTGAATATGAGAAAACAGCCATTGCATGCACTACGAATCAGTACACTAAAAAAAAAAAAGATCCTTTGAATTAATTAAATTTTATCCTGCCACCATATTTCCATCTAAAATTTTAAGTTTGCTGCAGGTGTCTCGATTAGTTCAATGAACATGGCATTAACATGGCACGCTCACCAGTTAAATTTCATTTGGTTATGTAGCTTTAATTTATTAACCTTTCATTGAGTCCAAATATTTGGTTTTAGAAAATCTGTCAAGATTTGTGTTAATTTACTGAGCATCAGTGAAAAATACATCAAAGCGAAAACTATATCAACTATTATGTACTTTGTGTCAGTGTCAGTCTTATTAAATGAATTATTAAACAGAAAACATGATGAATATCAATGTTGTTTCGATTATATTCCTTTACTTAGATATCAAAGTTTACCAAAGATAAAGTGCATTATTAATACATCCAAAGAAAAGTAACATTTCTTCTGCAATTGTCCAACATTGTTGTTCGAACTAGTTCTTCCTCTTTCAACCCATTTCTTCAGTTGCTGGTACACCCCACAAACCACAGAATTAACTAAGAGTCATTTTGTGCTGAGGATGTTCAGCACTGTCTTAGATTTGTATCGTTGTATGCTGGTAAAGCAACACTCCTGGCTGTTTCCATTACTGCTGTCTGTGGAGGGGTGAATTTAAGTGCTAAAAGGGGCGAATCAGGATTTGTTAACATGAATATTTCACAGTTCATGAGCACACAAAAACTAGAAAAATGTTGCGTTAGTAAAAGTCACCACATGTAGTATTTTACTCTCCGTTTGGAAAACTTTGTTGAAGCAACCAGTTAAAATCAATATTTGACTCAGTGTCCCACTAAATCTGTTTTAAGCAACACGTAAACGCTAATTTTATTTTTCCTTAACGTCTGCATCATTGCTATACTTTTTTGAATGTTATAAAAATCCCAAGTTAGCCACTTTTATACATAAGCATTTCACGCAGTACTGAAAAATGAAATACATTCATTTTTTACAGCCAATTAAAAAATACAGTTTAAAAATAACTGATGTTTTTATATTTTTTATAACATATTTAATATACCCCAGGCCCAGATGGGCTGCCGACAGAAATTTATAGGGAATTTAAAACTAAACTGCTGTCCCCTCTTTTTGACATGTTTTCGGATTCATTTGAAAAGGGAATCCTTCCGGTCTCATTAAGAGGAGCCCTGATAACTTTACTGCCCAAACCTGGTAAACCGTGCAATAAATGTGGTAACCTAAGACCGATAAGTCTCCTTAATGTGGATCTAAAGATACTTTGCAAAATTTTGGCTCGAAGACTGGAGAGATTTTTACCTGATCTAATTACCTGTGATCAGAATGGGTTTATTGCGGGTAGACAGGGATTTCATAATGTGAGGAGAGTGTTGGATATTCTTCATAGTCAGGAGGGAAAACCGGACACTGCTCTACTATCATTAGATGCCGAAAAGGCCTTTGATAGAGTTGAGTGGCCCTATTTATTTGAAATATTAAAAAGATTTGGCTGTGGGGATAATTTCTGTCGGTGGATTAGACTTTTATATAATGAGCCATATGCTGAAATACTGACAAATGGAATTATATCTAAACCATTTGAAATCAAACGGGGCTGTAGACAAGGGTGCCCTTTGTCCCCTTTATTGTTTATTTTAGCAATCGAACCGTTTGCCATTGTGGTGCGGTCCCATAAGAGCATAACTGGTCTATCAGTAAACCAACAGGAACACAGAATTGCTTTATTTGCAGATGATGTTATTCTCTTCTTGGAAAAGCTGAAGGAGTCTATCCCAGCCTTGTTGGATCTACTACACGTATTTGGACGGATTTCAGGATATAAAGTGAACAAAGAAAAATCTTCACTAATGATACTTAACTCAGAAGAGAGAGAGGGTGCTGGAAATTCTTTCCAATTCAAAATGGTAGACTGTTTTACCTATCTGGGGATTAAGATAGTGCCATGTTTGAGAGACATTGTTGGAGCTAACTACACCCCTATGGTAGACTCAATCACCTCATCCCTAGATAGATGGAAGCCCTTGCCCTTGTCACTTATAGCGAGAATTAATGTTCTTAAGTTAAACATAATGCCCAAACTTTTGTACCTGTTCCAGAACATCCCATTGTCACCCCCTGCTAACTTATTTTCACACCTGAAGACAATTTTTGTACGTTTTTTGTGGAATGATAGACGACCAAGGCTCCGTTTATCACTCTTGTACTTACCGTATGAAAGAGGAGGCCTCAAATGTCCCAATCCACTTTGGTACTATTGGGCAGCCCAATTGAGGACTATGATGTATTATTTTACAGATAAATCCCCCCCGCCTTGGACAAATATGGAAAACAGTTCAGTACCTCTTCCCCTTCCCCAGTACCTATACTCAGCAAAAGTCAAAATGTTGAAAAAAAAGACAAAAAATCCTATAGTCAGAAATATGATTATGATCTGGTATCAGGTTAAAAAGTACCTGGGTGAACCCACCTCTTTCGCACGCTTTAGCCCAATATGGGGTAATCAATTTTTCCCTCCAGGCAGAGCAGACCCTGGTTTTGGGAAGTGGGCTGACAAAGGCTTAAAGACAATAGGGGATCTCGTGGGATCAGAGGGTGAGATTTTGATGTCATTTGAGGAGTTGATTTCCAAGTATGATATCCCATGCAAACACCGATTTAAATATCTACAAGTGAGAAACTTTATTAGATCATCTCAAAATCAGTGTTTGTCAATCCCTCCGCTTTCCACTTTGGAAACAGAAATGAAAAGAGATTGCTTTGGAAAGGGAATAATCTCCAAATTATATAATATGTTAGTAGGGGGTTCCCCTGAATCTTCTTTAGGAAAACTTAATGCCTGGAGGGAAGATTTACAGGAGGACTTATCCTCCGAAGACTGGGAGGAGGCATGTGCTGAAGCACAAACACAAACTACCAATACTCGTCTCAAAGTATTGCAATATAATTGGCTAATGAGGACGTATGTGACTCCAGAAAAGCTTAATAAGTATAATGGTGATATCCCAGACTTGTGTTTCAGGTGTGGAGAGGAGAAAGGGACGTTTTTCCACTGTGTCTGGGAATGCAATAAAGTACAACGGTTTTGGAAAGAGATTAAACAAGCTCTGGATATTATATTGGGTACACAACTAGCTCTTGACCCTAAACTTTTTATTTTAGGGTTATATCCTGATGGACATCTTATGTCTAGAAAGGTAATTACCGCCCTGGACTTATGTCTTTTTTTTTTTTTTTTTTTTTTTTTTTCCTAAATGACATCAGAAACAGCAGTATGCGACATTACGTGATGGCAGAGCTTCAGTTCATCCTTTGTCATTTTTTTTTTTTTTTAATAAATAGGACAGGGGGAATGAATGAGAGAAAGAGGGGGAGAGAAAGAAAGAAAACCAAAGGGGAGAAGAGACGGTGAGAAGGGGGGGGAAGAGAGAAAAAAAAAAGAACTCCTGGGTCACCTGTATGGAGAAAAAAAACAAACAAACAAACAAAAAAAAACAAACAGAGGAGACAGCAAACAACAAAGAGCAACATAATAATAGAGAAAACAAAGCACCATCACAATAAACTAGCTAGTCATAGATATCAATATTTACTAAATAATAAACGATATTGTGCAGCACGCAAGATAGACAGCGCACAGTGTGCTTTGAGGTAGCAGCCAAGAAAGCTTTAGTCCGCGTCTGTGAATACCCATGTGTGCATACCTGTGTGGATCAGCATGCTTGCATTCCAAAGGTTTCTCCATGTAATGATCTGCTAGGGAGTGTGGGGGGGCCACAGCCCCGTCCTCCAGGGTGTGAAGCGGGTATGGAGGAGATCAAAACTCCAGACATCCAGAGGCCCCCAGAACACAAGAGACCATGGAAGACCAACAGAGGGGCAGCCGCGCCACTGTTCCAGTAAGAGCTGAGGAGAGTCCCAGATGAGGGCTCACTCAGCAGCCGCGGAGCAGAAGTCAGGGGGGGTTGCAGTGACGCGCCCGTGAGCTCCGCCGGCCCCCAGCTGTGCCTGAGTGACCGAGCCCCAGGCCGAGAGGCCGGGGGCACCCCACCTCCAAAGGGGCCCGAGCGAGCCCCAGGCCCCAGGCCCCGACAAGCGGCCGCCAAGGAGTGAGCCGGTGTGTACCCGGACGCCCACCCCCAGACACAAAGAACCACCAACACACCGACACCTGAGGGAGTCCGCCACCGGCAGGGGAAGTGGTGGTGGGTGGAGATAGGCCTCCAAACCTTGGAGGGCCTGAAGTGTCCCCAGAGAGGTGGCGTCTGATACCCAACCTGACATATAGACACAGACATACAGACACACACAGACACAAACATCCATTCCCACCCTCATGCTCTCATATGCACTCACTCCACACTCAACCAACGTGGAGACAGACATAAAGAGACGCTGTACACACAATCACACTCCCCAAGCGTACTCTACAAACCGGGTCTAGGTACCCTTGCCCCTGGAGGGGGGAATTGCACCCAGACCCAGGTGGTGTTACCCTTTTCCCTGCGGTGGGGAGAGGCAGACCACCCCGACTCCGCAGCAGCAGGGAGGCCCCACACCCCAGACCGCAGTCGGACGGCCAACTCCTCCTACTAGCCCTCCCGCTCCAGCAGGCCGCAGAGAATGGGGGTGGGAGAAGACTCCAAACCTCCCTCCACCCGCTCATTGTAGTGTTGATGCATGTGTGTTCTAAGGTGCAATTAAAACCCAGGAGGGCATGGAGCTACCTGCCAAGGAGCAGCAGGTAAGCGCATAGTCCCTCCTGCTAGCCCTCAATGACTAAGTGTATTTAAAATTGAGAGGTGGGCAACGACGTCAGGGGTGAGGTATACACCCTGATGGTAAATTGGACTCCGTGATTGTGCCCACCCCCAAGATCCTATATGTATGTGTAATGAGAGTGTGAATAATGTGAATGTCTAAGTTGTGGGATAAAATTGAGGCAGAGGCAGCCAGAAGGGGACAGGGGGGGGGGGGGGGGGTAGCCTCCTCTGCACCCTGGTGACATACCCCCACTCCAAGGCCCTGCATGTGTGGGTGGTTGTGGAGGAGCGGGAAGAGGGAGGCAGCTGGAGATGGGGAGGGAAGGAAGGGAGGGGCAGGTAACCCCTCCCTGGGGCCAGCTCCCCCGCTGACCCCAGTAGGCACTCCCACCCTCCGCGACCCGCCAGGGAAGGGGGGCCCAGGCCCATCCAGACCGGGGCCCAGTGCAGTAGCGCCCCCCGGCTCCACAGAGCCCTGGACAGTCCACCCAACCCCACCACAGAGAAAACTGCACCCACCCCACCATCCACTCATCTTCCAGACTACATAAGACGGTAAACGCCCAGGCTGAGATCTTCCTCCACCTCTCCTGTATCTCCCCCTCCTGCAGAAAGTTCCTGAAGAGAAGAAAGCTCCTGCAAGATGTGACCATCCCCCCCACCAGTTGAAGAGCCCCCCAGGCGGCTCGACGCACCGGCGGCACCCTGCTCCAGGGCCGGGCCCCCATGCACCCACCCGCCCACAACCCCGGCAACACACCAACCAGGACCCAAGCCCCCGAGGCCCGGCCCGGGCCCCAACCCAGAGACGGAGCGCCCCCAGAACCTCACGCCCATCCCGGACCCACCCAGGGGCAGCCAGGTTGCCAGGTCAGTAACCCACGTCCGTCAGCACAGACCCTCCCCTAGCCCCGCTGCACGCAGCCGCGAGGAAACAGTCACCTGAGAGCCAACAGAGCCCCCAACCGGACGTGACCGCTACCCCGGGTTGAGCCCCCCAAGGAAGATGTCTCCGGGGAACCCCCCGACGCCCTAAGCCTGTCCCTACCCCCTCACCAATCACAACAGTGAAGGCGGGACCAAACTATGACCCCCCACCCCCACTAGGTGATGGAGCTGATAAAAGGGGCCCAGAGCAATTGATCTAATGTGGTGGCAGAGGCTGTATCAAGACTAATGTAATCTAATAGATAATTTCTATATTGGTTAGAATTAAGATTATTTTTATTTTTCCAGTTCATGAGGACAGTTTTCTTGGCTATGCATAGGGCAGTGAAGATCATATGGGCTATATTCTTTTCTGAAGTGACATTATCTAAGCTGCCCAGTAGACACACTAAGGGGGAAGTTGGGATGTTACATTTCAGACACTTTGATAAGTCTTCACATATCTCGCGCCAAAACTTTTGCACTGGTGGACAGAACCAAAGAGCGTGGATGTAATTGTCTGGTGTATTGCCTTGACAGTGTGAGCAGTTGTTGGAAGATGTAAAGCCCATCTTGAACATCCGATGACCTGTATAGTGCACTCTATGAAGTATTTTGTATTGTATTAATTGCAGACTGGGATTTTTAATTAATTTAAAAGTTTTTAAGCAAATCTGAGACCAGAAGTTTTGGTCTAAGCTGACTGATAAATCTGCTTCCCACTTTGCAGTAGGAAGGGATATTGATTCATCTAATTTAGAAAGTGTTCTGTATATTTTAGATAATAATTTGGGGGATTTAAGAGTAAGAAAATGTGCCGCACTTAGTGGTGTTTGTAATTCAACTTGACTGAGGTTAAATTTCTTTTTTACTATGGATTTAATTTGTTGATATTCTAAAAACCTTGTCTTGTTGATCCCATATTGTTCAACTAGTCTGTCAAATGGAATAAATTCTGTTCCCTCTAATATATGTTCTAAGTATTTAATTCCTTTACAACTCCATTCTGGGAAATTAATCATATTATTGTTTTGTAATATGTCAGGGTTATTCCAGATAGGTGTACGTTTGCATGGGATTAATGAAGACTCCGTTATTTTTAGAAACTCCCACCATGCTGTTAGAGAAAAGCTGATGTTGATACTTTTAAAGCATTCATGTCTTTTGATGTTTGAGCTAATAAATGGTAGGTCTGAAATCTCTAGATCCTTGCATAGTGCCTGTTCAACATCTAGCCAGGGCTCAACTAAGAAGGTATGTTTTAACCATTCTGAGATGAACTGAAGCCTGTTGGCTAAGAAGTATTGGTGAAAATTAGGCAGATCTAATCCTCCTCTATCCTTGGTTCTTTGTAGCGTTTTTAAGCTAATACGCGGGGGTTTATCTTTCCAAAGGAATTTGGAAATATATGAATCCAGAGATCTGAACCAATCTTGTGATGGTTTGCTAGGGATCATCAAAAATAAGTAATTTCTTTTTGGCAAGATCATCATTTTTATAGTGGCGACCCTTCCCATGAGTGATATGGGTAAAGATTTCCATCTAGTCAGATCGCCTTCTACTTTCTTTAGAAGTGGGATGTGGTTTAGTTTAGTTAAGTCTGAAAGCTTAGGAGAGACATTAATACCTAAATATTTAATATTTCCGGATTGCAGTGGGGCAGAGGAAGAATTATGGAAGGAGCAGTTAATGGGGAGAACTGTAGATTTTGGCCAGTTAATTGAATAATCTGAAACTCTTGAAAACCAGTTTATTAAAGTAATTACCTCAGAGAGGTTGGTTTGTGTGTTTTGCAGAAAAAGCAACACATCATCCGCATAGAGACTGATTTTATGTTCTATGTTCTTACATTTTATGCCCTTAATTGTTGTAGCCTGTCTAAATGCTGCTGCTAGAGGTTCGATAAAAATTGCAAAAAGTGAAGGGGAGAGTGGGCATCCCTGTCTGGTGCCCCTCAGGAGACAGAAGCTGGAGGATGTCTGGTCATTTGTTCTGATACGAGCCGTTGGGGAATTGTATAATATTCTTATCCAGTTTATGAAAGAGTTTCCAAAACCAAATTTGTGTAAAGTTGCGAATAAAAATTTCCAATTAACTCTGTCAAATGCTTTTTCTGCATCTAGAGATAATATTATGGCTTCGATGTTTTTATCGTATGAGTAGTCTATTAAATTAAGTAATCTACGAGTGTTTGTTGAGGAGTGCCGACCTTTTATGAAACCAGTTTGGTCAGGATGAATTAAGAGGGGGGTCATTTTCTCTAATCTTTTTGAGAGAGCTTTGCAGATTATTTTAAGGTCTACATTTAAAAGAGAAATTGGACGATAGCTTGAGGGAAATAAAGGGTCTTTGCCTGGTTTTAGCAGGAGACTAATGTTGGCAGAATTCATATTTGGTGGAAGTCTGCCCTTTTCCTCGATTTCCTGCAACATGCTGTGGAATACTGGTGCCAGAATTGTCCAGAATTCTTTGTAGAATTCTGCAGGGAAGCCGTCTGGACCTGGAGCCTTATTATTGGGCATACTTATCAGGGCTTCCTGGAGTTCACTTGGCGTCAGTGGCGAATCCAGTTCCATTGCTTGACTGTCTAGTAATTTTGGAAGAGTTACGTTGTCAAGAAACAGATCAATTTCATTTTTAGATGGGTTTATTTGTGGTGAGTATAAAGTTTCATAGAAATCCCTAAAAATGTTGTTTATTCTTCCAGGATCATATATTGTGTTCCCCGATAAATCTTTAGCAGCACATATAGTTGTTTTTTCTTTATTTATTTTTAGCTGGTTAGCTAGAAATCGACCTGATTTGTTACTGTGTTCAAAATTCTGCAAGCGAAGTCTTTGTATAAGGAATTGTGTTTTTTTATTAATAGTTTCATTTAATTCTAGTTTTGTTTTGCATATTTTGTTCAATGTTTCCTGATCTTGGTGGGACGCGTAGGCTTCTTCTAGTGATTTGATGTTTTTTTCTAATTCCTGAATATTTTTGTTTTCTTCTTTCTTTTTGTGTGATGAGAAAGAAATTATTTTACCTCTCATCACAGCTTTCCCTGCTTCCCATAGAACAGAAGCAGATATTCCGGGAGTGTCATTAAAGTCTAAATATGAAGTCCATTCCTTTTTAAAGTATTTAATAAAGTCTTCATCTTTAAGTAGTGATATATTAAATCTCCAGTTTTTACTTGGCGTAGTATTATTCTTGTGCATTAGTGTTAAAGATACAGGAGCATGATCGCTGACAGCTATAGGATGAATCTCAGTGTCTGAAATGTCACACAGCAGTGAGCTGCTGACCAAAAAATAATCCAGACGAGAGTAAGAGTGATGAACATGCGAGAAAAAAGTATATTCCTTACTGGTGGGGTGAAGAGAGCGCCATGCATCGCAAAGACCAAAGTCACTCATATACTGTTTGATTATATTTGTGGACTGCCAATTGCGCTGAGTTCCTGTTGTGTTGAGCCTATCCATGTCTTCATTTAGTCCAAGGTTGAGGTCACCGCCAAGAATGAGTGTGCAATCAAGGTGTTCAGAGAGTGCACTAAAAAAACCGTGGAAGAATGAGGGTTCATCAACATTTGGACCATATATACTAACAATACATAGTTTTTTGTTCAATATTGATAGTTTAATAATTAGAAATCTACCCTCTGGATCTATAACTGTATCGAGTACTGTAAAATTAACATTTTTATGTATTAAAATTGCTACTCCCCGTTGTCTAGAATTATAACCGGCTGCAAACACGTTAGGAAACTCAGGTGTTTTAAGTTCATTTAAACCTGTGACAGGTTTGTGAGTTTCTTGTAATAAAACAACATCTGCCTGTAGTTTTTTAAGCTGGTTAAATATTTTTAACCTCTTTCCTCTGGTGCCAGCTCCATTTACATTCCATGTGACAAACCTCAGCATGCCCTTAATTGTGCGTGTATGTCTAATGATGTATGCTGGGTGTTTCGTTTAGACAGGTGGAGAGAGTGTGGAAACATCCCTTGTCTACTGCTGGCAAAAAGAGTCATAGCACTCTCGTGGAGGAAGACCAGTAAACCAAAATACATTAACTGGATTAAGGAATTGTCCACAACTTTGCCTATGGAAAAAATTACTTAGATTATCAAGGGGAAACTACCACTTTTTCAAAACATCTGGGGTCCCTTTATGCAATACATGGGAAATGTGGATCTTGGCAGTATGGTGGATGGGGCAGATGGGGTGTAAATGTTGGTGGTCCTCTGCAGTTTCCTAAATTAATCTCTTTTATACTTGATCTTTAATGCTGTGTGAATTGTACATTTGAGTTTGTAACTTTGAACCATGCACAATAGTGTAACCGAGTTGATGTTGAGCAACCCTTGGAAATAGAGAAGCTTATTATTATTATTATTATTATTATTATTTTTTTTTTTTTTTGGGGGGGGGGGGGGGGTTGTGTTTTCCTTTCCCTTTGTTTGACTAAGTTATTATTTACAGGTCATATAGTTCGTACTTCCACTTAACTGTTGCTCTCTAACACCTTATAAGTGTCTGATTTGCAAGGGAGGGCGATTGACTGTTATACAATAATTTAGCTGCCCTGGATGTCTCCTTTGCTGTGGAAGTACTCCAATTTCTGTATGTAATTCTGAAACGCAATAAAGATATTGTTGGAAAAAAACCAAAAAAAACCAAACATATTTAATATAAATTAAAAACTAAGACGCATAATTGGGTTTGTGAAATCCCATTTCTAAACCTTTAGATTAGCATTTGCAGCTTTGGTGTTTTGAGTCTGGCTGTAACTGCACACTCATTTGCTAAAATCTTGTTAATCACCTGTCATTAGCCAATGATATCCCAGATTATCCTGTTTTCTGCAACATTTTCTGCTGCACTTAATTTCAGTCCAAGGGATTCCTTCTGTTGAATCTATTAAAAATGCCAAAAATAACAGTCTGACAGCATAAAGTTGTATTTTTGCTCCAACAAAGAGCTTTTAGCTGAAAACCTGGTACATCTCAGTGTGCAGTGTGTTCTTAAAAAATCAAAGGAAACTGAACAAGTGGAGGATATATGTGCTATAGTTTACAGCAGATACTGTTCATCTGCTGTAAACTATCTACAGCAGATGAACAGTATCTCAAAGTCATGTCATTGCCCTTCAGCTGATCCATCGACTATTCACTGAAGCCTCATCAGAAATGGTCTCAGTGGAAGGGTGGCTATCAAGAAGCCATACTTAAGGAATACAAACAGGGAAAAAAGGCTGAGGTATACCACGTTACACAAGAACTGAACTGAAACAGAGTTAACGATAAACACGATTAAAAAAAACAAACACTAAAAACTGATAAAAACCCTGAAAACCATGAATTTCACACCCGAGTCTCAACTCTCGCGGCCCGGTACCAAACGACTCACGGACCAATACATGGCCTGGGGGGTGGGGACTGCTGTTGTAAGCTAAAGACCCTACGGTAATACAATAAAACAATGAGAATCCCAGAAATCATATGGCCCCTATGAGCAAGCGCTTTGGCGACAGTGGACAAAGAACAGGAAGAAACCTCCGGCAGAACCAGGCTCAGGGAGGGGGGTCATCTGCCATGAGCGGTTAGGGGTGAGCGGATGAAGAAAGGACAAAGATGTTGTAAAAGAGAGACAAAAATTAATAATAACTAATAATTAAATGCAGAGAGGTGAATGAACAAAAATGAACATACAGCCAATGAAGAGAAGCCAGCACAGGAGAAATCTGCTCTCTTTCTAGTCCCTGTCAGGACTCTTGCTGCAGCATTTTGGATCAGCTGAAGGCTTTTCAGGGAGTTTTTAGGACATCCTGATAATAACGAATTACAGTCGTCCAGCCTGGAAGTAATAAATGCATGAACTAGTTTTGCAGCGTCACTCTGAGACAGGACATTTCTAGTTTTAGAGATACTCAGCTCTTTCTGGGACAGTGGCGCGGCTGCCCCTCTGTTGGTCTTCCTTGGTCTCTTGTGCTCTGGGGGCCTCTGGATGTCTGGAGTTTTGATCTCCTCCACACCTGCTTCACGCCCTGGAGGACGGGGCTGTGGCCCCCCCACACCCTCTAGCAGATTATTACATGAAGGAACCTTTTAAAAAAACAAGCGCGTCCATGCTCACAGGTGTACACACGGGTGATCACACCCACAAACTACACCCTTTTTGGCTCCTACCTCAAAGCACACTGTGTTCTGTTGATCTTATGTGCTGCACAATAATGTTTAACATTTAGTATTTACTGTCATATTCACATATATCATTGTGATGTTGTTTATTATGTTGCTCTTTTTTTTTCGTCTGCTTGTTTTCTTTTTTCTTTCTCAACAGGTGATCCAGGTGATCGATAGATGGATTTTTTGTCTGCTTATTTTGTTGGTTTTTGTTTTTTGCCCCTTATCCCCGTCCCTCTTCTCCGCTGTTTTTCTTTCCCTCTTTCTTTTCCCCAGTCAAGTCTGTCCCGTATTTAGCAAGTGAAAATAAAATAAACAATATAAGGTGAATCAAATAAACCATTATGGCAAGGCTGGGATGGTCCATTTGGTAAAGTAAATCCGTTGGGCATCTTTGTTTGCCTTTAGACAATAATTCTGATGGCAAACGGGACAGGCAAAAGAAAGAAAAAAAGATACTGAGCAACTGGAAGAAAGCAGTCCTACATAATTGTTTAATTTGTGCATTAAAGGACATGTCCTGGTCAAAAATGACTCAAAGGTTCCTCACAGCGTTACTGGAGGCCAAAGTAATGACATCCAGAATAAGAATCTGGTTAGAGACCAGATTTGTAAGATTTTCAGGGCCGAGTACAATAACCTCAGTTTTAACTAAATTTAGAAGCAGAAAGCTTGAGCACTGGGAGTGCTGACTCCCATCAGGCTTCTTCAATGAAAGTTCAGCTTATCCAAAAAGCTTGGGATTGTTTAAAAATCATGCAACGTGATATCCTTGATTTCTTTTTTACATTCTGTCTCTCACAGTTGACGTATACCCACAAACAAAAAAAATGTCATGGCGACTAAAACAATAGAAAGAAACACTTTCTAACTTAAAATCCCTTAATGGCTCTTAGTTTGGCCCTGATAGCTAACTGATAACAGCAGGATTGCATTTCTGGCTTTGACTCCAACTGTACTTAATGCTGCGACTAATAAAGTTTAATCACTGAAAAACTATTTATTGTTTTCATCTGATCATTTTATAGATTGCACATTTTCCCAACCTCAGTGTAGTTGAACATCTGAGGGCTAAAGTTGCAAAAGCCAGTTTTGTGTTTATCTACTTCTCCAAATTGTGGGCAGAATTGCATTGTGTCCGGTTTACACAAAATCAAAGACCTTGCTTCATTCAGTTATTAGTTTTTATCACTCTCTGGTTCTCTTCTCTCTTCTTTGTTCTGTCTTCCTCTGCTCACCCCAACCGGTTATGGCAGATGGCCCATGTGATACTGTGATGCAGTACATGAATAAATATCCCTAGTTAAGGATACACAAACTCATAGTGGCTAGCAAAAAAACAAGGGTTAAAAAAAAGACGGTAACTAAAATAATACAAAGGCTATCTAACTCCAAACCCCCCATTCAGTTTGGCCCTATTAACTGATGACAGCAGGATTGCATTCTTTGACTCCAACTGAAGTGTAAACACTATGGAAATGCAGTTTAAACTCTATGCATATACATCTCCTTCACCAAGTCCACAGAGACTTAAACAAATCTGTTTTACCAAGGCATTTTCTAAGTACGTTAGCTGACTGCTTTTAGCATTTTTTATTTTATTTACTATTTTATTTATTTATATTTATATTTATTTTTTATTTAAAACCTTTTTTTTAAATGGAGAATCTGGATCAGGTTGTGGCTGAGGTGGTAGTGGTAGTTATCAGAAGGTTTATGAATTGGCCCAGACTCCTCTCTCAGACTTGTAGTAGGAAGTGCTCTGAGTGCTGTGCAGAAAGGGGCTACACAAGTGCCAGTCTGTTTGGACTGGCACTTGTGTAGCAGCTTTACAGTCTGTTGAGGAGCTGAGGATTGGCCCATCAACCACTCAGTTAGTAGATGGCTCTGTATTCTGAGCCACAGCTGCTCTCTAACAGTTAAGGACTTGTCTCCATGATGAGAATGTTTGTAACTTGCAGTTTTATGCTGTGTGTTTATATCTAAGGCCAAGCAACTGGAACTTTGTAGTCCACATAAAACAGGGTTTGGCCTGTGATGCTGGCAAGAGAAAAAGACCACAACTCACTATGGTGCCTCTCAGGTGCCCTCTAGTGGACAAACCACAATTGCACATTTCTGGGAAAGTGTGTAAAAGGATAACCACATTGGCACAACACTGCTAGGTGCTCTATAAAGAAGCAGGTTTTTAAATAACAGCAGCAACAGCCTTAATGAGTTTACCTGAAGTGACCAAAATAAAGGAAAGTGGGAAAAGAGAGGAGCAGTAACAGATCAGTCAATCACTCACACACAGAAATAATGTTTCATCCTTCCACTGATGTCACAGAAGTATCCTCAAGTAGAGTAACTGAATAAAGCGATTTTGAAAACGTACTTTTGTTGACGATGTATTCTCAGACTGATCCTTCATGTTGACACTGCTCAGACCAATTCAAGTCAGTTTTATTTATATAGTGCCAAATCAACACAGCCATCCACCCACTACCTCCTGGATTACTATCTACATCAGGGGTGTCAAACCTTGACGCAGTTATGTCTGGCCCGCAAGATAATTTTATATGTCAGTTATTAATGGTGCGTCTGTATGTGGGAGTTGAATCTTCAACACTGCTGAGAATCCATCCAGGCAGAGGTGAGACATTATTTCAATCGGCACACAATGCGGTGAATCTCATGCAAGTAGACTTGGATCATACCATTACCATACCAGTGAAACAAGGAAGGGGGGATGACGTTTGGAAGACAGCCAGCGTAGCGATACAGGCCAGGTACACCCTTTCATGCATAGTGGTCTCTACAGTTACAGCTATTCAAAGGCTGTTTCCGTGTATTTGTGTCAGTGCTGATGGTACACTTGTACATAAACCACTACATTGGGCACTGATGTGTCACTGCATACCCTGCCACACATTAAAAACACGCTGTACACCTAAGTGGACATGCAAAAAACTCTTTGAAAAGTACATGTTTAAAAAAAATGAAGTTCAAAAATCTTTTTTCATGCATAAATATGAATATTGAAAAAAATCTAGATTGAGGTTGTCATAATTCATGCGTGAAAGGGTTAAGAAGAGCAAAACATGTTTATGTTTACAAATTAGCCAGATGCAAGTAGCATCTGTTTATGAAAAGATGATCATTGTAGAGGAATTTTGTTAATTTTGTAATTGCAGAGGAAAAGAAAATCAAGGCCGTCTACCTATAAAAATACATAATGTGGAATAAAAATCCATAAGGAAGGCGGGATCTTTAATTAATTATCTATCCAGTTAATTTTGAAAGTATAATTTATTGTGGTAACATCAAGAAAATGTGGTCCAGAAATTTCATCATCAGTCATCATTCATCAAGATTGATTGTTTCAGAAAATGAGTCCAGGTATTCCATACAAAATCTAGCAGAGCTTTATCTGTAGTTTCACATATATGAGGGATTATGGATGCTAGTCTTAGGATTCCTTCAGCCTTTGATAGTAAAAACCTTCCTTTTAATTTCAAATCTCATAGAAGTCACGAGTTTAATCTTTGTTAGTTTTTTCTAATATGGGATTGAATTTATCGAAACATTGCTGTGATTCATGATGTTCAATATTAATGCCTAGAAAAGTAAGTGAATTTTTCACAGGGATATTTGAGACAGGATCAGCATTACACTCTTTAACTGCTTATAATTCACGCTTTTAAAGATTAGGACAAAGACCAGAAGCTTTAGAGAAGGATTCTAACAGACGAATTGCAGAAGTCTGTGAGTTATCTTTTAAAAACGATGTTGTGTCATCAGCAAGGTGACCAATAAGAATTGTCCTGTTAGTGATAGAAATGCTGCTTTATTTTATATGGGAGCAAAGCAGCTGAGCAACAAGAAGAAAAAGATGTGGTGCAATTGGACACCGTTCTCTGATGCCCCGTTGCACATCAAATCTGGATGAATAGAGCAGTTGGCATTCTAACAGCACTGCAAAAAAACTCCCCAAAGCAATGTCTGTTAAATAAATGGTGTAAAAACAAAGATAAGTGCCAAGATGGAATCATCAAGCAAATCTATTTTAGGTTTGAGAATTAATTGTCAGTAATCAATCCTCGAGTCATACTCCAGGGTAATGCACTAACTGATAGGCATTCATTAAACAGTTGTAATAAAACAGGAGCTAATTGAGGAGCTAATAATTTAAAGACTTCAGATGAGAAGCCATCTGTCCCTATTGATTTTTTATTTTTCAGCTGTCCTTTAGGGTAATAATGAAACATCACATAGATCCTCATCTCAAATTCAAATTCAAATTCAAATTTTATTTGTCACACACACACAACCATACACAGTATGACATGGGGGTGAAATGCTTGTAGCTGTACAATGCCCGACCATTAAATGACAGAAGAAAAGTTTTACAATATTTACAATTTACTACAAAAATTTACAAATTAACGTAGGAATTTACAGTAAAGAATGTGCAAATAGCAGAAGAGATTATAAAGATAAGGATTATAAATTATAGGAATTATAGGATTATAGGAAATGTGTGGTGGTGCGTGTGGTGACGTGTGTGAGAGTCCAGTCCTACACCTGGTTCAGGGCCCGAATAGCCTGGGGGAAGAAGCTCCTCCTCATTCTCTCTGTTTTGGCCTTAAGGGAGCGGAAGCGCTTCCCAGACCTCATCTCAAGTTTGGGAGTGTTTTGTAAAGAGTTTAGAAACGCCAGATGAGTACTTGTATTCAATTTTGTATAATACTTTTCTAACTTATCAAGTAAGAGGAATTCTGCTCTGAATTGAACTCAGGGTTGCTGTAGTCAGACCTATATGGTCAGGACATACAGCAATATGAACAGACTGATGATCAGTTAGGGCAAGGAAAAAATTTTAACAGTATAATATTTTTAGAAAGCAAGTAATAGTCTAGTCTAGAAAGTCTTGTATTGTCCTTATTACTCCATATTTCTATTAAGTCAAATCTATCACTGAAAGGTAGTGCTGTCAGTTTTAATCTCGTTAAAATGACTACTGAAGTTTAAGAATCTGAATCAGAATACTTTATTAATCCCCAAGGAAATTATGTGGTTACACTTGCTCCAAGACAGTAGGAACAGAGCAAACTAAATTAAATAATAAAATATAAAAGTTTAGAAAATATGATTTTATTGCTCAAATAGCTCAATTATAAATTTCCAGAATGTTACAGAAATGAAATATATATGATCAACATTTTACTCTAAACTGTAAAACTTGTTCTTTGTTATTTTCACTGTGTGCAAAAGGGTGTAGCTGTTGCACTGTGTACTGTGCATTAGATGGCGGAGTTGTACAAGGAGCAGAAGTGATTTCCTGTGCTGCTCAGGGGTGCATTTGGGTAATCTCAGTCTCTCACTGAACGTGTTCCTGTGACTGGCCAGAACGTGATGGAGTGGGTGGGAGGTGTTGTCCTAGCATTGTCCTTACCTTGGACAACATCTGCCACTCCAACACCACCTTCAGGGAGTCCAGCTCCATCCCCACAGTATTACGGGCCTTGCAGATCAGTTTGTTGAGTCTGTTGGTACCCTCAACATGCGGGCCTAGCATGCAATAGCATGGCATTGGCCACAACAGACTGAGTGTTGTCCAACAGATGTTAACAGACCTCAGCCACCTCAGAAAATTGAGACAACTCTGGCCCTTCCTGTGGACAGTGTTGGGAAGGTTACTTTTAAAATGTATTCCATTACAGAATACAGAATACATGCCCCAAAATGTATTCTGTAACGTATTCCGTTACGTTACTCAATGAGAGTAACGTATTCTGAATACTTTGGATTACTTAATATATTATCGTGCTTTTTACAACAACGTGAATGTACTATTGCTGTGTGATTTATTACTGTTACTGAAGGTCCGCGACTCCGAACTGTAGTAAAGGGACCTCTGACTAATACGGCGGGGTCCCTGTCGGCTCATAGCCGAAAAATAGCTTTACTTTGTTGTGTGGGTCAACTTTTCTTGCGAGAGACAGAGAGAGGCGTTGAAAGGCTGCTCCAACGGAACTTATTGTTTTTGGAGGAAAACAGGAACACGGTGTACAGTCGAGTCTTAATAGCTTACTTACAACTGGGCTCGTCAGGCTCTCTTCTTGGCTGAAGTGGTTATTATTATATTTACATGCTTCCAGCTCCCGTTTTTCCTCGATGACAACTCGTACCTTTCCACTCCCCTTTTTCTCCCTCCTCGCGCTCACAGACACATAACGTGTATGGCAGTCCATTCTCCCTGCAACACGGACTACACTGCCCATGATGCTACATTCTTTAGAGCTATGCTTGTAGCATTCTGCCTGTTAGCTTAGCACAACAACAACAACGAAAAGGCGCTCTCTCACCCAGGAAACACACAGTCGCAGAGAGAGAGAGAGAGAGCGTCGCCCTGTAACCTTGACAACCGTAACGCTGCCGGCTGGAACAACAGAACGTAGCTGTCAAACAAAACCCAAACAGTCCTGACCCGCCACAATATGAAACAGGAAAGTACTGCAGTGTAATCCATTTATTTCAACAAAGTAACTGTATTCTGAATACCACCTTTTTAAACGGTAACTGTAACGGAATACAGTTACTCATATTTTGTATTTTAAATACGTAACGGCGGCACATGTATTCCGTTACTCCCCAACACTGCCTGTGGAGTGCACTGGTGTTTTTGACCCAGCCCAGTTTGTTATCAGTGTGTACTCTGAGGTATTTAAAGTCCTCCACACTGACCTCCTGGATTGAAACAGGGGACACAGGTTTCCTGGTCCTCCTAAAGTCCACAGTCTTTTAGGTCTTTGTCAAGCTGAGCTGCAGATCCTGCTCACACCATGTGCCAAAGAATCAACCACAGCCCAGTACTTCATCTCATCACCCTCACATGCATCCAACAACCGTGGCAGCAGAGTTATCAGAAAACCTCTGAAGTGGCAGGTCTCTGTGCAGTGGAGGAAGTCTGTGGTGTAGAGGGTGAAGAGGGAGGGGGAGAGGACAGTCCTTTGTGGTGCCCCTGTGTTGCTGATAACCTGTCAGGGAACTAGTGTTGAAGATGCACACTGTGGTTTTTCTGTAAAGCGATCAACAATTCAGGACACAAGAAAGGCATCCACCTGCATGTTGTCAGCTTATCACCCAGGAGTGTCAGCCTGGTGGTACTGAGTGCACTGGAAAAGTCGAAAAACATGACCCTCACAATGCTCACCAGCTGGTCCAGAAGGGCGGAGACAAGGAATGTGTTTCTACTATTGCAGATAGGTGGCAATCTATCCATCATAGCATTGAGGGTGATATTAAAGTCTCCTGGAACTATGACTTGAGGTTATTTCCAGTAAAGTTTATCAGCAAATAGCTGAACAATCATAAATGACCTTTAGGATTTGTATATGTGAGCAAAATGCCACCATTAAAAGTATTTTTTTTAATATTAAAACACCTGCTGAATGCTCTGAACCATGAGAAAACCACAGATCATTACCCCATTAAGTTCTCCAAAAGTTAACATCTTTTGAGATAGAATAAGATTCTTCACAAAAATAACAAGAATATATTTTAAATAGGAAACTTAAATGTATAAGACATTATGCTTTTACAGACATTTGATTCTGTGTCACCTGATTTAGCAGGTGAGTTCCTGTCCAGTGTAATATGCAGCCTCACCTTCAACCCGTGCCTTCATGGCCGCTGGCCACAGCTGCATCTGGGACTTTATCACCTGCTGTGACAGATCGTCAGCAAAGCGGAGTTTGTTTCCGCTTACAGTTGGATGGTTTCTTACAGCTAAATAACTTTCTTGTACGTCATGGTATCAAAACTTGGTTTAGAAGTTTGAATTTTTTCACCTGGTGGTGCAAATCTACTTTCAGTTCATCATCTTCACAGGGTCTTGTAATCTCATTGCAGGTTGGTTTGGGAAACCAAAACGGCATCCAGAGCTCAAACTCATGTCTTTGAGTGGTTCTGTTTTTGCACTTCTGTTACTTGTTTGTACAGTTCATGTTGTGTATGTGGATCAGGCAGCTAAACTGTGATGTATTTGTTTATAAAATCCAAAACAGTCTGATCATCATCCACAAGAACACCTTCAGAGAAAGTGCATGTACATGAAATGATCTTGTGGGCTGGATATAATTGAATGTGACCCGCAAGATATATTTGACAGCCCAGATTTTAAGGCTTTTGCAGCATTTAACAGCTGTGTTAAATTATGCTGGAATTAAATTGTGTTTCTATCGTATTCAAATTTTACTAATCTCTTGTATTACTGTATTACTAATATTCCTACACTTACCAGCCAAAGCACCAAAGGGATCAGATTTCTGGGGAGATGACAAACCCATTACACCATTTTATAATTCAATCAAACTGACTGAGGAGGCTCCAGCAATGTTTATCTCTGAAATGGTATTCATATCAGGTTGTGCAGCAGAAAGCAGGACCCAATCACAGGACATGCTGAATGGTAACAGTGAGTTTATTTACAATGCAAAAAACAACAAGGTGGAAACAGTTCCAATAAATCTTGAATCCCTCTGTGATGACAATCCCAGCTCCAGATGCAAACAATCCATCTCTCACACAGATTCTCCTTCATTCTTACAGAAATATTTACAATGTGCTCACAGCTCTCTCCAACACTCTCCACAGTTTCCTGGATGCAACAAAGCACAACAACGAGTCTCCTCCAACTTGGCGAAATAAAAAAACTGACTATTGCCACTTAATGATCCAGTGTTGACTGAAGCTCAGCCACTCTTTTAAATAGTGCTCTTGTGATCGGTTCAACAACAAGGTGTGGCTTTAGTGCAGGATCCTTTTGGCACCTGACGCTACACAAAGAAGAGGATACAGACACACACACACAGATAGGGGAGGGAGACACAGTGAGGTCCAGGATGGAGGAAAAGAAACACAGAAATGGCAAGTTCAGCCAGCGAGGACAGAGGAACCATTGACCATTGTGACAACCATTATTATTGCATAGGACTGCTAGGGGTTGTCCTCCCATTAGTGTAGTAGTGTCATGGTCCTGGGTCGTTGACCCAGTGTTTTGCGTTTTTTCTGATCTGTATTAGTTTAGGGTTAACCTGAAGTTTGGTGTATTGTCAGCCCTACCTGTGTCTGTCCTTGGTGCTCTGTTCATGTCCCCGTGTTGTGTTGTACATCAGTCTGTTTCCTGTTTTATTTTGAAGGCTCGTGTTCTGGATTTCCTGTTCTGTTCTGAAGGTCTGTGTCTGTTGTTATTGTGTTCAGCTTGTCTCCTCCGGTCCCCATGTGTATTAGGTTCAGCTGTTCTTCCCTCCTGTGTGTGATTACCTGATTACCTTGTGTGTGTATATTTAGTGGGTGTCGGTCTCTGTTCGTTGTCGGCTCGTCTGCGTTCCTCCGTGTATCTCTGCGTTCTATGGTGTTCCTGTCTCTGCGTCTCTCTGCCCCGCACCCCTTTTGTATGGTCTCAGGTTTGTCATTTAGTTCTCCCAGTTTAGGTTTCTTCAGTTGTTTTGTCATGCCTCACTGCCTGTTTCTGCCATTGTCACGTTGTAAATAAACATCACTCGTATCATCAGTCACTGCTGCATTTTGGGTCCTCCCTTCCCTTCACACCACACGGCTCACTCCGCCAGCCGTGACAAGTAGTTGGAGAGTGTCCTAGAGTGAGTGCGCCAGTACCCATTACAATTAAGCATGCTGCTTTTCACACACCTGTTTTAGAGAGACCTTACCATTGTAACAGGCTGGTGCTACCTGGTAACTACCTGTACATGTATGTACATATAGTGTAGAGCCATACAGACCTGGTTGTATGGTCTATTGCCAAATAAAGGTCTGTTGTTCTATCTAACTGACTGGCCTACGAGTCGTCTGGCTAACCTCCACGCTGCATGCCTGCTGGACCTCCTACCTGCTCCAGACTGCTGTTATACTATGACAGTTTATCCATCTATCAGAACATCCTGTTCATCAGTTAGTCATTATAATTATATTTAAAATATATACAGGTAAAAAATGAATATATGTATTAATACAGTTTTCTGTTCCCACTGTAACTGCATCAGCATGACTACAGTCGTGCCAAACTGGCGATGGTTGAAGTAAATGGTGAGAGCTCACTGACGTCATTTTTATCAAGCTTCCCCACTGATGCATTCAAGTGATATGATTATCATCATTATGAGATTCCTAATAAATTCAATTGCCTTACTTGGCCTTCAAACTGGCTGTAGTTAAACCTTTACTCAAAAAGTATCTCTAGACCCAGCAGTCTTAGCTAATTATAGGCCAATCTCCAACCTTCCTTTCATATCAAACATCCTTGAAAGAGTAGTTGTAAAACAGCTAACAGATCATCTGCAGAGGTTTATTTGAAGAGTTTCAGTCAGGTTTCAGAGCTCATCACAGCACAGAAACAGCTTTAGTGAAGGTTACAAATGATCTTCTTATGGCCTCTGACAGTGGACTCATCTCTGTGCTTGTCCTGCTAGACCTCAGTGCAGCGTTCGATACTGTCGACCATAATATCCTATTAGAGCGATTAGAACATGCTGTAGGTATTACAGGTACTGTGCTGCAGTGGTTTGTATCATATCTATCTAATAGACTCCAGTTTGTGCATGTAAATGGAGAGTCCTCTTCACACACTGAGGTTAATTATGGAGTTCCACAGGGTTCAGTGCTAGGACCAATTCTGTTTACATTATACATGCTTCCCTTAGGCAGCATCATTAGAAGACATAGCATACATTTACACTGCTATGCAGATGACACCCAGCTCTATCTGTCCATGAAGCCAGATAACACACACCAATGAGTTAAACTGCAGGAATGTCTTAAAGACATAAAGACCTGGATGACCGCTAACTTTCTGCTTCTTAATTCAGATCAAACTGAGGTTATTGTACTCGGCCCTGAAAATCTTAGAAATATGGTATCTAACCAGATTCTTACTCTGGATGGCATTACCTTGGCCTCCAGTAACGCTGTGAGGAACCTTGGAGTCATTTTTGACCAGGATATGTCCTTCTGAGCCGGTTCAATGTCTACAAGGCTGCAGGTCCTGATGGCATCCCCGGGCGTGTTCTCAGAGCGTGTTCTGGGGAGCTTGCAGGAGTGCTCACAGACATACTCAACCTGTCCTTGGCCCACGCTGTGGTACCGGCCTGCTTCAAATCCACCTCCATCGTCCTGATACCCAAAAACTCCAACCCATCTAGCCTCAATGATTACCCCCCAGTAGCACTCACCTCCATCATCACTAAGTGCTTAGAGCAGCTGGTCCTAGCACACTTCAAATCCTGTCTCCCCCCACCCTGGACCTCCACCAATTCGCATACTGCCAGAACAGGAGCACAGAGGATGCAGTCTCCATCGCACTGCACTCTGTCCTCTCACACCTGGACAACAACAACACCTATGCCAGAATGCTTTTTATAGACTTCAGTTCAGCATTCAATACAATCCACCCCTCACAACTCACAACTGATAGACCTGGGCATCAGTTCCCTCATCTGCAAATGGTTACTGGACTTCCTGACCAACCGCCCCCAACATGTCCGGCTGGATAACCGCTGCTCATCTACCTTCACAATGAACACCGGTGTACCACAAGGCTGTGTGATGAGCCCTTTCCTCTACTCCCTCTTCACCCACGACTGCAGACCTGCTGATGGTTCCAACACCATCATTAAGTTTGCAGATGACACCACGGTGATTGGCCTCATCAGTGACAACGATGAGGCTGCCTACAGGGAGGAGGTGGATCGTCTGGCTGAGTGGTGCGACACAAACAACCTGCTGCTTAACACCAAGAAGACCAAGGAGCTCATCGTGGACTACAGGAGGAATGCTGATCCACATCCACCCATCCACATTAAGGGGACGGCTGTGGAGCATGTGAGCAGCTTCAAGTTCCTGGGAGTCCACATCTCCGAGGATCTCATCTGGACGACCAACTGCTCCAAGCTGGTCAAGAAGGCTCACCAGCGCCTCTTCTTGAGGACTCTGAGGAAGAACCACCTGTCCTCAGACATCCTGGTGAACTTCTATCGCTGCACCATCGAGAGCATCCTGACCAACTGTATAACAGTCTGGTATGGGAACTGCTCTGCCTCGGACCGGAAGGCGTTGCAGAGGGTCGTGAAAACTGCCCAGCGCATCGCCGGAGCACCACTTCCTGCCATAAAAGACATCTACAGGAAGCGGTGTCTGAAAAGGGCTGGGAAAATCATCAAAGACCCCAGTCACCCATCACATGGACTCTTCACCCTCCTGCCCTCTGGGAGGCGCTACAGGAGCCTCCAGACTAAGACCACCAGGTACCGGAACAGCTTCTTCCCCACAGCTGTCAGACTCCTGAACTCTGCCTCCTGACATCTGACCCACGTTAACACATGGACTGAACATACACACACCCACAACCACCTGCACACACACACACAATGGACAACTGTACCCTCAAACACACAATAATAACATGGACTGAACCACCACTCACAACCACCAGCACTTTATATAGCCTCTGTAGGAATTATATCTCACTTATCTTAACTGCACTACTGTATAGCTCTGTGTAAATAGTCATTCTGTACATACGATAATTTTAAATCCTACAACTGTTTATAACCTGCATAGTTCACATTTCTGTATAGCTGTATATCTCAGATTCTGTATAGTTTTTCATATTTATATCCTGTTCATAGCTTGTACTCACTACAGCCTGTACATACTTATAGTTATAGAATATTCACAACATACTTCATACCGTGTACATTATAACATACCATAATAGACCCATTTCTGTAATATACTCACATATCTATACTATTGCTAATATATATTGTAATATATCCATATCATGGCTAAAGCACCTCTGTGTCACGGCGGGGTGCGCCGATGTGAATGGAAACAAAACCAAAAACAAAACACCAGAAGCACACAGGCCAAAAAAAACAAGGGCACAAAAGACCGAGACCCAGCTTCAGGAGGGCGGCCACGAACCCGGCAGAACAGGAGCGAAAGGCGAAGCGGTTCAGGCGGCCGTCCCGGAGGTCGACAGCAAAGCAAAATAGAGTCCAAAAGTTCGGGAGGTCGACCAGGAGGCCAACGGTCCAGCAGGCCAAAATCCATGAGTTCCGGGGGCCGACCCGGAGGTCGAGAGCACAGCAGGCCAGAGATCAAAAGTTCAGGGGGCCGACCCGGAGGCCAATGGTCCAGTAGTCCATAGCCCACGAGCTCAGGGGGCCGACCCAAAGATCGAGAGCACAGCAGGTCACAGGTCAAAGATTCAGGGGGCCGACCCCGATGGCAATGATGTCCAGCAGAAGGCCCGGAAAGCGGCCGGCGATCCCGAGGGGCAAAACGAGGCTCGGGCAACAGCAACACAACCGCAGAACCAGGCGAGGCCGACACAGAAACAGAGGCCGAAGCTGGACCAGGCGGAGGCGAAGCAGGAACAAAACCGAAGGCTGGAACTGACGACAGCGAAACAGGAGTCGAGGGCGAAGCCGGACCAGGCGAAACACAGGCTGAAGCCGGACCAGACGAACCAGAAGCAGAAGCCGAGGCTGGACCAGGTGACAGCGAAGCAGGAGCAGGACCAGGCGAGGCAAAAGCAGAGGCCGGACCAGGTGACGGCGAAGCAGGAGCAGGACCAGGCGAGGCAGAAGCAGAGGCAGGACCAGGCGAGGCAGCAGCAGAGGCCGGACCAGGCGAGGCAAAAGCAGAGGCTGGACCAGGCGAGGCAGAAGCAGAGGCTGGACCAGATGAAGCAGAAGCAAAGGCTAGAGCCGGACCAGGCGAGGCAGAAACAGAGGCCGGAACAGGCGAGGCAGCAGCAGAAGCTGGACCAGGCGAGGCAGCAGCAGAGGCAGGACCAGGCGAGACAGAATCAGAAGCTGGACCAGGTGAGGCAGAAACAGAGACTGGACCAGGCGAGGCCGAAGCAGAGGCTGGACCAGGCGAGGCAGCAGCAGAGGCTGGACCAGGCGAGGCAGAAGCAGAGGCTGGACCAGATGAAGCAGAAGCAAAGGCTAGAGCCGGACCAGGCGAGGCAGAAACAGAGGCCGGAACAGGCGAGACAGAAGCAGAAGCTGGACCAGGCGAGGCAGAAACAGAGACTGGACCAGGCGAGGCCGAAGCAGAGGCTGGACCAGGCGAAGCAGAAGCTGAGGCTGAAGCTGGACCAGGCGAAACAGAAGCCGAGGCTGAAGCTGGACTAGGCGAAGCACAGGCTGAAGCTGGACCAGGCGAAGCAGAAGCCGAGGCTGAAGCTGGACCAGGCGAAGCAGAAGCCGAGGCTGAAGCTGAACCAGGCGAAGCAGAAGCTGAGGCCGAAACTGGACCAGGCGAAACAGAAGCAAGAGCTGAGGCTGAAGCTGGACCAGGCGAAGCAGAAGCGGAGGCTGAAGCTGGACCAGGCGAAACAGAAGCAAGAGCTGAGGCTGAAACTGGACCAGGCGAAGCAGAAGCGGAGGCTGAAGCTGGACCAGGCGAAGCAGAAGCAAGAGCTGAGGCTGAAACTGGACCAGGCGAAGCAGAAGCGGAGGCTGAAGCTGGACCAGGCGAAGCAGAAGCGGAGGCTGAAGCTGGACCAGGCGAAACAGAAGCAGAACCAGGTGACAGCGAGGCAGGCGCAGGTGGTGGCTGGACGGGCTCCTCGGGCCCCCCAGCTGACGCAGCAGGAGGCTGTGTAAGTTGCAACAACACACAGTCTATAGTGGGTGAAATGAGTTTGTATGAGTTCTTAGCCAGAGGTGTGGCAGAACCAGGCAAGGCGTCGTCCTGCAGGCTGAGGCGCAGAAGCAGCAGGCGGTGGTCCTGCAGGCGGCGGCACGGGAGCCACAGGTGGTGGCACTGCAGCCACAGGTGGTGAAGCAGAAGGTGGCCGGACGGGCTCCTTGGGCCCGCCAGCTAACGAGGTGTGAAACTGGACGGGCTCCTCAGGCCCTCCAGCTGACGTGGCGTGAGGCTGAATGGGCTCCTCGGGCCCTCCAGCTGACGAGGCGTGAGGCTGGACGGGCTCCTCGGGCCCTCCAGCTGACGAGGCGTGAGGCTGAACGGGCTCCTCGGGCCCTCCAGCTGACGTGGTGTGAGGCTGGACGGGCTCCTTGGGCCCTCCAGCTGACATGACATGAGGCTGGACGGGCTCCTCGGGCCCTCCAGCTGACGAAACATAAAGCTGGCTGGGTTTTCCCGAACCTCCAGCAGACGAAACGTGAGGCCGGACGGGCTCCTCGGGCCCTCCAGCTAACACTGAAAAAGGCTGCACAAGCTGCACCTCCGTCCCCGGCTCCAAACCGGCCTGGATTGCAGTCCCACAACAGCTTAGCTGAGCCTGATGGCTAGCATTTCCTGTGCAAACAGTCTCTTTACAGCCGGGCTCATGAACCGGAAAAGCAGTGTCAGTTTCCCTAACCTCCGGAGAAAAAACATGAGGAGCCAAAACATAGTCACTCCCTTGCGTTCGTGATGCGGAGCGTCGGTGGTGCGCACGCCGTTTCTTCTTGGGAGTGGAAGACGGCGGAGCGATGGGCGGAAGTCCCTGGTAACTCCGAGGTCCCCCGAGAACCAGTCGAGTTCCCCGGAAAGAGGGCTCGTGCTCCGGAATGAGCCATGGCTTCCACCGGAGCTCCTCCTCCAATAGAGCGCAGAATATTGACTGGCGCTCGTTGTGGTCCAAGTCTATGGTGTCCAGTGCTTTCCCGCACTGGACCGTGGCAAGAGCATGGCGTGATTGTGACGAGGGCGTGGAAACTGGTGAGCTGTGAGGTGGGGACGCTGCAGCGAGTCTCAGCGAGCCGACACGAACTGTCTCAGGCTCGCAAGGCGGCGGCAGTGATTCCTGTTCGCAGTCCTGATGTTGTTGTAGTGAAAAAACAGTGCGAACGAAATCCTGCACATCCTCCGACAATTCTGCCGTGTAGACAGGGTATGCAGACAGGATCTGGCGAAGCCGAACTTTAACTGACTCCTTCTCACTCTCCTGTCTGCATACAGAATAGATGTTCCATTGTCCCTGGAGGATGGTCACACGTGCACTGAACTCAAAAAAATCCTCGCAGATAGCCGCTGGGTCCATACTGTTCGGTTCGTTCTGTCACGGCGGGGTGCGCCGATGTGAATGGAAACAGGACCCAAAAGCAAATGATGACGAGTAGTGTAAGTTTGAACAGAAAAGTGATCCTTTATTAGATGACGGCAGGAGTAAACCAGGAAACCAAAGTAAACTGACAAGACACTAAAAAACAAAATACTAAACGGTACTGAGACCAAAACCTAAACTATGACTGTGGTGGAAAATAACAAGCAAAGACCATGACTAGGCAAGGCAAGGCAAGGCAAGTTTATTTGTATAGCACAATTCAACAACAAGGTGATTCAAAGTGCTTTACAGAGACATTAGAAACAAGAACAAATAAAAAGCATGATTTAAAATTGATTAAAACAAGCAAATAAACTAACTAACTAATTAACAAACAAACAAACAAACAAACAAACAAAACAGTATATAAAATCAAAACAGATAAAATCAGAACAGTAGATAAAATCAGTAGTTAAATGTAAGTTTTGAAATTTAAGCTTAAAGTGTGGATTTGGTGCTTTATTCAAATGCAGCTGAGAACAGGTGAGTCTTCAACCTGGATTTAAATAAACTGAGTGTTTCAGCTGATCTGAGGCTTTCTGGGAGTTTGTTCCAGATATAAGGAGCATAAAAGCTGAATGCAGCTTCTCCGTGTCTGGTTCTGACTCTGGGAACTGATAAAAGACCGGATCCAGATGACCTGAGGGATCTGGAAGGTTCATACTGGGTCAGGAGGTCATTGATGTATTTTGGTCCTAAACCATTCAGAGCTTTATAGGCCAGCATCAGAACTTTAAAGTCTATCCTCTGACAGACAGGCAGCCAGTGTAAGGACCTCAGAGCTGGACTGATGTGGTCCACTTTTTTGGTCTTAGTGAGGACTCGAGCAGCAGAGTTCTGAATGAGCTGTAGTTGTCTGACTGATTTTTTAGGTAGACCTGTAAAGATGCTGTTACAGTAATCAAGCCTACTAAAGATGAATGCATGGACTAGTTTTTCCAGGTCCTGTTGAGACATCAGATCTTTTATCCTTGATATATTCTTGAGGTGATAGTAAGCTGACTTTGTTATTGTCTTAATGTGTTTTTCTAAGTTTAGGTCTGCATCCATCACTACACCCAAATTTCTCGCCTGGTTTGTGGTTTTTAGATGTATAGATTGAAGTTCTCTGGTGACCTGTAATCGTTTTTCTTTGGCGCCAAAGACTATTACTTCAGTTTTGTTTTTGTTTAGCTGGAGAAAATTGTGGCACAACCAGTCATTGATTTCCTCAATGCATTTACCAAGAGCCTGTACAGGGCCTCGGTCTCCTGGTGACATTGTGATATATATTTGTGTGTCATCTGCATAGCTGTGATAGTTTATTTTGTTGTTGTTTATAATCTGTGCCAGTGGGAGCATGTAGATGTTAAACAGAAGGGGTCCCAAGATGGAACCTTGGGGAACTCCACATGTGATACTTGTCTGCTCAGATGTGAAGTTACCTATTGATACAAAGTATTTCCTGTTTTCTACGTATGTTTTGAACCAGTTTAGTACAGTTCCTGAAAGACCTGCCCAGTTCTCCAGTCGTTTGAGTAATATGTTGTGGTCAACTGTATCAAATGCTGCACTGAGATCCAGTAAAACTAGGACTGACATTTTTCCACTGTCTGTATTCAGACATATGTCATTAAACACTTTGGTCAGAGCAGTTTCAGTGCTGTGGTTCTGTCTAAAACCTGACTGGAAGGCATCGTAGCAATTATTCTGTTTTAAGAAGTAACTGAGCTGTTGAGAAACTGCTTTTTCAATGATCTTACTTAAAAACGGGAGATTTGAGATCGGCCTGTAGTTGTTCATTTGTGTCTTGTCAAGATTGTCCTTTTTCAGTATAGGTTTGATTACAGCAGTTTTTAGTGATTCTGGAAACACACCTGATAATAAAGAAAAGTTGACGATCTGTAACAGGTCTGACTCTAAAGTCTTTGAGACCTTTTTGAAAAAACTTGTTGGCAGGACATCTAAACAGCAGGAGGAGGAGTTCAGTTGACCTAAGATGTCCTCCAGGTCTTTGCTGTTAATAGGTTGAAACTGTTTCATGGTGTTTAAACAGTTTTTTGGTGGACACAGTACATATCCTGGATCTGCTGTTGATGTACCAATTGCTTGTCTAATTTTTTGGATTTTTTCAGTGAAGAATTTGGCAAAGTCATTGCAGGCCATGGTCGAATGAAGTTCAGCTGCCACTGACACAGGAGGGTTTGTTAGCCTGTCAACTGTAGAAAATAAGACCCGAGCATTATGGCTGTTTTTAGTGATGATGTCAGAGAAGTAGGACCTCCTTGCATTCCTCAGTTGTAAATTATAATTGTGAAGTTTCTCTTTATAAATGTCATAATGAACCTGGAGGTTTGTTTTTCTCCATCTGCGCTCAGCTTTCCTACACTCTCTTTTTTCATTTTTCACCAGTGTGGAGTTTCTCCATGGAGACTTTTTCCTTCCAGAGATAACCTTCACCTTAATGGGAGCAATAGTGTCCATTACATTTAACATGTTAGCATTGAAGCTATTGACGAGCTCATTGACTGACCCTCTGGGCAGGTCAGGTGTTAATGGGAAGACCTGGTTAAAGATCTCACTACTGTGTTCAGTTATACACCGTTTTGTGATCACTGTTGTTGATATATTTGTGTGGGCTGAGATTTTACTTTCAAAGAAAACACAGTAATGATCAGACAGGCCCACATCAGACACAGTAACCTTTGAAATGCTCAGGCCTTTGGAGATCAGTAGGTCAAGAGTGTGTCCTCTATTATGTGTGGCCTCTGTTACATGCTGAGTCAGCCCAAAGTTGCCCAGAGTGTTACTCAGGTCTTTAGTCCCTTTGTCCTGAGGGTTGTCCACATGGATGTTAAAATCCCCAGCAATAATTACACAGTCAAAATCAACACAGATCACAGACAGCAGTTCACTGAGGTCATTAAAAAAGTCTGTGCAGTATTTGGGAGGCCTGTAAACATTAAGAAACACAACTTTGGATGGGGCCTTCAGCTGTAAAGCCACATATTCAAAAGACTGAAAACTTCCAGGAGATAGCTGCTTACATTGAAATGATTCATTAAATAAGACAGCAACCCCTCCTCCTCTCCTGCTCGCCCTGACCTCACTGATAAAACTGTAGTTAGGAGGGGTCGTCTCGATGAGAACAGCTCCACTGTTACTTTGGTCCAACCAAGTTTCAGTTAAAAACATAAAATCAAGGCTGTGCTCAGTGATTAAATCATTAATTAAAAATGTTTTCCCAGCTAGAGATCTAATGTTTAATAAAGCCAACTTAAGTGTTTTAGAGGTATTACTTGTCCCCTCATGTTTGGGAGCAGTCTGTGGCACACAAGGTATGTTTACTATGTTTAAAGATCTTTTAGAGTGCAGCTCTCTGTGTTTTGACCAGGCCACATGTCTCCTGTCACCTAAAAGTACAGAAATTTTAAAACCTTCTAGTAAACAGGGTCCCAGCTTCTCCTGGGAAAAGTCATCACTGCCATAATCCTCACAGCCCGGACCCTCCACACATCACGCATCAGACTGCGGAGACAGAGCATGAAGAGGAACTAAGGGGGGCGAGGCTGGGCAATGTGACTTCAATTGCTCTGTTGAGGGTGGGGCTCGATGGCGAACCTTTGGCCGCTCTGGTGGGGGGTTTATGGGGGACAAAAAGGGATTGGGACGGGGGGTAGATCTGAGCCCAGCATTGACCCGCTCCATCATCTCCTCAGTGAATTTCAGGTGTGGGGAGGAGGGAGAAAGGGAGGGGGAGGAGGGTGATGGCCTGTCAGGGGTTTGGGGGACTGGGGAAGGTCGTGGTCCCTTGTCCTGGTCGTTGGTGTTGTTGAGAGAGTTGAGAGACTAAGACTAATAATACATAACAGACGAAAACCGTAACTAAGACTGAGGTCAAATAAACAGACGAACCGATAAAGGCAAGCAGAAAACAAAAGGCTTAAATACAGACATGAGTTGATCAGGGGAAATGGCGACACCTGGGGGAACAGCTGACAAACATAACCCTAATGACAGGACCAAGAGAGAGTGAAACTAAATACAATGACCAAAGAACACACGACACTGTCAGAATAAAACAGGAAACACTGAAAACTAAACATGACAACACAATAAGACAGACCTAATACGTGATGAATGAATACAAAACCCCAAACATAAAAAACCCAGGAACAATAACCAATAACTGCCCAAACTAAAGGCAAAATAGGAAATAACACAAAAACTAATAACATATCAAAAAATGAGAAAAAAACAAAGAGAACTCAGAGTGCTGGGTCGGAGACCCAGCCTGTGACACTCTGGATGGATGCAAACTGCATTTCGTTGCCCTGTACCTGTGACATGTGCAATGACAATAAAGTTGAATTCTATTCTATTCTATTCTATTCTATTCTATTCTATTCTATTCTATTCTATTCTATTCAACGCACATATTAAACAAATATGTAGGACTGCTTTCTTCCATTTGTGCAACATCTCTAAAATTAGAAATATTCATGCATTTATTACTTCCAGGCTGGACGACTGTAATTCATTATTATCAGGATGTCCAAAAAACTCGCTGAAAAGCCTTCAGCTGATCCAAAATGCTGCAGCAAGAGTCCTGACAGGGACTAGAAAGAGAGAGCAGATTTCTCCTGTTTTGGCTTCCCTTCATTGGCTTCCTGTTAAATCCAGGATTCAAAATCCTGATTCCTCACATACAAGGTCTTAAATAATCAGGCCCCATCTTATCTTAATGACCTTGTAGTACCATATCACCCTATTAGAGCACTTCGCTCTCGCTCTGCAGGCCCCTCTTCTGTGGAACCAGCTTCCAGTTTGGATTCGGGAGACAGACACTATCTCTACTTTCAAGATTAGGCTTCAAACTTTCCTTTTTGCTAAAGCATATAGTTAGGGCTGGACCAGGTGACCCTGAATCCTCCCTTAGTTATGCTGCAATAGACGTAGGCTGCCGGGGGATTCCCATGATGCATTGAGTTTTTCCTTTTCTCACTCACTATGTGTTAACAGACCTCTCTGCATTGAATCATATCTGTTATTAACCTCTGTCTCTCTTCCACAGCATGTCTTTATCCTGTCTTCCTTCTCTCTCCCCAACCGGTCGCAGCAGATGGCCCCGCCCCTCCCTGAGCCTGGTTCTGCCGGAGGTTTCTTCCTGTTAAAAGGGAGTTTTTCCTTCCCACTGTTGCCAAAGTGCTGCTCATAGGGGGTCATATGATTGGTGGGTTTTTCTCTGAATCTATTATTGTACGATCTACTGTGCAATATAAAGCGCCTTGATGCGACTGTTATTGTGATTTGGCGGTAAATAAATAAAATTGAATTGAATTGAATTACTACAGTCCAACTCCACATATAACCGACACAGATGTGTCTGCATGTAAACAGTTGAGGCAAAACAGATCCATCATAATCATGATCAAATGAGAGGAAACAGAATTAGGATAGTTCTTACTGCTAGGCTGATTTTCACGTTTTCATGTAATTGTTCATTTGCAGAGACGCATGTTTATCTGGACAACACTATAGAAGTGTGGGTCTAAGGCAAACACCAGTAAATGTGATGATTTAACATTCTAGCTGCTCAGCTGATATTCAGCCACTTATGTTCACTCATTAACGTTGGCTTATGTAACGACTCACACTCATGTCACTATGCAAACTTTTCTTCATGCTGAAAGAGAGAAAAACTCATTGTGCCTTTGTTGTGCTTGTTTGGGCCACACAGGGTATGTTACAGAGGGTGGGTAGCATTACCAGAATGGAAAGTTCCTCTGCAGTTATGCTCTAAAACACTTTACATATTACACAGTCAAATTCTGAGAATCAGCACCTCCAAATCTGAAGCCATGGTCCTCAGCTGGAAAAGGGTGGAGTGCCCACTCCGGGTCAGGGACGAGTTCCTGCCCCAAGTGGAGGAGTTTAAGTATCTCGGAGTCTTGATCGCGAGTGATGGGAGAAGGGAGCCGGAGATCAACAGACGGATCGGTGCTGCGGCTGCAGTAATGCGGACGCTGCACCGGTCCGTCGTGGTGAAGAGGGAGCTGAGTGTAAAAGCGAAGCTCTCAATTTACCGGTCGATCTACGTCCCTACCCTCACCTATGGCCACGAGCTGTGGGTAGTGACCGAAAGAACGAGATCGCGGATACAAGCGGCAGAAATGAGCTTCCTCTGAAGGGTGGCTGGCCTCTCCCTTAGAGATAGGGTGAGAAGTTCGGCCATCCGGGAGGGGCTCAGAGTAGAGCAGCTGCTGCTCCACATCGAAAGGAGCCAGCTGAGGTGGTTCGGGTATCTGACAAGGATGCCCCCTGGGCGCCTCCTGGGCGAGGTGTTCCAGGCATGTCCCACCGGGAGGAGGCCCCGGGGCAGACCCAGGACACGCTGGAGAGATTATATCTCTCGGCTGGCCTGGGAACGCCTTGGTGTTCCCCCAGATAAGCTGGAGGAGGTGGCTGGGGAGAGGGAGGTCTGGGCCTCTCTGCTTGGGCTGCTGCCCCCACAACCCGGGCCTGGATAAGCGGAAGAAAACGGATGGATGGATGGATGGACAGTCAAATTATGCTTTACTAGTCTCCATTTTACAGGTTTCTCCAAGTCTAACAGAGGACAGAAATATTAGTCTGTGCACTGTGGTTGTTCATATGGGCAGAAACACTGCACACAATAAACAAACGAGGATAGGTGGTCTATTATTATGGCTGCATAAATAGTGGATCAGTGACATTTAAATCAAGCTTTAATTCAAGCTTACACCCACAGACAGTCTGCTCCTATTTTTATTTTCTATCTGTGTGTATACAGTAGATTCATGTGTGTTACACTTTTGTTTTCCATGTTAATCAGAATAAGAAGCATAAATAAACATCTGTTACACCTTATCCAATATATAAATTTAGTTAGCTAAATACAGTATTCCCGCGCCAAATCGTAGTTCACCTTTCGAGGACACTACATCACGGATTTATTTGTAAATTTATATCTGGTTTCTGTGGCCTGCAGGCATTTAATTTAAAATGTATAATATAAATACAGTCTTATCGTCAAACATCATGTCGCTGATGCAGCCTATGATCAGGGCGTTATTTAGGTTTAGTTATTTATTTAATTTAGGCTTTATATTTGAAATGCACCACCTGGTCGAGGTTATGAACTTTTCACTGAACACGTAAGGATGTATCTCAAAAGTGTGTGGAGGATTTTTATGGCTTAAAATATGTAAAAATAAAACAAACATAAGGTTTCTTCTTTGAGGGGTGGCCCCAGAACGTAACCCCCGCTTTAATCACGGGAAAAGTGTATTACTCATTACTCATATCAACTCTTGATTACACAAAGAATAATTCAATTCAGTTCATTTTCATTTACATGGTACCAAATCACAACAGTCACCTCACGGTCCTTTATATTTTAGGTTAAAGACCCCACAACAATATAAAAAGACCCTACAATAATGCAAGTTATAGCAGGGTTGCTAAAACCTTTTTTAGATAGAAAGATAGTGGGCAGTAGACAGGAAAGTAGGGAAAAACACATGGACTGGACTCGAACCTGCTGAACTTCAGCCTTGTGTCATGATTCAGGTGTGTAGATATAAAGAAAGAGCCCAAATGCAGGACTACAGAGGATTGATTATGAAAACAGAAGATGACAAACTGAACTGAACTCAGCAACTGAACTACACTGAGATGAGAACACATGTGAGGGATCGACAATGACAAGACCATGGACGGGAGGAAACTAAGGACTTAAATACATAGGTTAGTGATGATGACAAGACACACGAATTTTGTGCAAAATAAGTGAATGTACCATGTTTCCTCAGCACAGAGCTGCTGGAGCTTCTGTTTACCCTCAGAATGACTCATCTGATTTCAAATTGTTTAACAGCGTTTAAAAGGAGGGACTGATGGACACTGGGCAGCATAGAAACAGGCCATACGTTTAAGGAACCAGGCACAAATACTTAGAAGGCCAATAAGTGCTCTATATATTTCAACATAGGGCATATGTCCTAGTACATATGGGGGGGGGGGGGTGCAAAACAAATGCAGAACCAGTGAAACCAACTGCTGCAAAGGGTGAAGTCAATCTGGCAGCGAAGGAAACATCAGTCACATGGTAGGCCAGCTCTATAACTAAGAGCAAGTGTTCTCAAAATGCTCTTACTCATTGCTCATGTGTGTCATGTTGGCCAAACACCCTGCACTTAAATAATCTGTTGATTACAAATATTTATAGTTGTGTCCTGAAACAAAGAACACTTTAGGTAACTAAAAAACACAATATGAGCCAACCTGTTGCTTTAATTAGTGTTTGGTCTATTTCATCAGTGTTCACTGATGGTCTGTTCATTAACGGGGGATCTGCCACCTCTTGCTTCAAAATCATGACTGCCAGCTTTAAGAAGAAATTAGTTGCAGAGATACAAAAACATTAAAGTATTCAGAATAATCAGTGTTGTGTAATTGAACTGACCAAAGATGAAGTCGCTTACTTTACACGTGATTAGATCAAACGAGGTTACATCTTCTTGATGTAGATGACACAAGGTGGCACATGACCAGCGTGGCAATTTGGCACCTCGGTTTCTCATGAAAGCCCTGTTTGATACAGAGCTTGTGGTTCTTTAAACATATCCATCTCCCTCCAACACACACAAAGACTGTGTACAAATTCAGGGGCTGCATCTTTCAAAGGACCCAGCCTACCCAGTCTATGTAGCCTCGGTCCTTCATAGGCCGAGTTCCTCGTGGACCGTGAAGGCTGGAATTGAGAGTGAAATTGGATGCTCTAGCCTTCGATCTATTCCCACCCTCACCTGGGTTTATCTCCTGTCGCCTAGCAACCGTTACAGTGTGAAGCACAGGCTTGTAAAAATGGAGCTCGAAATCTTGCTCAGTTTTTTTGAATCTCCCAGGACCTACAGCAGTTGCACTGTTGTCACCAGCATGTTTTGTACCTCAGCTACGAGATAATCCTATCCAGTTAAAATAACTTTGTTTAATCTACAAGCTTTTAGGAATTACATGTTACCTTTAGTTAGTTTCTGGATAATTTCTGGGACTGAATTTGTATACATTTACTACAGTATATAAACTAGTATGTAATATATATAAAATGGATCCCAGGCCTGATTTTCAACTAAGCAGGGAGACTCTGGCAGCGCTGTCTCCTGAACCAAGATTGGAAACATGGTTGGGGTGCCACAAATGAGACCTGCTGGGATTTATTTTTATCTGTAAGACTAATATCTCATAATTAACACCACATATTTGTGTTTTGTACTTTGTTGCACACAGTGTAGTTTTGGAAGCAGTCTGTTACTCTGATACAACAGACAAGACTAAGACCCTTTACAGGAATGTGGACGCTCTACAGGCCTGACAGAGGCCATGAGGTGGCTGTCCTGGTGATGGTTGAAGTGGCGTCTCGACATAAGGGGATGCCTAGGAAGCTGCAGAAGAAGAAACCTGAGTGGTGGATTTCACCCAAATAAGGAGAAATGTGGCTTTCCTCCAACTTTTGATCAATAACCTGTTTATCAAACATAAGGAAAAGCATTACCTGTTTTTTTTCCCAGGAGTTACAAGTATTATACTATAGTAGTGATACTTTATTCACCATCTCCTGCTTGCATATTTCTGAATACATCTTAGCCCTGCAAACCCTGTTAATGGACGATGCTGTAGACAGTGGCAGGAAGGTTCCTAAAGCACTCTTTGCAGACCACCCTGTGTAATGCTCCACTCGTCAAACAGAAAAGATATGCTGATGTGCTCTTGAGCCAGCCACACCTTCTGCTGATGGATCATTACCTGGGCACTATCTAACAGTGTAGCTTCAGTCGATGCTGGAACGTTGCGTGACAACAGTCAGTGAACCCCAACTTGTGCTTCGGTGAACAGTGTTGGGAAGGTTACTTTTAAAATGTATTCCACTACAGATTACAGATTACATGCTCCAAAATGTATTTTGTAACGTATTCCGTTACGTTACTCAAATGAGAGTAACGTATTTCAAATACTTTGGATTACTTAATATATTATCATGCTTTTTACAACTACATGAATGTGATTTATTACTATTACTGAAGGCTACTCTCCACACCAACACCAACTAGATGTTTAAATCTTAATATAAATGAGTAACAGTAGGTGCACATTAGGTAAGGCTGCACTTTTTGCAGCGATCTCGTATAGAAAACTATTCCTCGCCTTATAGAACATCACATCAGTTACAATGATGATGTAATTTATAGTTTACAAATGACAAAATGTTTACACAAAATCATGACAGTGTTTACATGATATCACCCACTACTAACATTACTTTATTTACTGTATCTTTTGAAAAAATACAGCAATTTTAACAACACAATACTTAAGAATATTTAACAGGAGCAGGTTTCATTTTTCCCTGGTTTTATTATCACACTGTTCACCAAACCCAGCAAACCTTCACCGTCTTATCCAGGAGGGTCACCTCTTCACCCTCACATGGAAGAAGTAATCTGATTGGCATGGTGGTATGTTTGAAGCAGGTCCCTTGTGTAGCGCTGGGACCCAGTCACAATGTTTCATCCATTTCATCGGCTGGTTTGCTGCAATAATGCCAAATAATTAGCAAGTCTATAAATAGAAGGTAGTTCTGCAAAATCAGTCAGTAGGATGTTTGTTCTAATTTGCTATGAGCTCAGAGCGCATTGAAAATAAAACTAATAGGCTATAAAGATATGAACATATTTAGAACTTACCGGAATGAAAATGTCCGGAGCACCAACAGATATTTGGAGATGGAAGAGAGCTGCACGTCAGCTCGTCTCACAGCTGCTATCCAGGCTGGACGCCTTCGTTTGGTAACATCGATACACGAGCTGCGTCATGTTGCTTCCGGGTTGGGAAAGAATTAAAAGATAAACCCTTTTCAAGCTTATTCTCTTGCCGGTCGTATGATCGAGCATTGCAGCCGACCACACAGCAAGAACGAACCATGGCTGTTGTGTGTGCCTTCGCTCCCCCTTCACTTGCGCTAGACCCCCAAAATGGCGGATCGGGCCAAAATCCTTTCCACGCCCACCCCCGTGACATCACGCTCCAAAGCCCTATAAAACAGGTCTGCGGCTCCGAACCGTAGTAAAGGACCTCTGGCTGATACGTCGGGTTCGTGTTGAGCTCGTAGCTGAAAACTGGCTTTACTTTGTTGTCTGGGTCAACTTTGCTAGTGGGAGACAGAGAGAGGCGTTGAAAGGCTGCTGCAACAGAGCTTATTGTTTCGGAGGAAAACACGAACACAGTGTACAGTCGAGTCTTAACAGCTTACTTACAGCTGGGCTCGTCAGGCTGCAGTGGTTATTATTATATTTACATGCTTCCAGCTCCCGTTTCTGCTCGGTGACAGCTCGTACTTTTCCTTTTTCTCCCTCCTCGCTCACAGACACATCACAGGTATGGCCGTCCATTCTCCCTGCAGCACGGACTACACTGCCCATCAGGCTGCATGCTTTAGGGCGATGCCTGTAACACTCTCTTATTGCCTTCATATTTAATAATTTGTTTAAATATTTCTTCACGTCATTATGATTAGATCCTCTTATTGCGTGTTTGTTTGGGTTTCCAATGGCGTGGAATTACCAAAAATAGAGAGAGCATAGCCTAACATATCAAACAGGAAAATACCGCCGTGTAATCCATTTATTTCAACAAAGTAACTGCATTCTGAATACTCAGTTACTCATGTCTTGTATTTTAAATACGTAACACTGGTACATGTATTCCGTTACTCCCTAACACTGTTGGTGAATCACCATTTCATCATGGTGAAAATAACATTTTTGGCAAGTAGTGAAACTAACGACTGTGTCTTGTGTCTTATGTTCAGGAAACCGTGGGGCCAGCACGTGAGGAGAGTCAAGTGGTGTTTTGTAAATATTGGTGTGGGATTTGAGGAAGTTGGAATTCACTGTGAGTCACAAGGATCACGTTTTTGGAACTGTTTTTCACTGTGCATCGATTCACTGTAAATAAATCCCATCTGCCTGAACAGTACCACTGTCACCATCGTGGTGAAGCGAGAGCTGAGCATAAAAGTGAAGCTTCTGATTTACCGGTCGATCGATATCCCTACCCTCACCTATGGTCACGAGCTTTGGGTAGTGACCCAAAGAACACGATCCCGGCTACAAGCAGCAGAAATGACCAGAAATGCTTCTCTGCTTAGGCTGCTGCCTCTGCGACCTGGCCCTGGATAAGTGGAAGAAAATGGATGGATGGATGGAATGGATAGGTTATTGGACTTCATGGCAGGTCCATGTTTTGGCCGACTGCTTCTCCTCTGCTTGAGATGAGAGAGGGGAACACTCATTCACCAGTCTCACCATCGGTCTGCTCTTTGCTACTGCAACCCTGCACTGCCATACCTGCTACCAACTCACCAGCCTCCACACGTGCCAGCTCTTCTCCATTGCTGCAGCCTACGTCCCACGCCGCTCAGCTCTTGACTTTTGATATCCCCAGTGAACCCTTAGTTCCCTGTATTCCCAGCGAACCCAGAGCCTTCAGTGACTTCAGTGCCAACAAACCCACAACCTGTAAGGCCTCTTGTACTTGCAAGATCCCAAGCTCTTGGTTCCTCACTGTCTGAGGGTCCTTACTGCGAATAGGTCCCAGAGCCTGTGGGTCATAGTCCAGCTGAACCTGAGCCAGAGGGGTCCCTGTGTCACTGACCTCCAGTGGCTCTCCAGTGCCATCCCTGTCAGCATTAGTAGGTCCCCGCTGACACCGAGTGCCTGCTCAGCCACAGGAGGATCAACAACATTCAGCAAAGCGATGGGAGCTTGTTTTCTCTGCCTCTGGCCTCCCGGGTCAGCACCCAGAGTTGCTCTGTCTCCACCGCTGGCCTCTCAGCTGGACTTGTGCTAAATTTGCTGTTAGTCTAAAAGCTAGCCCCCACAAGGCCCCAAATCTCCCAAATCCATTCTGGGTGCTAGTTCCACCAAAGAGGGGCCTTAAAGCTGAAGCCTCTGCCTCCCATTCTACTTTTAAATATCATAGAAACCACGAGTAAAGTTTAAGTCTGAGAGCAAAGTGCTCTTTTGGGGTGATATTGTACTATGAGGTTAAGATAAGATTAGCCCTGATCATGAAACACCTTGTATGGGAGGAGAAGGGTTTTAAATCGGATTCTGGATTAAACAGGGAGCCAATGAAGAGAAGCCAGAAGAGAAATATGCTCTTTATTTCTAGTCCCTGTCAGGACTCTTTCTGCAGCATCTTGTATCAGCTGAAGGCTTTTAGGACATCCTGAAAATAATGAATTACAGCAGTTCAGCCTGAAAGTAATAAATGCATGAACTAGTTTTTCAACATCATTTTAAGACAGGATATTTCTAATTTTAGAGATGTTGTATAAATGGAAATAAGAACTCCTACATATTTGTTTAATATGCATATTGAAGGACATGTCCTGGTCAAAAACAAAACCAAGGTTCCTCACAGCGTTGCTGGAGGCTGAGGTAATTCCATCCATTGTAAGCATCTGGTTAGACACCATGTTTCTAAACATTTTAGGGCTGAGCACAATAACCTCAGTTTGATCCAGATTTAGAAGCAGGACATTAGAGGTCATCCAGGTCTTTATGCCTTTGAGGTTCCCTCAGAGGCATAAACTAAATGGTGTGATTTCTGGCTTCATGGACAGATAAAGCTCGGCATCATCTGCATAACAGTGAAAATACATGCTGTGCCTTCTAATAATACTGCCTGAGGGAAACATTTATAATGCAAACAGAATTGGTCTTAGCGTGAAACTGTGTGGTTTCTAAAATTAAATTTAGTATGTAAAGTGCGCTCTGCACGTAAAAACATTTATGTGAACAAATTGGAGACTATTAGAAAGATATGATTTAATCTACTGCTGATCAATACCTTTAATACCTACAGCATGATCTAATCTCTGTAATAAAATATTATTGATCAATATCAAATGCACACTGAGGTCTAGCAGGACAAGCACAGAGATGAGTCCACTGTCAGAGGCCATAAGAAGATCATTTATAAGCTTCACTAAAGCTGTTTCTGTGCTGTGATGAGCTCTGAAACCTTCAAGCTTAAATTGGGTGCTTTCTGTGTTTAAGAAGCAATTTGAATGATGAAAGCTGAGAGGGACACACTCAGGCAAAGCGTTGTTGTTTTCTGGTTTTGCTGTATTGGCCTTCTGCTTTGAGACATCCGTGTCTCATCGTTCATGTTTGTTTAGCAAACAGTGTCTAAGCTTAGTGCCCATATAAGGAAGTTGAAAACATGCATGCGAGATGAAACTGACAGATCACAATCGTTTCACTTCCACTCTAAGTTCCTACCCTGAAATGTATCAGCAGAAACGGCTGCCATCGTACTGTGCTGCCTTTTCTTAGCACGCTAAACCTGTGTAAGTAATCATGTTTCTCTCAGTGCACTAATGATCCTACAGATGCAACGAGTGACCTACCATGTGACTCACTGCACTCCTCACGCCTCCTGTAGCTCTTTATCAGTATATAAAAACCCTGCAAAAGATTCTGGGATTACTCTTAAGAATTGTATGTGAAGAAGTGTGTGGTTCGCTGTGTGGTTCGGCTTTTAGAAATGTGAGGAAACCTAACCCTGTCATTTAACTTAATTACTGTATTAATATCATTTGGCAGTAAAGTGCTTAATATCTACACTTTTACATCTGCCTTCTAATAAAGCAGCCTTTATTTGGTTTGTTAGTTGGAACTCATTGGATTATTAAGCGAGTGGGCTGACTCTCGTGTAGAAGCTAGAGAAGGTCATCCACTAATGGTGGTCTGAGCCGTGGCTGCTGCAGTCTGTATGCCAAAGTATCCCTGGGCAAGATATCAAACCCTCAGTTCAGTTTATTGCCCACTCTGACAAACCTAGTGTGCTGCTCAAGAGTGTGAAAGGTAAATATGATGGTTGTTGCTTTTCTACTCGAGTGCTGTGCATAACAACTACAGCACAGTTATAGTTAAACAGCATTGTGATTTCCTTTTATTAATTCATTTAGTTTTTGTATCGATATCGCCATGTCTGTGCATACATATGTGTGTGAAGGTATTGATTCGAAAAGTCAAGTAACAGTTGCTCAGCTGAATGTCTGAACGGAAGTATGGTACGTTGTTGCACCTCTCTGTGGTTGCTGCTAGAGAAGTTCTTGTGATACAATGCTTCCTGTTTGTGAAGCAGGAAGAAGAACGTGAACACTCGAAGACGAGCAAGGCTTTCGCTCAGGCAGACATTGTGCTGTGCAGCGACAACAGTCGAGATACAGGACGGAGGCAAGGTACTGTTACCTATTATTTATCCACATAAATGCAACTATAGAACAATCTGACAATGCAATTGTTCCAAAAATGTTACAGCAAACTCAGCCTGGTACTGCGGCGATTAGCATTTAATCAGAAAGTAAAAGACTGTTCATTTCCTTTTCAATACAGGATTTGTCTTTCTCTGTATAGTTTGCCATACAGGATAAATACATCACAAAACACACACAACATCCACACACCCATAAGCACCAAACAAAAAGAAAAGGTGTGACTTTATCCAGGGCAGCAGCAGTGCTCCTAATAACAGGTTGGAGCTGTACTAAAATTGTCAGTGTTTGTCAGCTCCTTTCATTCTTCAAGGAAGAATATCAAATGAAAGGAAAAAGATGAATCCTTGGACCCTGGTGTCCTTTTCTGTTCACTGCTTAGCTGTCAAAAAGTGTAATAATAACAAAGCAAAAGAGGAATGATGATACGTGGGTATACAGCTTGGAAAAAATTAGTCTTAACAGCATCATACATACTTTCCTGATGACATCACACAATGTCAAAGATGTCAAGTAAGGTTGGTTGTAAACACTTATGTACTCTATCAGTTCTGCTTGACACAAATCATGAGAATTAGTGAGAATCATTAGAATCACCTAATAATCACACAGCGATCATCATATTAGACAAAGCATTTCAGTAGAGCTGGACAATATGGACAAAATATTACCACAACATTGTTTTTCTGCATTGCATAAATTCATATTAGTATTCTAAGCTAGCATCTCTCTGGTTTGATACAAACTGAAAGAACATGTTACGTTAACATTTTTAATAACTAATAAGATTTATTTTCAACAACTGACACAAACCAAATACACAATTCTCTTAAGTATTGTTATTTGTATACATGTTTTAAAAATACACTCAAATTAACTGGCAATCAAACAATGTGCAGCATTGTTAATCAGTGCTGCACTGTACTGAGTACTGATCTGCATTGTTTTATCAAGTCAAGTCAGACCAAGTGGCTTTACTGTCATTTCAACCATGTGCAGTGGTACAATACAGAGTGAATCGAGACAACGTTCCCCCACAACCATGGTGATAAAATGTGTAGGACCAGCATTGTTTTGTGTTTGTGCAAGAATAAAACAACGCAAATCCAGGAATGGCTGATTACTAGATGCAATTTCTTTTCTATCTCGTATATTTCTTCAAATAAAAATATGAGGTAGGCAGTAATTCAGTCTAACAAATACATTTTCTCAAAATGTAGATGTGTTTTGAAAAAAACTACAGTTTAACAGTGAAAATATGTCATAATATTAACAAAAATGTGTAATGATGTGTGCTTATTTTATCCCTGAGATAATGAAGAGAGAGATTCCTGGTCAGTCTGAGATGCCATATTTGTTTTCATTTACATGCTGAAATACAGAACAGAACTCTGCTGTCTTGGCTTATATAGTCTGTGTGTACCGTGTGTGTGTGGGTGAGGTGTGTGTTTCTGTGTGTGACTATATTTCACTGTGTGTGTGGATAGGTGGGTAAGAAAACCGCCTTGGTATTTTTGAAGGTGGTGAAAGTGGTTTGTCATGTTAGCGGACTTTATAAGGACCTGTCAGTGTAGATTTCCCTGCAAACTGGTTTTATCTGGTGGCTCTAGCTCAGTAGGTCGCTGGTTTGATCCCGGCTGCATGCCAAAGAACCTTGGCCAAGATACTAACCCCTGTTGCTCTCTGATACGTCTTCTGGAGTATGAGTGTAAATGTTACATAGAAAAAAGACTTTGTGAGAATGAGGTGAATAAAGTGGGATTTATGATCCTACAAATGTGTCTGTCCGTATATGCTTTTTGATTGGGGGAGAGAGGTTTTCACCCACGTGAGACACATGGTGGGACTAAGGACAGAGTCTGTCTGATAGGGGCCACTGTATGGGGCCAGTTTTTTGGAAAAAAGACTATCTAAAGTATCTTTAAAGTGCCTTTAACAGATAACCACACTCTCTAACTTTGAGTATAATGTGAAATTAGGGAGCTTTTGTAATGTCTGTGAACGTTCTCAGAGCAATTGGTGGACAGTCCCAGATTTTAAGACCTATTGGGAGTGTCCAAGCCATGCTCTAAATAGTGTCCTTAAGAGGGATGGGTCCAGGACTATCTTAGGGACACTCTCAATAGGGCTGAAAATCTGGGACTGTCCACTAATTGCTTGGAACTGAAGAAGCTTCCGAGATGAGAGGTGAAATGTTTTTAGATGCTTCCAAAACATTTGACAGAGTTAATCAACTGAAGATGTTCGTTAAATTGCAAAGCAGAGGGGTCCCTGCATATCAAATGGATAAAAGATTTTACACTTTTGGTATTTACATCAAACTATGCAAGTTAATTTGGGTACAGAGGTATCTGAACCTTTTTCTGTATCTACAGAAGTCAGACAAGGTGGATTATTGTATTTGTATGTTGATGATCTTGATGATCTTTCTGTCAAGTTAAATGATTGTACGACTGATTGTATGGTGGGCAACCTTATTAATCATTTAATGTACGTTGATGATGTGGTCATTTTGTCCCACCACAGTGCTGATTACTTAAGAGTTTGTGCTAGTTATGGTGCCCAGTATGATATTGTGCTTAACCCTAAAAAAAAAAAAAAAAAAAAAAAGAGTGTTATTGTGATTGCTACAACTAAGAAGCATAAGACCAACTCCCTAAGGCTTCCCTGTACCAGTGTGAGGCTGTTGCCTTGAAACTGTGTAAAACATCCTGCAAAAATGGTCCCAACAAGGGCCCAACAGACTTAATAAGGAAGTCTGTTAGGAAGCACTTTTGTGTCCTTCCCTCCTTATTATTTTACACAGGTGTACCAAATTTCATTCTTGTAGCTCATGCTGTGTTTCCTTAGGACTTTCTAAATGCATAAGGTGCCATTTTGAAACTCTTATGTATGAAACCAATAAAATATGTCATATATGGCATATCAATCCGGATTCTCATCATGTCTGTCAAGTCTGCTGGAGTTTGCAGAATCTGTCACTGAGTTACAGCAGACTCGTTTTAAGTGATCGTAATTTGGTGTGCTGCCATGACAATGTCCTTTCACAAAAACCTCAAAAGCTTTGCATTCCAGCCATTCCGTTCACTGAAGATCACGCTGATCTGATGAAATCCCTACAAGGAGTTTGTTAAAGTACGAGGTCCAGAAATGGCGAGATATGTAGCCAAAATTAGTCAGCAGACTCAACATGGCTGACTTCCTGTTGGGTTCTAAGAGATTCTATGAGATGGCTCTAAGAGACTGTTTTTTATATGAGGCTGTCAAATTTCAGATTTATAGATTAAACATAGTGCAGGGGCTGCTTTTTTGTTTTGTTTTTTAAATGTTGTAATTGTTTGTAATTTTGCAGTTTTGTCACTTTCCAACCAAAATTCACTGAACCAGCAGCAAAAGAAGACCAAGACTGCACTTCATGTTACTTTGCAGTTTTGCTTCCACCAGAATAAAATCCCATTTCCTGCACAGCTCTATCTCTCGGTGTACGTTGAGGCCAGTTTCCCATGCTTATTATGCACTGGTCTGCTGTTGTGTACAGTGTTGTCGGCTGCTGTTTTTGTTTTGTTTGTTTGTTTTTTCCCTAAAAACCACCTCTGACAAGAAAACCTAATTCCTGCTGTTCAATATGGGAAAAATATCTACTTTCACAAATTATAGCAAATTGCAAATCCTAAGCTATGTCTCCAATAAAACCTCTGTAACGTTCTGTTTTCACTTTCTACTATAGAAATTTCATGTTTCTTACAACAGTTAAAAAACAGAAAAAGAAGAAGTTCAAAGATTCGTGCTGACAGATTTCTTTATTTACCACAGCAGCTTTTTCTTTATTATGTAGAAAAGCAGTTAAATATGTAACTTCTTTAGATTGGTCAGGCCCACTTGAGAGCAAAGTGTGGTGTATGTAGCCCATAATGTAAAATTAGTTTGACACCCCTGAACTAGATATAACAATTCAAATGAAGTCTTATACAATTTGACATTACAGTGTCTACAGAAAAATGCCTTACAAAGAAGTTGACATACCCTAACTCTGATTCCAACCCAAGAGGTCTTTCTTAAGCTGGTGGATTTTAAGATGCATCCACCTTTAAGTTAAAACTATTTAGATTTTGAGTTTGTGACATGAAATGTTTCAAATGCACAATAAATTCTTTTGTTTTTGTCTGTGTCTTGTGTACAGGTAGTTCATCAGCTGTTCACTGCTCACAGCCAAAGAGAAAAACTCTAAAGAGACAGGCCTGTGTTGGTCACCCTATCCAAGAACAGCTTTGGGATCCCTGGGTTCACGAGAACACCTCCTCTGAAAAGCTGCGAGAATCACTACCCACACCTTACAGACAGTAGAGTTACTGTTAATGTACACGGCCTTTCTGCTACAATGAATGACGAAGAGAATGTCCTTGAGGTCGATGACACACTCGCAATGACTCCTGAAAATAAATCTGAAACTCCTTCAGAACTTAAAAAGGCGCCTCCAGTGGCACCCAAACCTGCCTGGTTTCGCCAGAGTCTGAGGAAAATTAAGGATGAGCAGGACCAGAAGACGCAAGCAAAACCATCAGAGCAAACATCTGCTGCAAGCTTCAGCAGAAACTTTGGCATCAGATCTGCATCATCTGCAACCAACCAATCAATCAAGCAAAGGATTCACTCTTTTGAGACTTTTTCCAGTCCAGAAGCTCCAGAAAAGGGGAGCAACAGAAGACCATTGGCTCCTTCAACAACCCTCTCTCCAGTGGAGAAGGGATCCCGAGCCCCTTGCTCTTCCTATTCTGCCTCAAATGGAGATAATGTGAAGAACAAAACTGAATTTTCCAGAGAGATCCAGTCCAGAGATCCAGCACCTAGTAAGGAGGAAGACAACATACCTGCCTCTGTTGCGCCCTGTGCCATTGCCTCAGCCAGCAATGAAGCTTGTCAACAAACAACAGAAAAGTCCTCTGAAGATGAAACTCATTTTAATCAGTCTACCACTGATTCCATGTATTCTCAGACTATCAACACTGATGTGGAGTCAGGGATAAATGATTATCAGTCTGCTCCAGTGCATGACAGCAGTGAAGCCTTACCCACCAACCTGGAGTCTGAGCTTGTGGATTCTGAGTGTTCTGAAACATCTATGAGATCCAATCAAACTGAAGGTCAAAATAGCTCTGACTGGACAGAGGAGGAAGGAAAGCTGTCAAGGACTGCTCGGAATGCTGCTCCGGCCACAGAGAGTAACACCGTGAGCAACCCAGAGAGTGAAAGCCTGGGGAAAATAATTACCTTCAGTAATCAGGTAATCTCACACATATATTGTGTTTATTTTATATAGTCAAGGCTGAATATTCCCACGTTTGGGAATATTCAGCCTTAACATTTATCAGTACAATATTATTTTGTTCCTCTACCAGCTTCGCTTACATGTGAAAATGGACAGATACACAAATCAACAATCTTTTTGTGGTGTTTGTGAGTAGGAGTGAGTCTCTTTGTATTTTTGTTTGTTACGAAGTGTACTTGATAATGAGGGGTGGGAAGTTATTATAGCGCCCCCCAGGAGCCAGAGGCAGACAGAGAAAGATCCGGGCCATCCATAGCCCCAGGAGTACAGAAGACATAAGACCACACATACTGGCTGTGTGTCCATCCCAGCAGGAAAAGAAGGGAGGCCCCAGATGGGTTACCCACGGCCTAAGAGTGAGAGTCTCAACGAACCACAGGCGACAGGCAGCTGAACCCATCCGAGGCCCAACACCCTGGCACGAACCACCTGGCACTTTCTACAGGACTGGATATAAAACCATTCTGTAAAAGTCCAGAGCCTCTGCGCTTTATCTGAGGATGATGGGAAGTGACTCTACCATCACACAAAGCAAACATCAGTATAAGAGTGCTCCTAAAGTGCTGGGTTTGTTCATCTACAGTAGAGAAGGAGATTTCTCTCTGAGGGAGCCCCTGGTGAAGATTATGATCCTAGTTGATCCCTGGGATGAGCTCGTTTTCCTGATGTTTCTGAAGTGATTCCTCTCAGTGGGTCAATGGAACATCTGACACAGGGCAGGTGTGATTAAAGAAAGGGAGGAAGTTTCTTCAACCTCTGCACCCAACAAACCCAGCTTGGTTGTAATGGTCTCCTTCACTCGTTTTCCTGCAGGGTGAATGTATGTTGTGTATCTGTTGTGTGTGCTGCTACACCCCAGCCTAGAGAAAGCCAGAGAGCAACACAAGAAGACATTGCACCTGCTTCCTGGTCCCAGGGGAGGACCAAGGCTGCCACAGAGTTTCCAGTTTTACAACAACCAAATATTTTATTAGTCTGGTGGGCATCACCAAAACAACAAAGAAAAAGCTCTAGAAATAAAACAAAACTAACTTACCCATCACGAGGAATCCAAAAGAAAATCCAGGCCTCTTACCTGTCTCCCTAACCTAAACAGAAGAAGGGGTTTTGAAAGAAAAAGGCTTCCACATAAATCAGCAAAGGTCGATTTACAATCTACAGATTCAAAATATTTGTTGGACTTTCCGATGTAATTCTCTTTGTATGTTTACAGTTTCCCCACAAAAATAACATGATTTTAAATTTGTGTCTGATTTAGTGTGTTTTTGTTACAGGTGTCACAAGCATTGATGTGCTCTTTGACCGTCTGTGGAGGTAATCCTTCCTCCACAAACCTGCAGGACACCTCTTCACTGGACTCCATTAACCAGCAGGAGTCTGATCTAGCCTTGGACATGTCAGACAGAGGATTCTCTTTCAGGTATCACTTCAGTTGAGACATGTGGACATGCAAAATGCACTGCTTTGTTGTTTAACTTTTGTTCTCAGGGAATTTGGCTTAAGTTAACAAATACTCCCAGTTTAATCAAAGAAGGAGTAGTTAATTTTTAAAAACATGTTAAATAGAGCACAGTTCTATACTTGTACCTATGCTTGCGCTCATGGGTACCTGACACTCGTCAGATCTAATGCCTTTCTGTCTCCATAAATACAGCCTGTTCACTTTGAAGGAGTGCATCACTGATCGAGGGGAGGGTGGAGTTCACAACGAGACTGCTTCTGTTTCTGCTTCTGCGCACTCTGTCATCACAGCTATCAATTCACAGGAAATACAGAAGATGATTCAGGAAGTTGAGGCTTTAGATGAAGAAACACTGAAGGTAAAAAAACAAACATGTCGTATATCACAGTTCCATTAATTCACAACATCTTTAGAGACAAGTTGTAAAAACTGTAAGAGATGCTAAACAACAACTGAAAGGAGCAAAATCCTGTGGAGACCGGGGACATCTCCTGCACTGCAAACAACAGAGGGTCTAACCAGTGATCCCATTTGCATACATCCTCGTCAATGAACTTAGGAAAAATTAACTTTAAAGTTTTACTCAGAAATGGTGCGCTCGAGTGCTTGCTCCAAGGGGGTCATTTGATTGATGTTGGGGTTTTCTCTGTATTGGGTCTTTATCTTACAATATAAAGCATCTTGAGGCAACTGCTGTTGTGATTTGGCAGAATATAAATGAAATAGATATATAAGTGAATACCTGCAAAATAAATTTCATGACAAATGGTAGAAATCTGCCATGATGCCACGGATATGCCTTTCAACAAAAGCTCAAAAGCATCATAATTTAACATCACCCAAGTATTGGGCCAAATATTAGGCTGGTCTGATATGTGAAAATGTGTGACCACAGGAAATGATAAAATTGGTACTAAAATGTTATCTTTAATTCAAAATGGTGGACTTTATGTTGGGTTTGGGTCATTGCATCCAACCTGCCATATTACACATGTGTACGAAAATTCATTAACATTTACATAACATTAACATTTGCTGCCATGATGCCAGGTCTCTCTTGGAAATGAGATTTTTAATCTCAATGAGATTTTACCTGGATAAATAAAGGACTAATAAACATTGCTCACTGTGTGCTACATGTCTGTAGTACTTTGATAAAGATGTTGTAAGTGGCACTATTGAGCAATTTTGAAATGCCCTTGTCCAAGACCAATAAAGTGCACATATTTTCACCAGACATGTTGAAAGATAGGTTGAGGATTTAACATTTCTCTTGAACAATACGTTTGTTACTTGTGTGCATAAATAAAAAAATATTTTATTTATACAGCGCCAAATCACCACAACAGTCGCCTCAAGGTGCTTTATATTAAGCACGCTTTATACACTCAACAAAAATATAAACGCAACACCTTTGTTACTGCTCCCATTCTCCATGGGATGGACGTAGAGACCTAAAATTCATTCCAGATACACAATATAACCATCCCTCCCAAACAGTGGTCACAAATCAGTCCAAATGTGTGGTAGTGGGCACATCTGCTATATTGAGATAATCCATCCCACCTCACAGGTGTGCCACATCAGGATGCTGATCTGACATCATGAGTAGTGCACAGGTGTACCTCAGACTGCCCACAACAAAAGGCCACCCTGGAATGTGCAGTTTTTTGGGCTATTGGGGGTCTGGGGACCCAGAACCGGTCAGCATCTGGTGTGACCACCATTTGCCTCATGCAGTGAAACACATCGTCGCATGGAGTCTATCAGATTGGCAATTGTGGCCTGTGGAATGTTGGTCCGCTCCACTTCAATGGCTGTGCGAGGTTGTTGGATATTCGTGGGAACTGGTACACGCTGTCGTATACGCCGGTCAAGCACATCCCGAACATGCTCAATGGGTGACATGTCCAGTGAGTATGCTGGCCATGCAAGAACTGGGACATTCTCAGCTGCCATCTGCCCTGAACAATGTGAACCATGATTCATCCGTGAAGCGCACACCTCTCCAACGTGCCAGACGCCATCGAATGTGAGCATTTGCCCACACAAGTCTGTTACGGCGACGAGCTGGAGTCAGGTCAAGACCCCGATGAGGACGACGGGCATGCAGTTGAGCATCCCTGAGACGGTTTCTGACAGTTTGTGCAGAAATTGTTTGGTTGTGCAAACCAATTGTTCCAGCAGCTGTCTGGGTGGCTGGTCTCAGACGATCTTGGAGGTGAACCTGCTGGATGTGGAGGTCCTGGGCTGGTGTGGTTACACGAGGTCTGCGGTTGTGAGGCCGGTTGGATGTGCTGCCATATTCTCTGAAACGCCTGTGGAGACGGCTTATGGTTGAGAAATGAACATTCAATGCACGGGCGACAGATCTGGTTGACATTCCTGCTGTCAGCATGCCAATTGCACGCTCCCTCATTGCTTGTGGCATCTGTGGCATTTTGCTGTGAGACAAAACTGCACATTCCAGGGTGGCCTTTTGTTGTGGGCAGTCTGAGGTACACCTGTGCACTACTCATGATGTCAGATCAGCATCCTGATGTGGCACACCTGTGAGGTGGGATGGATTATCTCAATATAGCAGATGTGCCCACTACCACACATTTGGACTGATTTGTGACCACTGTTTGGGAGGGATGGTTATATTGTGTATCTGGAATGAATTTTAGGTCTCTACGTCCATCCCATGGGGAATGGGAGCAGTAACAAAGGTGTTGCGTTTATATTTTTGTTGAGTGTATTTAAGACAGACCCCACAATAACACATGCAGAGAAAAACCCACCAATCATATGAGCCCCTATGATCAAGCACTGTGGAGACAGTGGGAAGGAAAAACTCCCTTTTAACAGGAAGAAACCTCCGGCAGAATCAGGCTCAGGGAGGGGCGGGGCCATCTGCTGTGATTGGTTGGGGTGAGAGAAGGAAGACAGGATAAAGACATGCTGTGGAAGAGAGACAGAGGTTAATAATAATTATGATTAAATGCAGAGTGGTGTGGGATGAGGGATACTGAAAAATGTTAACAAATTATTCATGATTGATTTTGTTACGCTGTGCAGTTTGTCTTCTGGAGATTTTCTTTACCACACAGTATCATACATGCTCTAAATATTTTTGCAGTGTCGTAGTTTACTGGATTCTGCTATATTGTGTAGGATATTGTAGTTGGTGTTTGGAACAAAATGACAAGGATGGTTGTATTTCAAACCTGTTTTGAACCTTTTAAATTGGCCTCTGACAATGTATTATATTATACATATTTTAATATTAAATTATACCCTACAGTGAATCTTAACAACTTTCCTGAAACTAAATATTAAAAAAAACCCCTCAAAATTCAAATAAGCAAGTGCAACATTTCATATGCATAAATATTACATAAATATTTATGTAATAAATATTACATATACACGTCCCTACACACTGCTCCCCGGGCGCCCAATGGCTGCCCACCGCTTCACTGAGTGAATGGGTTAAATGCAGAGAGGAATTTCCCCACGGGGATCAATAAAGTATACATTATTATTATTATTATTATTATTATTATTATTATTATTATTACATGTAAAAATATTACATTTGAAAAACATGATCCAGAAAATAGAAAAATGTGTGGATTACTGTTGAAAAAATGCCTTAAAAATGGCCGCTCAAGTAAACCTACATCTTTCCACAGCAACTAGTGGACATCCATGTTGTGATTCTTCATAAAGACGAGGGAGCTGGGCTTGGCTTTACCATTGCTGGAGGGTCTGACCTGGAGAACAAAGCTGTTACTGTAAGATACACACTACACATTTATATTACTGAATTCTAATCTATTTTTTCCAAAATGTTATTCTGTCTAATGTGAAATAAAAAGCATTGCAACTGTATTCACTGAAAAGTTGGCATTAGTTTAAAATGCAGTATAAAAATGTGCAATCGAACCCTGTGAATATCCACTGAAAATAATGTTTAAAAGAAAACATGAAACAGTGATTGACAGCAATCACAGCAAATCAGGTCATCGAATTGCAAGCCCACATCAACTGATTGCTCAGCTGATATTCTGCGACATATTCAGTTGGCTTCACCAACAGATATATCCGTCACATCTGTTGGTGATAATGAGCCATACCATCCATCCATTTTCCTCCGTTTATCTGGGCCTGGATCACGTGGGCAGCAGCCTAAGCAGAGAAGTCCAGACCTCCCTCTCCCCAGCCACCTCCTCTAGCTTGTCCAGGGGAACACCAAGGCATTCCCAGGCCAGCAAAAACATGTAATCTCTCCAGTGTCCTGGGTCTGTCCCTGGGCCTCCTCCCGGTGGGACATGCCGAACCACTGTACCCAGGAGGCGCCCAGCAGGTATCCTTGCCAGAAGACTGAACCACCTCCACTGCCTCCTTTCAGTGTGGAAAAGTAGCAGCTCTACTCCCATAGATGCTCCCTGCCAATCTCCTGCTCCCCTCACCCCTCACTCGTGAACAAGACCCTCCTTCACTTGGGCAGCAACTCGTCACTGACCCAAAGTGGGCACTCCACTCTTATCCAATCCAAGGCCTCAGACTTGGAGGTGGTGACACTCTGCTCCGAGCCACTCCAGTGTAAACTGGAGGGAAGCACCTGATGAAACCAACAGAACCACACCATCTGCAAAAAGCAGAGACGAGACTCTGAGGCCACCCAAGTGGAAGCCTTCCATCACGTGGCTATGCCTAGAAATTCTGCCTGTAAAAATTATAAACAGAATTGGCGACAAAGTGCAACCCTGGCAGAGTCCAACACCCACTAGGAACAAGTTTGAGTTATTACCAGCAGCTGCATAAGAACTGAAAATGCTCATTTAAATTTTGAGTCTAATAAAAAATGTAATGAGGTAGTGAAGCTGTCATTTCAGGCTCTACTTTCTCTGATCCTTAGTGAAGGTAATAAGTGGTGTTGGGACTTCTCCTTATCTTGTAATTCAGCATTAGAAGTTCTTTACTAATAGATTCATGTATTCATATTCAAGTAATCGAGTAAACAAAATCTGTTCATCTGTTTACCAGTACTCCGATACTTACTCCAATCTAGTCAGGATTTGCGTTATCCACAGTGTGTGGGTCAAATCTGGCTTTATTCATTTTTATACCAATCTAACAAAACAACAATAAAACAAATATGAAATCAACTTCTCCCAAACTGTGTTAAGGCTAGTTCTACCTGATCTCTGAATTTGCCGCTGTTTCCTACTTGTGTCTATGTGTCTCACTGATGATCTTGTGTTTAGGTCCACAAAGTGTTTCTCAGTGGCCTGGCAGCTCAAGAGGGCACAATTCAGAAAGGCGATGAGATATTGTCTATAAATGGACAAACACTGTGGGGTGTCACGCACACTGATGCCACCACTGCTCTGCGTCAGGCCCGGAATCTGAAGCTGGCTGTCGTTGTCATCTGCAAGAGAGTCGTGGAGGAGGGAAGAGAGGAAGGAAGCTGTAGGAGCGAAGAGCCAAATCCTGCTGGTCAGTCAGACAACTGGGAATACATTTATTATCCCCAATTTATTTTAGCAGAAATCACACAACCATCAAGCAAAATGCAATACTTCCAAAGAATTGGGGGTCTGTGCAAAATAAATAAAAACAGAATGCAAAGACTGCAAATATCATACACATATGTTTTATTCAAATATTCACAACAGAACACAGAAAACATCAAATGTTTAAACTGAGAAACATTGACAAAATGCAGACATAGCTCTGTAGGTTTGTCCAGGTCAGAATAGACATTTTTATTATAAATACTATGCAGGCTACATATACTCTGTGTCTTTGCTGTCGCAGTGGAGGAATGGGGCGCTCCAATGAGTGTGGAGCTGGAGAAATGTGCTGGTGGTGTTGGCTTTACTCTGGAGGGAGGAAAAGGCTCAATCCATGGAGACAGACCTTTAGTCATCAACAGGATCTTTACAGGTGCGCTCACGAAGCTGGCAGTATTCACAAAAACGTAATCACAAGTGTTTCTTTCGTAGTTTATTTTGGGGAAAAAACGAATTTGATTCCAAAAAAAAGAGCAGTAATCGTAATATTTGGACAGTTATTAAAAAAAATGTCTTTTGGATATTTCAGGGGGAGCGGCAGAGCAGAGTGGTCTGCAGAGTGGAGATGAAGTGTTGCAGGTCCAGGGAATAAGTCTGCAAGACATGACTCGATTTGAGGCATGGAACATGATCAAGGCTTTGCCTGAAGGACCCATCACAGTGGTCCTCAAGAGGAGGCTGGGGGGTGCAGAATGACCGGCACAGCTTATGGGCACTGATTGAAGTAAAAAACAAAAAAACAAAAACAAATACCCCAGGACAAACAAACAAAAACAACAAACAAAAAAACAGCAGCATACAGCAGCAAACAAGGACACAGATGTTGGACTTTTTCTCTTTTTTGTTTTTTAAAAAATCTCATCAGGTTAATAATTCTTTTAGTTTTATACCAAAGACATTGCAATTTTTTTCATTTTTATGCAGTAATTTTGCATCTACTTACTTTGAATTTCAGAAGAAAAGAGTGAAATTTCACAAGCTGTTGCTTTTCAATCTTGTGGCGAGAAAAAGGAAACATCCCACATATGCAAACAAGACTCTAAAACTGTCAAATTGGTTAAAGAAACACACAAAACAATATTTCTCAGAATTAAAGGACAACTGCACATCTCGAGAAATAATACAAAACCCAGTTAATTGGCAAGGGTTTGAACACTGCAAGGTTCGTTTTGCTTTAACTTGCTTGCTTAATGATATTTGTACAGTAAAAGCTTGTAATGTGGCGACAAACAAAACCAATTTGGAATCTGGAGGCAGCTCAACAGCTGCAGGTACCTGTGCCTGCCTACTGCTGCAGTAGCTTGACACTGAATCTTATTAAGAGATTCAATTAATTACAGAAATTGATATACTAGATTGAATTTTATTTTTAAATTAATATTATTAAAAAGAGTTTCTGTGCTCACAGTCTAAGTCATGTGCCTGAAATAACAATATTAATGGTAATTAATGGTCATAGAGATGATTAAGATGATCACTAGTGTCTTTGCAAATTTGTGAAGACATTTTTTTGCTCCATGACACCTACAAAGTTATGTAGCCTGTGTTTGTTACATCTAGAATGACAAGTGTCACCATTGTCCAAGCATATATGCAGTACATGAAAACCTGAAATTAGACACTGGACTACATTTGAAGTATGTGATAACAAGCAGTTTTACTCCCTCTGCCACCAATCAGGTCATATGAACAACTTCCTGTATCTTCAATAAATGGCTTTAGTCACTGGGATTCAGGTGATGTCTGATTGTTTTCACTCCTACTTGCTACCACAGCTGCCTTTGAAATTGACAATCATTTGAGATTTTTGATGAAAGAGATTGAAAAAACTACAGAAAACCGCCACAAAAAAAGAAACACCGTTAACGATGCAACTGACCACAGCAGTCCTGTGCTGGGCTGTTATAGTGAAATTTGTCATGTTTTAGGTAAAGGTGTTTTTAATGTCTGAAAAACAATTATGCAGTCATAAGTAACAAATGAAAGGAACACCTTTTTAATGAAAGTATAGCACGAAGTCACTTAAGCTTCTTGGATTTTGATCTTGTCAGGGGGTTTCAGCTGTTTGGGGTTGATGAAATTAACATCAGGTGCACTGGAGGGGCAACAATTAGATGACCCCCAAAATAGGAACGGTTTTACAGGCGGAGGCCACTGACATTTTGTCTTCTCATAGTTTCTGTTTTGTTTTTTTACCAGTTTTGCATTTTGCTAGGGTCAGTGAAACTATAGTAAGTGTGAAGTGAAACTTGGACCCTTGCACAGCTAGTCCAAATCCTCCAAGCACATCAATACGTGCCATAGCCAGAAGGTTTGTTCAAGATTATGAAGGAAATTCCAGGAGACAGCCAGAGAACTGGACAGGTCCTAACGCATCAACAGGACCATCATCTGCTTCTTTATTCAAGGAGAAGCAGGATGAGCACTGGAAGAGCCCTACACAAAAATGTCTTGGATACTGACATTCACACCAGCAGGCCAATGGTGTGAATGTCTTTGACAAAACAATCAATAGCAGATTTCACGAGGGTGGCCTCGAGGCACCACAGAGCCTGAATGTGTTGGAAAACGTGAGAGCTTGAAAAATAAAAAGTGCAGAAAAAAAATGTTCTTGTATTCTGACATTTTCACTTGAAAAATATTTTCATAACTTTTTATGATATACAGTTACAGAAAAAATATTCACAAATGTGTTGATTGACGTTTTCACAAATATACTGAGAGCTGCATTCAAAGTTTACTCATATTCATTTATTTTTACTGATTACAACCACAACTCTGTGATTACAACCTCTCAAATCAGTGAATACAGTGGGGACTATTATACACGTGTTGGTTTGAACTTGGTTCATTAAAGTGTTGATAATTGTAGGTAATTGATCATAATGGGATTTTATTTGTCTATGCTGTCAGTTATGGTTCTTCGAAAGGAAATCCAAATTGGCAAAAATTGTCATAATGCTGAAGAAATAAAAATTCCTAATCCATGTGTTCCATCAATAGAATTTGAAGAAACAAAACACTATAAATTAATGTGAAGCTCCAGTAGCACTTTATAGTGTCACACTATTAAGCATTACCTATTAGCAAGTACTTATTTTTTTATATGTAATTAATCCTCCCTAGTATGTGGTTTTGTATACGGACACCGTGTACAGCAATCACTGACACTACATCACTGCTAGCAATAATCATAGTCATGGTCATATTCATAATAATATAGCTATATTTATAAATGGCATAATACAGTGTAATGCAATGTAAAAGGTGAATTAAGCTCTTGCTAATACCTTGATAATGCTTAGTATGACACTATTATGCATTATTATTAAGTGCTAGCAAAGTCCCCCACTCTGTCTTGAAAATGAAATTAGATTAAATTAAGATTAAAATCAGTGCACTTCCATTCAGAAACGTACGTTTGTCTTTAGGATTTACAAACTGTAACCCCTCCCCGTAAAAAACCCCAAAACACTGCAAATAGACTACTGTAGTTTCTACAGATTCAATTGAATGTTTGCTTACTTGTTAAAACAGAAAAAGATGAAATAAGCTCTTACCCATATTCAGCTATCCTCCATAATGGGTCAGCCAATCAGAACAAAACTTTGTCCAAATATCACGACGCGTACAGCGTTTATTAACATCTGTGATTTTTATCTCTTATATTCATCTTATAAATACCACTTATTTTTATTTTCTGTCTCACTTTCATTTCATCATTATGTTTGTTTCACGTGTGACGTTTACCGTACCTTGCCGATACTTCACCGTAGGGCTGCTCGATTATGGCAAAAATGATAATCACGATTATTTTCACTGAAATTGAGATCTCGATTATTTGACGATATTTATTTAACAATAACAATGTGTTGAATAATGACTTTAAAGACTGTCAAAAAATAATATAAAACAGTGCAAATACTGATAACAGTGCAAATGTTTGCAATGTAAAAAATAAATGAAAAATGTAAACATCTGTGTTTAGTGAACTTCGCAGTGTTGCTCTGTGGTGCAGCTACGACACTGTTGCAAAGTTTTCACACTGTGTCTACTTGATCCACGTCTGACTGAACCCATAATGTTTCCACACCACTGAAGTTTTTTTTACCTCTCTTTTCAACCAACGGCAGTCACTCTCCTCTCCAAATAACTTCTGCTTAGCTTTCCGAGCTTCCCTCGGGTCCTCTTAATCAGCGGTCCCCAACCCCCGGGCCTCGGACCGGTCCCGGTCCGTGAGTCGTTTGGTACCGGGCCGCGAGCGTTGAGGCTCAGGTGTGAAATGTGTGGTTTTCAGGGTTTTTATCGGTTTTCAGCGTTATTTTGTTATCGTTTTTATCGTTTACTCTGTTTTCCTGGGTCTGTTCACGTGTGTTATGAATAAATCTTTTTTTCGGTACCGGTACTAGTTTTATTTTGTTGTATTTATCCGCGACACCTTAAAGGCCGGTCCGTGAAAATGTTGTCGGGCATAAACCGGTCTGTGGTGCAAAAAAAGGTTGGAGACCGCTGCTCTTAATTGTTGTGACACGTGTTCGAAATGCAGAGAGGTGCGCTCGATTTGCCACACGGAGCAGCGCGAGAGTAAAGCACGAGGGAGGGGCTAATAATCGGCTCAGTCATTTTTAATGATCGTTGAAAGCCCAGATCGTAATCGAGATTAAAATTCGATTAATTGAGCAGCCCTACTTCACCGTCACCGAAAATTTCCTTTTTCTTTTGAATTGGGTTGTAACAGTTTGATATCTTAAGCCAGTTACACAGCAGTTATTCTTATCATTCTGTCTTACACACGCAGTTACCTCATGCCACTTAAAATAGTTATTTTTCAAAACTTTTTACATCAAATCTGTCAGTCGTAGTTTTATAAATTGGTATAAAATTGACAACAACAAAAAAGAAAAACCTTTTTAGGTTTTCCTAAATGAAATATAATTGATTTGGTCATTACTGAACCAGTCTACCAAAGTTCCACTGAATGGAAACTGTGCTTCAGAAAACACAGCCATGAAAGTCACAGGAAGACGCTTCTGCTCAGGTGAACAGCATTAAAAATATCCAATTTAAAGGCATTTTAGGTTCGCCAGAAGGAAAAAAAAAAGTTTTGCTTACAAGGGCTCCCCACGAATTCCAATGTATACTTCATCGTTTTAGTATAACTGATAAAAGAGGTAGATATTCATCGTTTGCAGGTGAACAAAACCACAGGAATTCAAGTACAACACGAACAAGCAGGTAAAATAAGTATAGAAAATGTCACTCATTTTTTAAGTAAATATTTGTAACAGTGCTACTGTCATGAAATTCTAACAGATGTCAGTAACAGCCCATCCAATCCACACATGCAAAGAAATCAAACCATAGATGTCAAAAAATGATGTGTAAGTATTGAACATGGTTACTGAAATTTATCCAGAAGCCTTTGTTGGTGATGGCAGCTTCAAGATGAAGAACTATGCATTGCTGGGAGTTGTGGCCCACTCTTCCCCATAAACAGTCTTTAAGCAGCAGATTCTTATCAAGAATGTCTCCGTACACTCCCCACACATCCTTCATTTACTTATGTGAAGCATGCCAGCACCCTAAGCTGAAAACACAGCCCCACACCTTGATGTTCCTGTCACCAAACTTCACCGTTGGTATAGCGTTTCTTGGATAATATGATGATGATAATAATTTGATAATTTTCCATAATTTCCTTCGGGATTAATAAAGTATTCTGATTCTGATGATCTCTATTATGGCATCAAACAGTTCAGTTTTGGTCTCATCTGAACAGACTTTATTCTCCCAGCATTTGTTTAAAAGTTCAGCAAACTTTAAACGTATTTCAACATGCTTTTTATTCAGCAATGAAGTTACGCATGGTGAACATGGATACAGGCCATGGGGGTGGAGTGCATTCATTTTTTCTTTGAAATAACAGTACCTACTGATCCAGGTGTTTCTGTAGCTTTCTACAAGTGGTCCTTCACTGCTGGAAAACTCCTCTGATTATTCTTTTCACTCCTCTGTCTGAAATGTTGCAGGAATCACCTGGTTGTGGCTGGTTTTTGGTCAGATTATGGTCCCAACAGTGCTCACTGGAACCTTCAGTATTTTAAAACCTCCTCTGTAACCAGTGCCATCAGTATCGTTTGCAACAATAAAGTTGCTGCAGAGCATCATGAGATTCTTGTGTGACACCTTGGTAATGTTACTTTTTATAAGCCATCAGGTGGGACTGAACAAGCTCATATTAATTTGCACTGAGTGGCAGGATTGCGTTCTAATTACAGATGGATTTCAGTTGCAGTCATGACTTTCTTCACGTGTTTAACCTCTGCCCCTTTTTGTTATTATAAATAACTTTATGAACCTCTATGGTTTGATTTCTTTGCATGTGTGGATTAACTGGGTTGTTACACACATAGTAAAAATTTAAGGGTCAATAGGAACTTTAGAAATATATTTACTTGAAACATCGGTGATGTGTTTCATACTTCTTTTACCAGCTGTAAATGTGAGGTATGAAGTTAAAACCAATAAACGATATCAGCATACGTTGACTAAGAGCCGTGCAATGTGCATGTTTACTATACACGCAAGTAAGAAGAGGAAATGTCTAATGCCACACTATTCTCATAAAAAAGGAATGTTTTTCATGCTTTTAACACGTGTACAAATACGTCTATGTTCATGTGATCATCTGATAATCTGAGCTTGTTCGTTACTGTTGACTTAGACTGTTAAAAATGTCATGAACATCTGAACTACTCGTGAGCAGCCCTCAGGCAGGAATTGAACTCTTTGTGTCAAAAGTCCTTGAGTGATTTAACAGACTTGGCCAGGTTGCTGTAGAACTCCGCCATGCTGGAGGGGAAGAATGAGTCAACCACAGAGCGAGGGAGGTAGCCTCCTAGGTCGGTTTGGAAAAAAGTCAGCACCTGGGTTTTGTTGGGCTCTCTGGAAAAAACAAGGGGGAAAAAGAGAGAAACTTTTAACACACACACAAACACACACAAATGAAATGCATTGTTTAGTTACTCACCCTGAGACGGGGACACAGATGCAACCACAGGGATGGTTGAATCCTCTCACGTAGCCAGACTGGGGAGCGCAGCTCGGGTGAATTGTATTGGTAGCTTTTTGATATCACACAAAAGATACAAGCACATAACCATATGAGTCTATTTATACCGGTCCATGTGAGAATAAATCAAAGATTCATAACGTTTTTGAGAATATTAGATTGTAACAATGTAAACGTGCACTTTAACCTCATCACAATAAAAATGCTATTGCATGTCTCACGCATATGAACAGTAACCAGCATATTTTGCATCAGTTTGTTGCATTGTAGTTCCTAACGCTCCACTGATCACTGAAACTGATGGCGTCTTCAGAACAGGCAAATGCTTCTGATAATATAGTGATTTTACCTCAGTTATTTTCTTCTATACCTTTCTCTGACGAATGTCCTATTCATTTATTTATTATGTCTGTTTTTGACCAGGACATGTCCTTCAACGCACATATTAAACAAATATGTAAGACTGCGTTCTTCCATTTGTGCAACATCTCTAAAGTTAGAAATATCCTGTCTCAGAGTGACGCTGAAAAACTAGTTCATGCATTTATTACTTCCAGGCTGAACGACTGTAATTCATTATTATCAGGAAGTCCTAAAAACTCCCTGAAAAGCCTTCAGCTAATCCAAAATGCTGCAGCAAGAGTCCTGACAGGGACTAGAAAGAGAGAGCAGATTTCTCCTGTTTTGGCTTCCTGTTAAATCCAGAATTCAAAATCCTGCTCCTCACATACAAGGTCTTAAATAATCAGGCCCCATCTTATCTTAATGACCTTGTAGCACCATATAACCCCATCGCTGTCCCTGTCATGTGCTTCCTGTTTTATTTTTGATAGCTCTGTTCTGTGCTCAGCTTCTGTCCCAGTCTCGTCTGCCTGATTATTTCCAGCTGTGTTTCCCTCCAGTCTCCCATTCCCTGATTTCTCTGTTGTGCATTTTAGTCCTCTGTCTTCGCCTGCTCGTTGTCGCGTCGTACCCTCAATATGCTGTTTTTCCTTCTGTGCTCCTTGTAGTTTCTAGCTCTGGTTTCCAGTGTCTTAGTGTATATATTTACGTTGGTATTTCTAGTTCCCTGTTTTCAGGTTGTTTTCTGTATGAAGAGTTTTACAGCCAAAATAAAGCTGCCTTCTTCAGTTCTCTCCTTCAATGTCCGTGAGTCCTGCATTTGGTCCAATCTCCTGCCTGCCACACAGCGATTCACGACAAAAACTGAATTGACTTTATGGCCAGGGAGTAGGTCAGCTGCTTTAATCATCCAGTTACAGCCAGTATTTTCAACTCCACTGTTATCATGTCTTTTACAATAAAGTCGACATTTGTGATATCACTGTCAGGGAGAAAGTGTCCCAGACTGTTCATGCGCTGCATTGTGCAGGTAAAAGTCAACTGTGCATTGCACATGGACAGCACTGCTTAAAATAATAAAAAATGACTCATAAAGTTAGTTGTCTTTGCGTATACCACTCTGCTTCTTTGTCATACATCTTTACATCACCAAGTGTCGTCGTCTTTAGAACTTGGGCTGTCTGTCAGAGTGCTGTCGTACTGCTCTCACTTTACGAGCGTACTGGTGTATACGGCTGCAGCAGCCCAAACGGCACACACACTGCTCCTGGCTGCTCCTCCTAAGGCTGTTTTATGCTCACCGTGTTGCTTGTGTCACATGGCGATTTTCACATCACATCCTGCGTTGCAAGACATCATTTTTGTGGCACGTCGGCCGGTCTTGCACCATTTATTTATTTATTTTTTTGCAGCCTGGTGCGTTGAAGAGAAGTGTACGATCATGCAGGTTTTTTTAACCACCGTTTTCAGAGATACACTGACACACAGAGGAAGATGTTGCAACCATTTACAAATTTGAGTTTGTGGAAGGAACTTTGCAAAAAGCAACCACTTGACAAAGTCCTGGCTTCTGGTTTTGACTTCTTCTCGACTTTATCAGCAAGTATGATGCAATATTATCTGAGTGGCGATACCTATCATTTAGGAGAAAACTGCAGCGTCTTCTTGTGCCTTATCGGCGGGTATAAATGACTGCATCTGTGTGATGACTGTGGGGCGGCGAGCGAAGCAACCACTGCAGAGGGTATATGGGCACCTTAAAGGCCACAGTATACTCGCTGTAATGGTCGCGTTGCCCTCTGCCGAAACCTCATTTCACAGACACTTGTATTTATACCCACCATTACGCTGCAGAAAGCTGCTGCGGTATATAACAATATAGGTATAACCATAAGTGTCGCTACTCAGACAGTATCACCACATAAGCTTTGATATGTTGTTATGGCCGAGGCTCGGGCCTCCATCTGTGTATCTGTACGTCTCTGAGCTTCTTTGCTAAAATGTAACTAAAATGGTGCAAAAAACCCTTCAAGATCAATCACTCGTTTCTTCAACCCAGCTTACAAAAACTGAGAGGTGGACGACATGTTGAGTGGCACCGTAAACTGTGTGCCTCAAACTAACCTGACTTGGCTCTGACTCTAACCACATGATTGGGTCAGCACGGTGCTGAAGCAGCCAACGCTGTTCGTTTCTGTGCAAGTTTACAGGCGATCAGATAATTATTTCTCCCACGATTTATCCCAATCATCATAACATCTCAAAGAGCCATGGAAGTAAAAACGGTGCTTAAGTGCGCATCACAATCAACCTTAGAGAGTAAAAAAAGACAGAAGTACAAGAAGAGTGAGAGACAAACATTGAGTCATTACGCACCATTTGAAGAAATGCTGCCATCTTCGTATTGCTTAATTAAAATAACATCTACAAAGTCTCGTGGTGCTATGATGCCCATAGCTGCAGAGGGCGTGACTGTTCGGCAGATCGAGATGTCCTGCACAAGAGTGGACGACAAGGGGACGTACTCAATAAAGCTTAACAAAGAACAAATATGATCCACATTTTGATATCAGTTCATCCAGAAAGTATTCGCAGTGTTTATCATGTTTATCATGGTTCAACCTTATTCCAAAATGAATTAAAGTATTTTTTACCCCTAACCTCCACACACAACATCCTATAATGACAAAGTCAAAAAGTTTGCTTGAAATTATTGCAAATTTACTCAACCCTCTGTTTGCCAACCCTGCTCCATCTGAGATGTTAAGTCTAATTGTTGAATGTTGCCATTGTGTTTCTTAAATTTGTACAGTCTTAGTTCAAGCAGTAGGATCAAAGCTTTGATCCTGACCACCTCTCCAACCACTCTGTGCTGGGGGAGGTTTTATTGTAGATACATCCTATCTGAAAGATCTGTTTCTTTTGATGTAAACTTCCTGGGTTTACGACCCTTTGGTCAGCAGGTCTCACGCACACACACACACACACTCTTACACAAGTCCACACATATACATAAAATGCTTTGTCTTAGAACCAAGGGGGCGTGGCTTTGTTCTGACGTGTTTTGTGTGAACTGTCTCCCAATAAAAGGTAGCAGGAGGTGGTCAGATCTGGGGGTCACTTTCGTGGTGGACACAGACGAGGCCTCCCTTGTGCAAATAATCGATCGATCGACTGTCTTGTTTTCTTCATGATGAATAAGTCTCTAGAATTAGCGGGACTTGTGGAAACACAGACCCAACATGAACATTTGCCAGTGTTCCTATGCTCAAGCATTCCTCTCAGTCACACCAGTTATCAGTAGCTCTCCTCTAAATCCGTGCACCTGGTAACCAACTGGATTAGGATACAGTGGTCTGGAAAAGTAGGCCCCGAATAGAGCAACCTGTAAGAAGCAGTTAACTATGAGTAAAATCACATACACCTTTGGATTCTGTGTTTGATTCTGTCATTTTTGACTAAAATGAAAGATGATTCACTAATAGCAAACTGACACACAGATAAACTCTGTATCACCTGTAGACATTAAGCACTTTTACCCTCTCTCAGATGTAATGAGAGGTAAACCAGGAGCACTTCAATATCTTTCAGTCCCATCTGTCTCTTGACGGTTGACCAGGTGATGAGCGTGCCATGTTTCCTCCAGATATGACATTTAGCATTCAGACCAAAGAGTTAAATCTTTGTTTCATCGTATCAGAGAATCTTGTTTCTCTAATCCAAGTCTTTCAGGTGCCTTTTGGCAAACTCCAGCTGTCATATGCCTTTTACAAACAAGTGGCTTTCATTCTCTCTCCACATAGCAATGCTGGAGAGTGAGTGGACTGTCACCTCCTTGACTAAGGATCAGATTGCTCTAGGAAGATAACTGGTGGTCCCAAAGTTCTTCCATGTACAGATGATGAAGATCACTGTGCTCACTGGGACTTTCAATGCTGCAGATTTCTTCCTGTACGCTTCTCCAGATCTGTGCCTTCATACAATCCTGTCTTGAAGGTCTACAGACAATTCCTTGGATTTTATGACTCGGTTTGTGCTCTGACATAGACTGCCAGAGGATCTTAGATAGATGTGTTCGTTTCCAAATCACGTCCAATTAACTGAACATGTCACAGGTGGAGATCTAAAAAATGATCAGTGGGAACAGGATGCACCCGAGCTCAGTTGTACCTGTCACGGCAAAGACTGTTAAGTTACTTTTGTTTTTCTATTTTTAATAAACTTGCAAGAATTTCAAGCCAACATTTTTATTTTATTTTCTTTTACATTTCATCATTATGGGGTGTTGTGTGTAAGATAAGATAAGATAAGATAAGATAAGATAACCTTTATTAGTCCCACACGTGGGAAATTTGTTTTGTCACAGCAGGAAGTGGACAGTGCAAAAGTTATGACGCAAAAATTGTGTAGAACTCTGAGGTGAAAAATACATTTAACCCATTGTGGAGTGCGGCTGTAATGTGAGCAAATGTGGAACAAGTGAAGCGCATAAGCACTTAAAACTGCACCAGGCAAGAATTTCATTTTAAAATAAAGTAAGTGACTTTTCCTAATTGGTCCAATTTATCAGTTTTCATTAACAGACAAACACGTAACCATGGCAAGAGATGTGAGAAGTGCTTTCATTCATACTACTTATTAATAGATGCTGGTTAATATAAGATTTCCAAATAGTTTTGAGGAAAGCAAAAACAAAACAAAACACAAAAAACTGATGCAGCTTTAAATAAAATTAAAAATTGAATGACTTGATGGAACTTTAAAGAATGTGAGGGGAAAACTACAGTGGGGCAAAAAATGATTTGATCCCAACTGCATTTATAAGTTTATTCACAAAGAAATGAACAGTTCCTAATTTTTCTGGTGGTTTCATTTTAATGAAGAGAGAGACAGAATAGTTACTCAGAAATGCAGAGAAACAACACATTACATAAAAGTTGGAAACTGATCTGCTTGTTATTGAGGGGAAAAAGTATTTGATCCAAGCAAACACGACTTTGTAGTGAAACTCTTCCTGGTTGCCAGGTTTGCATGCATCTCAGGACGGGCTTTGGCCCACTCCTCTAGAAACTCTCTAAATTTGAAGTTTCAACTCGTTCCAGACTTTCTATATGAAAACGGGTCTGGAGACTGGCTGAGCCAATCTATGACCAAGTGCGTTTTGTGTTAAGTCGCTCCTTTATTGCCATTGCAGTATGTTTTGGATCACCGTCATTCTGGATGACTCATTTTATGGTACACAGACCTGTCCATTGGCCCCTCAATACAGTCAAACTGTCCTGTACCCTTAGCAGAAAAACAGTCCCAAAGCATAATGCGAACAATGCTGTTCTTGATGTCATGGTCCCCTAATCTGTCTTAATCATTAACAAGTTTCTCCCATGTAGCTGTGAACTGGTCCAGCACCTTTCTCATGATTTACCCATGAGGCAAGATCTTGCATGGACTCCCGACTAAGAGAGACTTGTTGTCATTTTATATTTCTTCCATTTCCAAATATTTGCACCAACAGGTGTCATTTTCATCGATCTCATTTCATCAACACGTTGAGATCAGTAGTATGTTGTTGGATGACTAATCTGTGGGAGACTGAATTCTGATTGATCAAATACTTATCTCAGTGAAATTCAAAGGCATGCAAATCAATTTATAACCTTTATGTGATGTGTTTTTCTGGATTTTTGGTTGATATTCAGTCTCTTGTTATTAAAGAAAACTACTGTAAATTGAAAAAAAAAACAAAAAACGTTTGTTTTTGTGCAAACTTCAGCTTGGGATCAAATAAGTATTTCCCCCAGTGTACATGAAAACTCTATGGTTAAATAAATAATAATAATGAAAATAATCACAAAACATTGTTTGAACAGAAAGGAGACAAAAAATAACACACCTCTGTAATTTGTTCCAGAACCTCAAACCTTTTGACATTGTTGTCCCATTTGACTCTGAGTCCACTGGGCACCGGTTTAAGACATTCCCACACTTTTTCAGGAGTGCCGTTGACAATCCCGTCACCCTTATAACTGCCAGTGTAATCAGATAATGGCACATAGTGAGGAGAGAAGATTATGAAGGCAGGACTACCACACTGTTGTATAAGAAAACAATTTGACCTACGCACACAGATAACAGAAGCAAAACATTCTGTTAGAAATGCCACTTGCAAAAACATTCGCATGCAGGTGATGCACTGAGCATTATTAAAGCTCTGCATTTAAGTATGTAAAGTGGACTCACTAGCTTTTCTGAAAACTGCAATGGCTCCAAACTGATTCCTTTAAATAGGAGCTATGAAATGATCAATTTAAAAAAAAGATATCTAATTAGAGAGCAGCCCATTTTTACCCTCAGTGTCTTTCCTGAGTGCAGTTTTTCCTCCCACTGTAACCAGTTTCTGGCTTAAAGAGGATTATTGGATCATTTTGTAGGGTCTTTACTTTATGTTGTAAAGAACATTGAAACAACTGTTGTTGTACACTTGTGCTACACGAATAAAAGAACTCAGCATAATAATACACTCTGATTTATGCAATGCAGTTCAGCTATATGCCAATTTTTAGGTTCATATCGTCATCAGACATTAGGATAAGTAATAATGATCTGCTGTAACTTTACAAGCTTTCATTATGAGGCCAGTGTAATGAAATAATTTATATTCTACACATATTTAAGCTCCTAAGACCCAAACTCTTTCATTTCGTTTTTCATTTCTCTTTGGGACCTGATGAATGTAAAAACAAAGAATTAGATGTTTTGGCTTTTTTTAATATTTGTTTCTGAGAAAGATGAGATCCACATATGAGGACATTCGCTTTAAATTTCAAAAGAACAGTGGTAGTTTTATGTCCTCGTGCGTGGATATCAGGCCCCAGAGCAAAACTTTGTATTTTGGTCTAGACAACCCAAACTGTGATGTCCACATATGTGCACGCCAGGTCCTAGCTCTGCCCTCAAAAACAGACACAGATGTAAAACTTGTCTATGTAGCTGGACTTAAGAAATAAACGTGCTTTAAAAACTTGAATCACTTAACGCCATCTTGTGGCAGAACAGAATGTGACATCATTGGGTTTGTTGGCTGGTTGCAGTCAACAGACTTGCACTGGTTTCTGTTAGCTAACTAGTAACATAACTGATAACTTGGTGGAAAATAAGAACACTAAAACTAAAAATCAGTCCCAGAGGGTCACTTTTGTGCTGCCCCTGGCAGTAACAAGGAGTTAGTTTTATCTTAAGAAACTGAGTATATGCTGTCCACTATCTGTGTCTCTTAACCAGTAAATGGGTTCCTTATCGTTTGGCCAGCTGCACTGAAAAGGGAATTTCCACCATGAACTGGTAGATTCCCCTTGATACCTGCACTTTAAAGTCAAGAACACACACTACTCTATTTTTTTTTTATCTGAGTTAAACTAGAAGTTGAATAAAATCCTCCACAGATAAATGTATGATTACAATTACTGATGAACAGAAGTGCAAAAAACCAATATTCCAGGAACCCCAACAAGCACAAACGTTTTTCTGAGGCATTTCTGCTTTGATATGTTTAAGAAGTCACTATTATCCTTAATGCCTGTTTTTATTCTTGCACCTGCACAGCAATGTTTTCTCCAGAAAAGCACTAATCTGTATATTTGATGCGTGCTTAATACTTCAGGAAACCAATAGTGCAAAAGAAGTGAAAAAAGGACAGATTCCTCACAGATTCCCCGGGAACTCAGACGAGGGTCGCCACGACACAATGACATCGTTCTGCCAAAGAAAACGGAACAATAACTGTGAACAGCATTTGGTTATACTGGACCGTGTCAGGTCTGTTGAAAACCTATGCAGAGAAATTTGCATGAAAAGAGTTACACATGTATATGATACACAAGTGTGTAAGATTTACAAGTGTGCACAGTGATTTGTGTGTGACCTTTGGGTACACACAAATGTGTGCTTCAATTCACATACAAAAAAAAACAATTTTACAAATGTGTCCATCCAAACTTGATGCACACATTTAAAATAAACAGCGATCATCTGTGTGCAACTTTTTTAATTGGAGTTGCACAAATCGAATCATTTTTCTTTTTAAAAGCTTCTTGTGCATACATGTGTCTAAAATACATGAGATCCACAAATGTATGTTATGTTCAAGTCCCATAGGAAAACTGTGACATCTGGGCTTCCACTCTGTTCCCGTTTCATTTTCTAAATAAACAGACCAGTTCATCAACCCTCTATTAGAAAACATAGATTTACAAGTTACAAACCCCACAAATACATTAACCTCTAAAGGTTAATGTTCTTCAGTCAGCGCGTAGCTGCAGATGGGGGAACACTACGGTTGAATATCCCTGTGGCTCATCCTCTGAACTAGGTATATGCAAACGAATCTCTGTATATTTGAATATGGATAAACCAGGTAGTGTGGAACACTTTGATGTTGATCCTACTCTTCTTGGATAACAGCAGGCTAACACTGATATCAGCTTAATAACTAATGATGAAGTTTGTCATCTGAATTCATCACTAAGTTAAACGTTTTCTGCTCTCAGCTAGCATCAGCTTAAATAAACCCTGCAGATGATGATGAATTTCTACCAGTAGACTTACCCACCAGAGACTGCTAGCAATCTGCCAGGTCTCTCCTAGCAGAGAGATTTACCTCAGTGTTACAAATGCATACATGTAAGATTTACGCATGATAAATGGACTGGTTCTTATGTAGCATGTTTTCTCTTTTTTTCTATATTTAACAACTTTCTATCTAACATTCACGCACATTCACACATCGATGTGCATCAGAGAATTTGGGGTTAGCATCTTGTCCAAGGATATTTGGCATGCACCTTGGAGCAGCCAGGTATCGAACTGCCAAGCTTTCGATTAACAGATGACCTGCTCCTGACCTATAGTCATGTACTGTACAGTGTACAGTGATTTCTGTCTAACTTTTGAGGACTCACAAATTCCAATCCACATACAAATACAAAGCAATTTGACAGATGTGTAAATCCAAACCTGAATTGTGATCATTTAACCTCAATTTTTAACTTTTATACAAATGTCTAAAAATAGAAGTAACAACTCACTTACAAAACCTTAAATGGATGTGCATGAATCGCCTGCTACTAGGAAACCATGACATCTGGACTTCCTCTGTATTCCTGTTTTTTTCTTTTGAATTTTTGTTAAATAAAGTAGAATGTCACCGCCTGCCAGAAAACAGAATTCATTTTGATTCGGCAGGCTCCTAACTGAGAGATGTGACCTGGAAGTATCTGTGTGGCAGCCTTAACAAGAGCTGTTCCAATTCTCCAAATAATAAAGAAAGGAGTTTCAATGCTTCCATTAGCAGAGGGTACACTGGACCATCCTTTATGAAAAGGTGGGAGAGAACAGTGTCCCATAATTCATTGCAACAGACATAATAAACAATTGCTCAGATCACGGAAGTCATAGCATAAATTCCTGATATATTTAGAGTTTTTAACAACAGTTTGTTAAAGTCACAGCTGAACTCTGAACATCACGTTGCTGGAATAAAAACTGCTTGTTGAGTTGTTTCTCCATCAGCTGAAGATTATGATTTACATTCACTGATAAAAATGTGCTTAACGTTCTGTATAATCAGTGTTCATTGGTAACGCACTTTATTGTAGTTTTAGTCTTAGGATTTATTTTTTACTTCAGTACAAGTCAGCTGGGATCAGTGATGGATGGAGGGGATTTTACTGCAGTTACAGAAACTCTTAGCAGGGAGGAGGAAAGAAGTTCCACTAAATGACAAAAGAAAAATATGAGAAAATAAGATTGATCTCATTTTATAGATATGGGACAGATTTACTATGTGAGGCAAATTACTGTCATGTCGCAATTGCAGGATGATCTAACAATGCACTGTAACTTCTGTACAGAGATGCAGGTAGTTCACTTCAGTGAAAACCAGCATTGTGACGGGAGAATGTGAATTAGAGACTCAAAAATTCAATGCAAACTAAATTGCGTCTCTGAGAACAGCGAGGCAATTCAGATAAATGAGGCTGAAGGAGAATCGATATAAGAAATAAAATTCACAGAGTACTGTGCAAAGGGTTCAGAGGATTGGGACTCAGTACAGCTTTATCCAGAGGAGAGCTGCAGTAGGAACGCTTCCATACTATAAACCTACCTGTGTGAACAGCTGACCTGTACGAGTACGGAAAGTCCGGACTCCGGTACTGACAAACCACCAATATGTATTCTAGTCAGTAGTAAAACACACGTTTTACTTCTCTGTGGTGAATGAGTGGGATGCAAAATGTTATTAGCGAAGCTTTCAAGTTAGAAATCCCAAACTAACGTTTGTGAACTTTGAACTACCGACGCGGGCCACGTCAGTTAACCCACTAGACCAGAGAACAGCATGTATCTGGAAAACGTAGGGAAATAGTGTTGAGCTCATATGAGGATGTAAGAAACATTTACCGATTTCTTGCAGACTTTCCATCCAGACTCATCCTTCCTGTAGCTCATCAAGCAGTCGGCCACTGCTTTCGCTTTATGTTCAAAATCCATTTTTGGGAATAACAATTAATGTTGCTCACCTAATCCAAACGAGACTGATTAAATAGCTGACGGGAAACACAAAACTGAAGTCACGCTGGATCTTAACAATACAAGTCAGGTCCAGCGGCTAAAAGTACCTAACGAAGGCTAGAAACGCAAACCCTGGTCAGGTTAGTGTGGACCACCGCTACAAAGCTAGCGTTAGCCAGAATGAATGAGACGAGCTGCGCAGCGGCCGCATCGCGGAGCAACTATCTTCCATTGGCTTAGGGTGGTGTGACTTTTGTCCCTGCCTGATTCAAAGCATCAAAATTGTAATTTTGCACAATTAATTTCCCCAAAGTACAAACAAAGCACCGGAATCAGTTACTGAGATATCGCGTCATCAAAAACAATAAACTTCCGGTAGCTTTCAAAACAAAACACCTTTAAACCTTATTTAATTACTTTTCATTCATTCATTAAACGTTAACAAATAGATTTCAGTGAACTTTTAGAAAACGTGATTCCAGTATTCCCATGATAAAAAGCCCAGTGGCTTTTAATAAAGTGATATACTTTTGATTTAGGGAGAGCAAGCTCACATCTATCATATTTTGAAGTCCCTCAGTCCTCATAGAAATTTCTCCAGCTTCACACGCACCCGTGAACACCCTCTTCCGTGATTACAGCAAATTAAGCTGGGTATTTTTAGTCAGCTCGGATACAATTTTATCTATCCATCTATAATAAAAGGCAACCAAATGTAATTATTTAAGTTGTTTATGTTTTTATTGCTGATGTTACACAAGTAGACACATTCTTCTATTGTTCTTTGCACTTCCACAATAGCTAGTGCAATTATTTAACAGCATCAAAAGGATATGGAATCACACAAACACAGAAAGGAAATGACATTTTTGTGTGCTTTCAGTGCAGAGTGTCAGTTAATGCCTAATGCTACATATATTATTTAACAGAAACCAACATTTCAAACATTGGAGCAGACCAGATCATTTGATTCAGTGATTTTTAGATCAAAGCTGGTTTTGGATTTCTTTTTGGCCATTTGTCCTTGCCTGGCTCCAGACTTCAAATAGCGCTCCTTGTTGTGGATAACCTGAATATACTGGTCATTGCTGCTATTCTGCTGGTCACTGCTAGAGGCCAGGGAAGCTGAGTCTGACTCAGTCTGCACATTCTCCAGCTTTTGCTTTGTCTTGGACTTCACATGAGGCTCAACATGTCTGGCCCGAGTTTGAGACAGATACTGTCTTCTCGGGGAATGAATGTGACATCTGGTTTGCAGAAGAAGAGGGTCAACTACTCTCACATTAGCCTGTGACTCAGAGTGTGACTCTTCATCTCCACAGGCTATTTCTCCTACTCCATTCTCCTCTTCATCTACGTCTTGAGCCCCATATCTTCCTTGAGCTGTGTGGTTTTCTTTAGATATAGTTATGTAGGTTTCTAGACGGTCACCAATGTAGAAATGTGCTGGCTGTTGGAGGTTAGACGGTGAGCGGGCCCGATGAGTTTTCCCTAGTGACATCTTTCTCCTGCCTTTCCCTTGGTCTTCCTCCTCATCCTCTTCACTTGGATGTTGCTGTGATGCGTGGGACTGGTAAGGACGTGGTTTACTGTGAGCATTGCGTGGTGTGTAGCGTCTGACATTACGTGGGTACAGTTCCATGATCTCTGTGGGTTCCTCCATGAAATAATGGCGTGGGATCCGTGTGGCTGAGCGCAGCAACTTTTTCCTGGGTTCATGCTCATTGACAATCACATAGCGGGTGGTGTGACCACGGCGTCCTCTATAACTCTGTGCAGTAATGATCCCAGCAGCTTCAACTGGATGAACAGAATGTACAGTCTTCCTGCACAAGGGGTCAGAGTGAATGCTGTCAGAACAGTGAGGTGGAGAATTGTATACCATGTGATGGTAGGACTTGGATCTGCAGGTACCACTAGGACCACCAAGAAAAGGTGGAGGCCTATAATGAAAAAGGACAACAATAACAATCAGCTTTTGTGTTACAGCAGATTACATTTCGTTGTTTTCCATGGATTACAAATGTCAGTGCTCTCCACAGAACACTAGTGTTGTCGAACAGGGGAAAATGATACTGTCTTTACATATCTCTGCCCCCTGATAAAATGCTGATTAAGGATTATTTAGCTGCAAATTGGGGCTGAATGTTTAATCCTTGTTATATCAAAATCAAGAGGCACTTGATTGGCAGCCGTTTGTAGTCAATGATTGACTAAAGCCTGGAACCCATGGACGATCAGTTTGGCAGCATTTCGTCGAATCTGCGTAGTATAACTCGGTTCCCTTTGCCACAATACAAACTTTGTCTCTACCATGTTTGACAGATAATTTAGCATGTTGTGGATCACGAGCTGTTCCTTTTCTCTGCCACACATTTCTCTTCTCGTCATTTTGGTACTAGTTAATCTTGTTCATCTGTCAAACATTTTTTTTTCAGAAATATGTTCACTCTGTTAGATGTTTTCTGGAGAAGTCCTGGCCCTCTTGTTCTGGTGTAACCAGTGGCTTGCACCTTGTTGTAAACCCTCTTTAATTTTGGTGTCTCTTGCCTTGAGAGTGTTCTTGACTTAGCTAGACGTTATGCTTTTGTTTTTCTAAACCATGGAAATCATTTTGTCATTGTTCACTTTCATTGTCTTCCTGTGGCCTTTCAAGTTTCTTGGTGTTGTGAGTGCCTTCATTCTTATTTGATTGTACCAAAGTGTTGATTTGACCACCCCTAAACTTTTGGAGTTCTTTCTAATATTTGTATTTTGTTTTATCGGCCCAGTGATAGTCTCCTGTCTTTGGCCCTCATATTTAAAATACAGTTAAAAGCTTTGAAATAATTTGAAATTCACTACTATGGTGTACAGAGGCAAAACTATAAAAGAATTGTGTCAATGTCCAAATACTTTGGGGCCTGATATATACATATTATTAATAGTATCTCTATATACATGTTAATAAGCTGACTTTAGGGGATGTGGAAGAGGCAGAGACACATACTAGCAGGATGCCATAGTCATGACTTAATGTTTTATGTCTTTGCATGAAAAATTATAGACCTATTTTTTTAGATTATAGTGAAATCTATACAGATTACAGATTTACATAATGGGCAGCATGAGAGAAGTTCACTTCTGAAATGTCATAAGTTAGAAATAACAGTTAATCTTTTAAATATGTATAAAAGAAACTATTTGAATTGCTTGATCATTTTTAATTTACGTTTTTTTCGTTACCAATATTTTAAAGTGGACATCAAAAAGAAACTTTCTCAACAGGCTGTATATGTTTTACCAGGTTTGACCAAGTCTGAGTTCTTCCATTGGCAAACTAGACTGAGACTTTATCAAAACATATCATTAGGCATCGCTCCTGGCTATAATTTCATAGTGAATATATGATACAGGAAATTTATAACACAGTTTCACTATATTCAGCCTTTAAGAGGTCCCCTAAAGTAAACCTGACTGGTTAAAGCAACATGTCAGTGTGTGAGACCTGTTAGGAATGTGCTCCAGCCAATGTTTGGGCAGTACGGTTACTGCTGGACTTCTGATAGATCCGGCCACACCTCCTCTGTTCAGGTCTCCTCTAGATACTGATTTCGTGATGGTGCGGATGCAATTCCCACGATGAACAGGGGATTCAAAGTTTGTGGTGCTGCTATTCTGACAGGGAGATGGGGTGTGGTTAGAGGACTCTTGGCTGGCGATGTTGTTTTCCTCATGATCTGACTTTTTGTCTGCAGCAGCCTCTGGAATCTGTAGTCTCGCTGTAGAAGAGCGATACAGTGGTGTGAAAAAGTGTCTGCCCTTCCTGATTTTGTATGTTTGTCACACTAAAATGTTTCAAATCATCACACAAATTTAAAAATTAGACAAAGATAACACAAGTAAACACAAAATGCAGTTTCTAAATGAAGGTGTTTATTATTAAGGGTAAAAAAATATCCATACCTGTATGGCCCTGTGTGAAAAAGTTAAGCCCTTAACCTAATAATGGGTTGGGCCAGCAGTCAGCTGGGCCTTTATTGATGCCTCGGGACTTGCTGTGATAAATGGAACCATGATTTCTGCAAGTTTTGAAAAGTCCAGCAGCGAGTCCATGGCGTAGAACAGCGGTGTCCAACTCCAGACCTCAAGGGCCGGTGTCCTGCAGGTTTTAGATGTGTCCTTAATCCAATGCAGCTGATTTGAATGGCTAAATTACCTCCTCAACATGTCTTTGGCTGTATCCCAATCCAGGGTCTGCAGCCTTAAAGGCCGCATTTTAAGGCCGATTACGTCACAGCAACGCGACGAAGGCTGTCCCAATTCAAAGGCTGCTCGAAATGCGGCCCTCAAATGCGTCCTTCATTTCACTGAATGTTAAGGATGTGGCGGTGCAGACTTTGTGGCCCAACATATCCCAGACTGCATAGCGCGGCGGTGTGTGTGGATAATTTTGCCAGAAAAAGAGGGCCGGCCGAAGAGTAAACTTTCAAAAGTAAGTACTGAATATTATGTCACTTATTTATGTGCGAGTGTTTAATAACGAAGAACATGAAAACATTACTGTTGGCCACATGTCGGCAAAGTTATGTGACATTAGTGACGTTTGGGCAGGGATAGCTCAGTAGGTAGAGTGGTGGCCCCATGATCGGAAGGTCGGGGGTTCGACTCCACTGAACGGCTACCCTGAGGTACCCCTGAGCAAGGTACCGTCCCTACACACTGCTCCCCGGGCGCTGCACTGGTGGCTGCCCACTGCTTCACTGGGTGAATGGGTTAAATGCAGAGGAACTATTTCCTTATGGGGACTAACACGCACACTTTACTTTACACTTTGTACTAACTTGGTTTTAAAGCCTTTACTTTAAAATAAACGCCGTTCAATAGCTGAGCTTAATCTCACAGAGAATGTGATGATTCTATGGATATTTAAAGTCAGCACTGAGACAAATTTAGTAATGCCAACATATTAAAAGAACAATATTTGTCTCTCATATATATAACACAGTTATATATACAGTGTCAAAGAAACCTGTCTTTGAGTGAAGATTTAAGGTGACAGGAAATATAAATGATATAAATAAATGCAGCTTGAATCTTTACTGAAGCTCAGTATTTGAAACAGAGTCATTCACTGCTGTGATAACTAATAATGATTAAGATAATAACTATCATATTGGCCATATTATATTTACATTACCAAAGTAAGATGACTTTAGTCTCATGAACAACATGAGCTAATTGTTATTTACTAGCTAATCTTAAAATGACTGTTCAGTACAAAAATGAAGCCCAACAATCATGTTTTACACTCGTGTGGTCTCAGCCTCAGATACTTATCACATCACACAAAGCTCATGTAGAAACAAATGAACAAAATATGTTCTACTCCGTTTCTGTCAAACAAAGCTGTATGAAACGTTTCCCGCTTTTAGTATAACGGTTGATAGGCAACCTGGGCAGCGCGAGGGAGGCTAGACCGTCCCATTTCACAAGCCTCTCACTTCCGGCCTTAGCGGTCTTTGAGTACGTGGCCCTTGAGGACCGTTAAGGCTGCAGACCCTGAATTGGGATACAGCCTTTAAGTTCTCCAGAGGTGATGAACTAATCCTTTGATTCGGGTGTGTTGACCCAGTATGAGATCTAAACCTGCAGGACACGGGTCCCTGAGGTCTGGAGTTGGACACCCCTGGCTTAGAAAAAAACAAAATGAAGACTTTGGACAGGCCTAGTTAAAGTGCTGACCTGAACATGACTGAGATGCTGTGGCATGACCTTAAAAAGACGGTTCATGTCGAAAACTCTCCAAAGTGTCTGAATTACAACGATTATGCAAAGATGAGGGGGCCAAAATTCCTCCACAGTGCTGTAAAAGACTCGTTGTCAGTTATGGCAAACATGTGATTGCTGCTGAGGGTGGCCCAACTCGTTATTAGGTTTAGGGGGTAATCACTTTTTCACACATTGGATTTTTTTCCCCTTAAAAATAAACACCTTTAGAAACTGTATTTTGTGTTTACTTGTGTTTTATTTTTAATATTTTTATTTGTTTTATGATCTGAAACATTTAAGGGTGACAAACATACAAAAAAAGGTCATCAATAAGGGGGCAAACATAGAAGACGAGAGATACCTGCAGCCATCTGGAAGACTTTCTTCTTGTCTTCAGTGCGCTCCTGAGAAGGTTTGAAAAAACACTGACTTCAGACGCACACCATTATACTATCATTATGTAATGGCCAGTTTAAGGCTGCACTATATATATGCAGTGACATGACAAAGTATTTGCTCCCTCCCTTCTTTTGCATATGTGTGAGACTTAAATGTTTTAGGTCAAACAAATTGTAATACTGACAACCTGAGTAAATACAAAACACAAATGCGTACAGACAGTATTTATGTTTACAAAATTAAAAATGATAAACATTTCCACTCCCCCTGTCTGTGGTCTTCATCCTTCTAGCTAAGGCCCTCTAACAGAGACCTGGGAGGTTGACGGTCCTTCACAATATCTTTGTTCCTTCCCAACTGAGGGTACTGCTCCTTGTGGCTGTTTATCTTGTAGTCAAATATCTCGCCAATGATATGTTTACTGCCTGAATTGACACCAAAAAAGCCTGAATGCTGCACACATCAGAATCAGAATCAGAAAGACTTTATTTATCCCCAAGGGGCAATTAAGAGGATACTTAATTATGGATACTAGGGTGCTTGGCACTTTAAAAGGCTAACAGTGTACTTAATGGGACTTTGGAAGACAAAGTCAAAGACAATCACAGAGGTCACCATCAAGTGTGGGCATACCAAGGTGATGCCCACTTCTGGATAGGCCTCAACCCTCTAAAGCAGTTTATCAGTAGGATTGGATAGGAATATATATTTAGGTCTGGAGTGACCATCAGCCATCTCCTGTACAAAGAAATTATGATGTACACCAGGAGATCCACTTCAGCATCTACTGTGAGGACATCGTGATTTTATTCGAACTGGATAAGTTTGGTTGAAAACAGAGGAAAGGTGATGCAGACTATTAAGCCAGAAAGGAGAATAGCAGATACAGTGGGGCAAAAAAGTATTTAGTCAGCCACCGACTGTGCAAGTTCCCCCACCTAAAATGATGACAGAGGTCAGTAATTTGCACCAGAGGTACACTTCAACTGTGAGAGACAGAATGTGAAAAAAAATCCATGAATCCACATGGTAGGATTTGTAAAGAATTTATTCGTAAATCAGGGTGGAAAATAAGTATTTGGTCAATAACAAAAATACAACTCAATACTTTGTAACATAACCTTTGTTGGCAATAACAGAGGTCAAACGTTTACTATAGGTCTTTACCAGGTTTGCACACACAGTAGCTGGTATTTTGGCCCATTCCTCCATGCAGATCTTCTCGAGAGCAGTGATGTTTTGGGGCTGTCGCCGAGCAACACGGACTTTCAACTCCCGCCACAGATTTTCTATGGGGTTGAGGTCTGGAGACTGGCTAGGCCACTCCAGGACTTTCAAATGCTTCTTACGGAGCCACTCCTTTGTTGCCCGGGCGGTGTGTTTTGGATCATTGTCATGTTGGAAGACCCAGCCTCGTTTCATCTTCAAAGTTCTCACTGATGGAAGGAGGTTTTGGCTCAAAATCTCACGATACATGGCCCCATTCATTCTGTCCTTAACACGGATCAGTCGTCCTGTCCCCTTGGCAGAAAAACAGCCCCATAGCATGATGTTTCCACCCCCATGCTTCACAGTAGGTATGGTGTTCTTGGGATGCAACTCAGTATTCTTCTTCCTCCAAACACGACGAGTTGAGTTTATACCAAAAAGTTCTACTTTGGTTTCGTCTGACCACATGACATTCTCCCAATCCTCTGCTGTATCATCCATGTGCTCTCTGGCAAACTTCAGACGGGCCTGGACATGCACTGGCTTCAGCAGCGGAACACGTCTGGCACTGCGGGATTTGATTCCCTGCCGTTGTAGTGTGTTACTGATGGTGACCTTTGTTACTTTGGTCCCAGCTCTCTGCAGGTCATTCACCAGGTCCCCCCGTGTGGTTCTGGGATCTTTGCTCACCGTTCTCATGATCATTTTGACCCCACGGGATGAGATCTTGCGTGGAGCCCCAGATCGAGGGAGATTATCAGTGGTCTTGTATGTCTTCCATTTTCTGATGATTGCTCCCACAGTTGATTTTTTCACACCAAGCTGCTTGCCTATTGTAGATTCACCCTTCCCAGTCTGGTGCAGGTCTACAATACTTTTCCTGGTGTCCTTCCAAAGCTCTTTGGTCTTGGCCATGGCGGAGTTTGGAGTCTGACTGTTTGAGGCTGTGGACAGGTGTCTTTTATACAGATGATGAGTTCAAACAGGTGCCATTCATACAGGTAACGAGTGGGGGACAGAAAAGCTTCTTACAGAAGACGTTACAGGTCTGTGAGAGCCAGAGATTTTCCTTGTTCGAGGTGACCAAATACTTATTTTCCACCCTGATTTACCAATAAATTCTTTACAAATCCTACCATGTGGATTCATGGATTTTTTTTTTCACATTCTGTCTCTCACAGTTGAAGTGTACCTCTGGTGCAAATTACTGACCTCTGTCATCATTTTAAGTGGGGGAACTTGCACAATCGGTGGCTGACTAAATACTTTTTTGCCCCACTGTACAAGTGCCTGGGTATCCCACAGGCCAGTGGGAACCATGATAAAGATGCAAAAAGGTCAGGCACAGCCAAATACCTCCAGAAGGTAAGATAGGTGCTGAGAAGGCAGCTAAACAGTAAGAATAGGATCCATGCCATCAGTAGAGATTCCCTACCAGTTATCTGAATAAAAAGCTAGCTAAAAGAGGAGACGGATGCCGCTAATGTGAAGATAGAAACATTCCTCATAATGTCCATCCAATCCACATGAAGTCCAGGACCTTGAGGCTCTATGAGCAGTAAAAAGAGCGAGTGAGGATTAGTGACTATCAAAGTCACCATCCAGGATATAGCATAGAACATATGCAAATAGATCAGGCCCATCAAGACAGACAGTGATGCAGAACAGGACCAGGAACCATTATAGATGACCAAGCTTATGCATGGGATGTACCTTTGAAAGGCGGAGGAAGTGGCTGACATGAACAAATCCCACAGTTGCTGGGAAAAGCTGGCTTAAAGGACAGCACAGAGGGATGGTGGTGGTAGATCCACAGGAAGAATCTACTACAGACAACAGGACCCAAGTTAGGGTCTGCAAAAGGTACTTGAGAGACAATCCAGCAGATAGTAGCTTCCAGCAGATCCCAGGCACAACATCAGATGTCTATGTCCAGAAGGACCCAGTCCCAGGAAAGATACCATATGTTTAAAATGCTATCTGGAAAATCATTTGTTCTGTTAAATAGCACTTGGGAAATTTTTGACAAAAACTTTAAATTTCATAGAGGGGCTAATAACTTTGTCCTCATCTGTAAATGCCTTTCTCGCTCTTATTTTTATGTGAAAAAATGCTGAAAGTGATTCAACTTACAGTCTGGAGCTGCATCCTTAGCTGGTTGTTGGTGAATTTGAGGGATCTGGCGATAGACTGGAGATAGTATATCAGCATGCTGAAACACAGTTGAACAATTCACAAGTCATGTAGGATACAGATGTTTGCGTATTTGCATATTGTGAGTGTATGTGTATATGTGTGTGTGAGAGAGAATTAGAGAGAAATTGTGAGTGAGAGAGCGCATGTATACGTGACAGATATATGCAATATGTGTCGTGTGCAGCCTCACAACAGCAGCAGCAGTGCTGGCAGTACGACGACAGGACTGGTGATGTAACTTATTACTTTACTGAACCACACCGGGAAGTCAGTGGCCACTGTCTCAGAGATGATGTCGTAAATCTTCTCTTGACCACTGAAACACAAATTTAAGCATTTTTCTTTGTCTGAACACTGAAACACAACCACACAAGAAGGGGAAAAACAAAAGAGCTGCTAACTTCCACATCGATGGAAGCAAAAATAATGCTGAATAAAATATATACAGCTGCATGACAACATATATTGCCATCCAGTTGACAACTTCAGGGAAGGCTTTGCTTATTTCAGCAAGACAGTCCAGAACATTCTGCATCCATTTCAATAGTATAGCTCCAAAAGGGACAACAATGGGCATCGCTTTCAAACTGCAGCAACTCGTTCCAACAAGGAGACACAACACAGAAGGAAATGGAGATGTTTCCTACTGTTTTAATGTGTATCTGGCAATGGAGTTTAATCAACATTTCATATGAATTGAATGATATTTTTCAATTTCAGTTATTTAATATGATCTTTCTGAAGTATTTAAATATAGTCTTTAAATGGTATGAAAATTACTACATTTTGATTTTATTTAAATACCCTACCAGCCTTTTTGGAAACAGGATTTGACTTTGTATACTATGCAAAGAAAGATCTTTTCCAAACTATGATGCTACGCTCGTAAATTAAAATATGTCCCGTTTCAAAACACACATAAATATGTATTGTGCAGGCTGAGGATGGAAGACACCAAAATTGGGAATTCTCTAAAATATGCATATATCCCTCATTGGTACATGTGGTAAAACATCCACTTCTGTCTTACATTCTCAGCACAGTAAATAAAAAAGGGAATCTGTTCATTAAAAACAAGAAACAGTCAGAGGCTTGCTTCCCTGAGCAGTATTTACTTTAGGGAAATAGTATTGTATTTTGCCTGCATTATCACTTTGACCTTTAGGTCAATTTATTGACCTTTGGGAGAGGTCAGAGGTGAAACGTGACACGATATTCAAAATCTTTATACAGTGCGTTCTACTGTATATGTTGACACCAAAATTCCAAGAGTCATAGTTTCCATAAAGTCTTTTGTCAGTTTCTCACCAATAAATTGTTAAGTTGACCTTGAAGGTCTCGATGGATGTAAGATAAATTTTAATTCCTTACCTGAAAGGTCCGCAGTGTTGTGATGGTCTGTATCTCACTATAGCAAAGATGGTGGGCAGCATACACAAAAACAGCATGAAAAGCAGCATAGCCAGGTAGAAGTTGTTTGACCTAAAAAAGCAACGTGAGAACATGGATGTGTTGATATGATTCATTTTTACATTACTGTCTTTCCTTCATGCTCCTGAGCAGTTCAGTAGAAAATTACAATTCATGTGAATCAACTTAGCAGAAGTATCCCAGAGTATATCTGCAAATATGCTCTAAACAGTTTGTCATCTTCAAAAGGTGAACATTTTTTTCTTTGTTTTTTCTGTGTATCTGACCACATATCTGTAACATCTAACTGAAAATTGACAAAGTAACTAGATTAAGTGTTGTGACTATTCTACTTGCCAAAATACACTGCTCAATAAATAAATAAACTAAGGAAGATTTTTCATCAAAGTATAGCATCGAGTCACTTGAACTTCTGGGATCTTAATCTGATCAGCTAAGTAGCAGTGGGCGTTATTACAGGAGAGCTGACAGGGCTGTAAAAGGTCCCGACCTATCAGCAGAGCTAGAATCTGTTCCTTTGTGCAACGAGTAACAGGATAAGCACTGTTCCCTTTTTGAGCAATAAAGATCATAGAAAAAAATATTCTGACAAATCTTGAACGAATGGTGAATCATGAGTGGCTGCTAAGTCCAAATAATACTCAGGCAGTGTTTACTCATGACAGGATCATTTCTTAAAACACACCAAATAGTGTGTGGTGCTTAAATCTAACTAGCAAGTGAGACTGTCTAAATTTTTTCATGTCTTGACTTTGACTGGCCTCTCTAAAGTCTTCTTTTTTATAGTCATTCAGAGGTGGACTTGCTGGTGTATTTCGGATCATTGTCCAACTGCAGAACTGAAGTGTGCTTCAGCTGGCGGTCAAAAAGAGATGGCCAGATATTCTCCTGCAGGAAGTTTGGTAGACAGCAGAATTCATGTATGTTTGGATTTGTTCCCCCTTAATAATAAACACCTTCATTCAGAAGCTGCATTTTGTGTTTACTTGTGTTATCTTTGTCTAATATTTAAATTTGTTTGATGATCTGAAAAATTTAAATGTGACAGATACAAAATATAGTGTCGCGAAATCAATCAATGCAGAGCAGTGTCACAAACCACGGAGGCCCCAGAAAAGTGGAATCAAACGATGAGTTTATTAACAGCCCGGAGAAAACATCAACATATGTCTTCTGACCAAAATACATGTTGTGGATACTTATAAAGCAGTGGGGTACAAGGCCCCCCATGGCGTCAATGACAGATTAAAATAGGTTCCAGACATTAGTCACAGTTAATCGTACATCTTTAATAGCTATAAGCAGACATAGAACTTCTCTTTTCTATAACACCTTCCATACAAGGTAATAAACTTCAAGCCCTCAGGGTCTCTGAGGCTAATTATTGACTCTGGTCGTCTGTTACCAAGTAGAGTAAAATATAGTAAGACACCAAATGAGTTAAGGCCTCAGGCCGGACACATTCCTAGATTATATGTATTATATGTACTGTAAGCATGCATTGCAGCTATCCTTCTATGTTCTAGTTTCCCTCAGCATGGATCACCTGGACAGTCACACCAGTGAAGCTTAAGACCCTTAATGAACCGAACATCAACTCAAAATAAGCTCAGATATGCAATGTGTATAAAATACTTCTAACCGTACTTGTAATAAAAGTTAACATAATGGAAGGATCCTCAAATGGACATCTTCAATAAACAGCTGTAATGCAGTATCAATACTGTGAGAAATATTATTACATGAAATAATGCTGTAAAGAATGTTATTAATGCAGGTATAATGATGCAGATTATATGGCAGCAATAAAAGAATTTCTGTATCTCCACAATAGGAAATCAGGAAGTGGACAAAAACGTTTTCACACCACTGTATTTTCCTTTTACACAGTGAACTGTCGATGCTATCGATATGCACATGTGTCTTGTGTGATTTTCCACCACATCTGGGAGTGGCTGATAAGGACTGAAAGAGGCAATCACAGCTTTTTTTTTAAAAACTTAAATCAGAGTAGCCTGACTGAGTATATGTGTGTATAAATGCTGCAGCAAGAGTCCTGACAGGGACTAGAAAGAGAGAGCAGATTTCTCCTGTTTTGGCTTCCTGTTAAATCCACAATTCAAAATCCTGCTCCTCACATACAAGGTCTTAAATAATCAGGCCCCATCTTATCTTAATGACCTTGTAGTACCATATCACCCTATTAGAGCGCTCCGCTCTCGCTCTGCAGGCCTACTTGTTGTTCCTAGAGTATTTAAAAGTAGAATGGGAGGCAGAGCCTTCAGTTTTCAGGCCCCTCTTCTGTGGAACCAGCTTCCAGTTTGGATTCAGGAGACAGACACTATCTCTACTTTCAAGATTAGACTTCAAACTTTCCTTTTTGCTAAAGCATATAGTTAGGGCTGGACCAGGTGACCCTGAATCCTCCCTTAGTTATGCTGCAATAGACGTAGGCTGCCGGGGGATTCCCATGATGCACTGAGTATTTCCTTTTCTCACTCACTATGTGTTCACAGACCTCTCTGCATTGAATCATACTTGTTATTAACCTCTGTCTCTCTTCCACAGCATGTCTTTATCCTGTCTTCCTTCTCTCACCCCAACCAGTCGCAGCAGATGGCCCCGCCCCTCCCTGAGCCTGGTTCTGCCGGAGGTTTCTTCCTGTTAAACAGGAGTTTTTCCTTCCCACTGTTGCCAAAGTGCTGCTCATAGGGGGTCATATGATTGTTGGGTTTTTCTCTGTATCTATGAAGCGCCTTGAGGCGACTTATGTTGTGATTTGGCGCTATATAAATAAAATTGAATTGAATTGAATTGAATTATACGTAAGTTGCTGCACAGGCTGATAAGTGAACAGCCTTAAGAAAAATACCCCCTTTGCTGACAATATACTGTACAAGCCTTTGGTGGCAACTTTAAATCTTTGTCAAACTGCAAAGAGCCAAGGATGTAATATAAGAGAATGTCTGGACAAAGACATTCTTGGTGTTTTGATGGTGGTTATGAAAAGTGCTGGGCTGCACCTCCCACTGACCTTGATTTCTCCATAGCGTTTGCACCATTTATGCCTTTTTGCAGCATTTTTAATGGATTTTGTTTTAACAAATTGTGCTGTAAGGAAAAGACAGTCCAAAAGGTTTGTGCTTCAGTTTTGGTGAGTGAAAATTTAATATGTAATTAGTCCATTATTCAGTAGCATCACAGCATTAAACCTGTGCAGATAAGATTACCTGAATTTACCTTTACTTTCATCCAGATGTGGGAAATTCTGTGTTCAAAATGCCAACACGGTGGTAGAAAAAACACTAATATTTAGGCCAAATAAAAGTCATCAAATGATTTTTTTTAACTATACTGGAAATTTGGGTATGTTTCATCTGTGTGTGTGTGTGTGTGTGTGTGTGCGTGTGTGTGCGTGTGCGCATCTAACCTGGATGCTCGAAAGACCTGCTGATGGGGAACATTACAGGTAAGTACAGCCCAGCTCCTCAGATACATCAGACCAATCAGCTTCAGCACATTAAAGGCAGGAAGACAGGGAGAAAAAAATGCCCCCATCCTGAAGGAAAGAAAGAGATAGACCAGCCACACACACACACACACACACACACACACACACACACACACACACACACACACACACACACACACACACACACACACACACACAGGCAATAAGGTCACACTTCATATAAAAGATATGACATTCAGTGGCTCATGATTTCACTTCATTACATTTATTGCTGCAAGGAGACGTTTCTGAAATTAGATGAGAAAATACAATCAAGAGGTGTAGTGGAAAGATTACAGAGAGCTACAGTCCGTTAAACAGGGTAATGGAGACCTGTCAGCACCAGTCAGGCCATTAGCTCTGAAATAGGTCCTGTGGTTCTGGAATTGTAAAATGTTTTTCAGACTTACCAGATCATTCCTTGGTTATAAATTAGATGCAAGACATTCTCGGCTATTTTGAATTCTCCATATTCAGGCTGAAAACAGACAAAACAAAAGTAATCACTGCAACAATCCTGAGTCAGACAAGAGTCTCTCAGGGTCTTTATTGTCTTTTCATGACATGCCAAATGTTTTCAGTTACTGCAAAGGTCTGGTTTGCAGGGATGCCCGGTCATTACCAGGACTCCTGTGCTATGAAGACATACTCTTGTAAAAGATACAGCATTAGCATTGTCTTAGGTTAAAATTTGCAAGGTCTTCCCTGAAAACGACATCTGGATCAAATCATATATTGCTCTAAAATATGCATATAGACCTTTGAGCTTTCATGGTGGTTTTGTAAGCACCAACACAGTATGACAAATCCAGCTTTTGAACCTGAACCAGCTTCCCATCCCTACTGGGTAGTGACCAAAGGAATAATACTGCAGATATAAGCGGCAGAAATGAGCTTTCTCTGAAGATTGAATGGCCTCTCTCTTTGAGATAGGGTGAAGAAGTCGGCCATTTGGGAAGGGCTCAGAGTAGAACCACTGCTCCTCCACATTGAAAGGAGCCGGTTCAGGTGGTTCAGGCATCTGACCAGGATGCTTCCTGGGTGGAGTGTTCCAGGCATGTCCCACTGAGAGGAGGCCCCAGGACACCCTGGAGAGATCATATCTCTCACTCGGTCTGGGAATGCCTTGCTGTTCCTCCATACATGCTAGAGGAGGTGACTGGGGACAGGGAATTCTCAGCTTCTCTACTGAGGCTTAAGAAAACGTGGGATAGATTTAATCAGAGGTGGGACCAAGTCATTGTTTTGCAAGTCTCAAGTAAGTCTCAAGTCTTTATCCTCAAGTCTCAAGTCAAGTCTCAAGTAATGTCAGGCAAGTCAGAGTCAAGTCTCAAGTCACTGGTGTAAAAGTCCGAGTCAAGTCACAAGTCTGAAACTTTGAATTTCAAGTCCTTTCGAGTCTTTAAAAAAAACGAAAAAAGCATGTTGCAGTTATGCTAAATGTAAATATTAGACCATGTAATTTTAAAATCTGTGTTTTTCTCAACACATACAAAATGGTGAACTTAGAAAATATACACAAATTGTGAAATTGCACCTCTTTAAAATGCAGCTCAATTAAACCTAGCTCCAAGAATAATTTTCACCGACAGTTCTGAGATAAGCTGCATGTTATTCTTGGATGCGGTTGTAGGACCAGCTTTAAAATCGCATGACAAAAATATCATACACATTAAAAAAAACTGCATCACCAACGTAGCCTGGACAACATTTGCTAGTTAGATGAAGTCAGCTATCTCATCGTAGCATATTTATATGCATATTTATAATTATACGGTTCTTGTGAGCGCATACACTCATGAAGTTTAGTAACTTCAGGACACTGCAACAAGCCCAGGTACAGTTTACCGACGGATGGGTGCAGGACCTTGAAATGCACGTGTAGAACGAAAGACCATCGTACGTATCATAAGTTTACCAGTCTCACAAATTGTCGTCATAAATACACATTCGTTAACCGTTTATTAATAGGACCTTTGAGCTCAACGGTAATTAATTAGTAGTGGAAATAATTTCTGGTTCATCACAGAAATGTAGCAGTGACAATAATACTGTATGCTGTAATCGTACTGGACAATTAGTGATACAAAAAACCTGTTTTATCCTGTGAATAAAAGTATATGTTTTTGTCAATGTACCATAATAACAGAAGCGAAACGCAATATTGTGTCAGGACAATTCACTATTTATGCACAATAAACAAAGGAGCATAGCGCGACAATTTCTGTTCAGCGCCAGACTTGCTTGTAACCTATATCACCAATTATGTTATGAAAATGACGCATTAACTACAACAGCAGACTGACCTTCGTGTAAATGCTTGGAGCAGACTAACCTGTGAGCTGGAGAGTTCTGGGACGTTATAATTTGTCTTTGAATGGCTGCAATCCAGGCCATCCGTCGCGTCTTTGTTACTTCGGAAACATGGCTCGAACAATTTCTCTTCAACGACGTAATCCGATAACAACCGATCTCTTTACCCGTCGGCTTCCCGTGGCTGTCATGCGACCGGCTATTGCAGTTAATAATACAACAGCTTCTTGACATTTTTTGTGTTTCTTTTTATCGCTGTGTGACTGATTTCAATTAAAAGCCTGCGTGCGCTAGTACCGCTTGCCACGAGTTCCCAGAATCCTTTGTGGTTCTACCCCAGAATGACATCACATTTTCAATCTCTATATAATATGCATGTTACATTTTATATTTGGGGTAAAATATCAAGTCTTTTCAAGTAAACCGGTTCAAGTCCAATTCAAGTCCCAGGTCATTGGTGTAAAAGTCCAAGTCAAGTCACAAGTCTTAGAACATTTTTTCAAGTCAAGTCTAAAGTCATAAAATTAATGACTCGAGTCTGACTCGAGTCCAAGTCATGTGACTCGAGTCCACACCTCTGGATTTAATGATAGTTTTTTCCTCTCAAACCACTTTTATTTTTAACATTTTTACTATATTTTATCATAGCAATCATATTCAGCATTTCCATTAGATTTCCCCCAATATCAAAAATATTTGTGTTATCAGCAAAAATGTGTATTTTTAATAGATCACATACCCTTCAAATGTCATTTATTTAAATAGTGAATAGTTTTGGATCCGGGACAGAACTCTGGATAACATCCAAACATGAGGAGTATTACTCTCCCATCTCACAAATTGTTTCCTGCTGGTCAAATAATTTTTCACGCAATGTAGTACAACCCCTCTGATTAAATATCGTTCCAGTTTATTAATTAATATTTCATAATCACTTGCATCAAATATTGTAAGATTTAGGAATACTCCGGCTGCATGTCGTTTCTACTGTGTAGCATTTATACCCTCCCAAAAAGACAAAAAACAAACTAAAAACCAGCAACAAGCAATTTAAACACAAACAATCACAAAGAAAGCCTGATGCTTAGCCTCATCCACCCCAGCTGTCAAACTCAGAAACCAGTCTTACTTGTTATCATCTATACACCTGGGCCTTACACAGAGTTCTGATTTCTCAGACTTTGTATCTGATTTAGTTCTCAGCTCAGATAAAATAATTATTGTGGGTGATTTTAACATCCATGTAGATGCTAAAAATGACAGCCTCAACATGGCATTTAATCTGTTATTAGACTCAATTGGTTTCTCTCAAAATGTAAAAGAACCCACCCACCACTTTAATCACACTCTAGATCTTGTTTTAACATATGGCATAGAAACTGAACATTTAACAGTGTTTCCTGAAAACCCTCTCCTGTCTGATCATTTCCTGATAACATTTACATTTACAATAATTGATTACACAGCGGTGGAGAGTAGACTTTATCAAAGTAGATGTCTTTCTGAAAGTGCTGTAACTAAGTTTAAGAATATAATCCACCCACTGTTATCATCTTCAATGCCCTGTACCAACACAGAGCAGAGCAGCTATCTGAACGCTACCCCAACAGAGGTCGATTATCTTGTTAATAATTTCACCTCCTCACTACGTACGACTCTGGATACTGTAGTTCCTGTGAAAACTAAGGTCTCTAATCAGAAGTACCTGACTCCGCGGTATAATTCTCAAACACGTAGCCTAAAGCAGATGACTCGTAAGCTGGAGAGGAAATGGCGTGTCACAAATCTAGAGGATCATCATTTAGCCTGAAGAAATAGTTTGCTGCTTTATAAGAAAGCCCTCCGCAAAGCCAGAACATCTTACTATTCATCACTGATTGAGGTAAATAAGAACAACCCCAGGTTTCTCTTCAGCACTGTAGCCAGGCTGACAAACAGTCAGAGCTCTGTTGAGCCAACCATCCCTTTAACGTTAACTAGTAATGACTTCATGAACTTCTTCACAAATAAAATTTTAATCATTAGAGAAAAAATTACCAGTAATCATCCCACAGATGTAATATTATCTACAGCTACTCTTAGTACCATTGATGTTAAGTTAGACTCTTTTTCTCCAATTGATCTTTCTGAGTTAACTTCAATAATTACTTCCTCCAAACCATCAACGTGTCTTTTAGACCCCATTCCTACAAAACTGCTCAAAGAAGTCCTGCCATTAATTAATGCTTCGATCTTAAATATGATCAACCTATCTCTAATGATCAGCTATGTACCACAGGCCTTCAAGCTGGCTGTAGTTAAACCTTTACTCAAAAAGCATCTCTAGACCCAGCAGTCTTAGCTAATTATAGGCCAATCTCCAACCTTCCTTTATATCAAACATCCTTGAAAGAGTAGTTGTCAAACAGCTAACAGATCATCTGCAGAGGAATGGCTTATTGAAGAGTTTCAGTCAGGTTTCAGAGCTCATCACAGCACAGAAACAGCTTTAGTGAAGGTTACAAATGATCTTCTTATGGCCTCTGACAGTGGACTCATCTCTGTGCTTGTCCTGCTAGACCTCAGTGCAGCGTTCGATACTGTCGACCATAATATCCTATTAGAGCGATTAGAACATGCTGTAGGTATTACAGGTACTGCACTGCAGTGGTTTGTATCATATCTATCTAATAGACTCCAGTTTGTGCATGTAAATGGAGAGTCCTCTTCACACACTGAGGTTAATTATGGAGTTCCACAGGGTTCAGTGCTAGGACCAATTCTGTTTACATTATACATGCTTCCCTTAGGCAGCATCATCAGAAGACATAGCATACATTTACACTGCTATTCAGATGACACCCAGCTCTATCTGTCCATGAAGCCAGATAACACACACCAATGAGTTAAACTGCAGGAATGTCTTAAAGACATAAAGACCTGGATGGCCGCTAACTTTCTGCTTCTTAATTCAGATAAAACTGAGATTATTGTACTCGGCCCTGAAAATCTTAGAAATATGGTATCTAACCAGATTCTTAGTCTGGATGGCATTACCTTGGCCTCCAGTAACACTGTGAGGAACCTTGGAGTCATGTTTGACCAGGACATGTCCTTCAACGCACATATTAAACAAATATGTAAGACTGCGTTCTTCCATTTGTGCAACATCTCTAAAATTAGAAATATCCTGTCTCAGAGTGACGCTGAAAAAGTAGTTCATGCATTTATTACTTCCAGGCTGGACGACTGTAATTCATTATTATCAGGAAGTCCAAAAAACTCCCTGAAAAGCCTTCAGCTAATCCAAAATGCTGCACCAAGAGTCCTGACAGGGACTAGAAAGAGAGAGCATATTTCTCCTGTTTTGGCTTCCTGTTAAATCCAGAATTCAAAATCCTGCTCCTCACATACAAGGTCTTAAATAATCAGGCCCCATCTTATCTTAATGACCTTGTAGTACCATATCACCCTATTAGAGCACTTTGCTCTCGCTCTGCAGGCCTACTTGTTGTTCCTAGAGTATTTAAAAGTAGAATGGGAGGCAGAGCCTTCAGTTTTCAGGCCCCTCTTCTGTGGAACCAGCTTCCAGTTTGGATTCAGGAGACAGACACTATCTCTACTTTCAAGATTAGGCTTCAAACTTTCCTTTTTGCTAAAGCATATAGTTAGGGCTGGACCAGGTGACCCTGAATCCTCCCTTAGTTATGCTGCAATAGACGTAGGCTGCTGGGGGATTCCCATGATGCATTGAGTTTTTCCTTTCCAGTCACCTTTCTCACTCACTATGTATTAATAGACCTCTCTGCATTGAATCATACTTGTTATTAACCTCTGTCTCTCTTCCACAGCATGTCTTTATCCTGTCTTCCTTCTCTCACCCAGGGGCGACTGTGGCTCAGGGGGTTGGGAATTGCATCTGTAACCGGAAGGTCGCCGGTTCGATCCCCGGGCTCTCTGTCCTTTACCCTACCGCCTACTGGTGATGGCCAGAGGGGCCGATGGTGCGATATGGCAGCCTCGCTTCTGTCAGTCTGCCCCAGGGCAGCTGTGGCTACAACTGTAGCTGCCTCCACCAGTGTGTGGATGTGAGAGTGACTGAATAGTGGCATTGTAAAGTGCTTTGGGTGCCTTGAAAAGCGCTATATAAATCCAATCCATTATTATTATCACCCCAACCAATCACAGCAGATGGCCCCGCCCCTCCCTGAGCCTGGTTCTGCCGGAGGTTTCTTCCTGTTAAAAGGGAGTTTTTCCTTCCCACTGTTGCCAAAGTGCTGCTCATAGGGGGTCATATGATTGTTGGGTTTTTCTCTGTATCTATGAAGCGCCTTGAGGCGACTTATGTTGTGATTTGGCGCTATATAAATAAAATTGAATTGAATTGAATTATAATCTGCTCGACTGATCCAATTAATGCCCATGCAGTTGAATGGTTCAGTCTGAATCCATACTGACTGTCAGATGTTTCTGGTTTTCTGGTTTTCCCCTGGTTGTGGTCTCTTGTGATTACTGTCAAACTGCAAAAACTGGAAAAAAAAAATTATTGAAACTATTATCAATTAGGGTGGCACAATAAAGTGTAATTCTGTTTGGCCTAGTGATTTTAGGATAGCCCAACTGTTGTGTTAATTCGTTCGTTTTTTATGAGTTTTTTTAATTCAACAGGACAATGTTAAAGTCACCACAGATAAATATATCTGATTTGATATAATTTGAATGCTAGACCCTGGTGCTTTATATATACAGCAAATATTAGAACATTTTTTTATATTCCTTGCAAATTTCAATTGTTATACATTGACTAATAAGTTATCAAACACAGTTATCATAGCTTCCACCACCTTGTAATCTATTTTTTATCCACGTACACAGCCCCCCCCCCCCCCCCTTTTCCTGGGTTGAAAAGTCCAGTTGAAAGTCCATCCCTGTTTCTGCATTAATCCATATTTCAGATACAGCAATAATTTTGAAAGCTTTTGTGAACTGATTTAAATATTCTTTAACGTTATTGATCATTTATCATTATCATTTAATGGTGTGATTAAACTGTTCATCACTGTGGCAGCAACAGCTGATGTCTTCAGTATTGGAGAAGAAATCATTCTCTGGGTCTATTTCCTTTTTCAGGTCTGAAACATTATGACCTGTGTATTGTGTATGTATACAGAATTCCATTCAATAGAATAAGAATAAATACCTTAATTCTCATGTTTAGCATTTACTTGCTAAATTTTGTAAAAGCAAAAGCTTGCAACCAACTTACAAATTTGCTCTCTAAATCCCAGCAGCAGCAGTCACTGAGGTAGCGAACCACTAGACCTCTGATGAAGTCAATGAGCAGGATGCTCGCCACTGTGAAGATCATGTCAATGATGGACAGCTTCAACATCTCCTAAAGACACAATATACACATATTCATCAGGGAAATTTACAAATACTATATACAAGTATTTTATTTTACATACACACACACACACACACATACATATATATATCATATATTCCAGGCAAAACATTATGACCACTGACAGGTTAAGTGAATAATACTGATTATCTCTCCTGCTACTGGGTGGAATACATTAGTGAGCAAGTTAATATTTTGCCCTCAAAGTTTGGCAAGCGTAAGGATTTGAGCAACCTGAAGGACTGGTTCAGAGGAGCTCCAAAGCTTTTGGGGTGTTCCCACTTTCACAGTTGGGAACCAGCGACAGGGTTATGGGCTCGTGTGGCTCATTGATGCACATGGCGAGGAGAGCTTGCCTACGTGTTCCGATCTAACAGATGAGCTACTGTAGCTCAAGCAATTCTGAAAAAGTGGTTCTGATAGAAAGGTGTTAGAATACACAATGCATCACTATCATTTGATGTTTTGGCAACAGGCAGGTGGTCATAATGTTTATATATATTTTTATCATTTCCACAAATATACACCGTTATCCAATCAGAAAGCAAAACCTGTCCAACATAGGTCTCCCAGCACTGATCCTGTTGTCGGGTGTTCTTTTCAAACACAGCTGTCTGGTTGTAGACGTCCCCTGAGCTGCTCCTGCTGGTTACAGCCAGCACTGTGGCGATGGTTGCTGTGGTGCTGTTGTGATTCTTAGAGAGGGAGATATCTGACACTAGGGTGGAGAGGCTGTTTCCCTCAGGATGAGATATTGTGGCCAGAAAGGAGCTGGACTCATTCCAGTTACTGTTACTCACGTGGACCTTGAAGACAGATCACAATCCATACAGCTGTGTGCTATGCTTTAATTATATGAGTGACTTCAAAGGTATTTCTTAATTCAAGGTCTGCATCCTTAGAAGCTCCATGATGACCGAGAAGGAGCTTCTTCTCTTTATCACAGCGTATTTGTGAAAAACAATGCACAAACTATAGTTCCTAGTAAGTCTAGGAAAAGATACACAAATTATAATACAGACAACTATTTTAATTGTCAGCGATGTAGTGTATTGATTTGTTAGATAACATTTACTTGTGATTAATGGCAGTTTCCACCAATTAATGGTTTCTGTTAATAAATGAGAATAACCTAAGTTATGTGTGAACTTAGGTCAAGAAAAGATGTTTAAAATGCTAAAGATACTAAACTCAATTTATATATATATATATATATATATATATATATATATATATATATATATATATATATATATATATATATATATATATATATATATGTATGTATTTTTTATATATTTATATGTTTTATATATTTATACAGCGCCAAATCACTGCTGAAGATGCTGTAGATTCCCGTCAGTAACACTTTCGGTCCGCTAGTAAAACGTAGTTCTATTAATCTGCGCTCATTACTCTCGAACCGGAACCGGATGTAAGTCCCAAAAAACTGAATTGTAGAACTGAAACTGAATGGTGAGAAGTGAATCTGAAATTATTCAAGAACTAAATTTTTAAAGGATAAAATACAGTTTCAAAGCAAATGAATTCAATTTCAAAATATAAAATTCAATTTCAATTTAGTGATGATCCTTTTCAAACCAATAAATTGAATTTCAAATTAGGCTAATTCAAATTCAGTTTTTAAAAACATTTATTCAAGTTACAATTCAGATTCAATCCGAGCAATTCAAATTCAAATTTAACTTATTCAACTTCAGTTTCTGATGGCACAGATTTCAGCCCGTAGAGATGCCCTGTCTCAAAGTGAAGCTGAAAAACCTGTTCGTGCATTTATCACTTCTAGGCTGGACTACTGTAATTTGTTATGTCAGGATGTCCTAAAAACTCCCTGAAAAGCCTTCAGTCGCTCTATTCCACAGCATGTCTTTTGTTCCGTCTTCTCTCTCTCACCCCAACCAGTCACGGCAGATGGCCCCGCCAAACACTGAAGCATATTAAACTTCACACCACTAAACAGACCCAGCTTTGGTATCAAAACTGAATTGTATGTGCAGAAGATTTTAAAAGTTATACACAACTGAAGGGAAATCTGGATTTATTTAGTATCAATTTTCCATAGCATCTACACAAACTCTAAAACATGTAAGTTGGTTTTTTGACTGCTTATATTTTAATGTAAAAGCTTTAAAAGCATCACTAACTCGTTACACATCTGAAACTGTAGAATTTTGACATTTTAGACTCTTGTTAATATTTTTGCTACAGGATATTTGAGTGAGATAAAAACAATTACATTTGAGTTTATTCCTTGACTGCATTCCTTGGACCATCCTTTTCAAAAAATATTCTAGAACCACCAATGCGCAATGAATCTTGGGATAGAGTGGGCCACCAAGGTTCCGCCTCATGGATCCTTCAGATCCCGGGAAAACAGTCTTCTTCGCATTGCTGTGACATAATCAGCCTTCAAATGTGGCCTTTGAAGGATGCAACCCCTGAATTTAGACGTCTAAAATGTAGGACTGAGCATTGTAGCATATTAGCTTATTTAGCCTACACAATTAGCATTAGCATTAGTATAAAGATAGTAGAAAATAATTCCAAACTAGTTAGTTTATGTGCATAAAAAGTAAACAGAATACCTGGACACATTTTAAAGACACTGAAGATAGAATGAACTGTGTTTACCTTCTTAAAGTCTCAACTTTGGCTTTAAAATGTAGCAAAGTAATACCACTGGAATTGTGTTGTTAGCATAACAAGTTTACCAGTTATTTTCTGTCCAATGTGTTGCTCATGTCAACATTAAAATAACCTACATACTGAATTTTCACTTGAATGATATGTATCTCAGTTTAACTGTTTAAAGCCATATGTATTGTATTTGATGAGATTTTGTGAGTTAGGGACTTTTACATCAGTGATATTTCTCCCCTTAACAATCAATTCCACACTATATTTTTAAATAATAAATTGCAACAAAAAATAAATAAAATGCCTGAGTCACAATACAGATTTAAACTCATATTAATATTCATCAATATTCGCCTCTGTCAGTGCGCCCCAGGGTGGCTGTGGCTACAATGTAGCTGCCATCACCAGTGTGTGAATGTGTGTGTGAATGGGTGGATGACTGAATGTGTAAAGCGCTTTGGGGTCCTTAGGGACTAGAAAAGCACTATATAAATACAGGCCATTTACCATTTACTTTTTTAATTTCATCAGAAGGTCCACTAAATACTGCATTTTCAAAACATGATTTTTGTAGCAATTCTTCCATGGTTAAATATTTGGTAACTTGTTTGTGCTATTTTCTAGTAACTGTGGCAAAATGAATGACCAGCAAATTAAATTATTAATCTTATATTATTTTCTAAATAGTGTTCAAATTTGAAACTAGATAACAAATTCTTAACTGGGGCTAGTTAACATACTCACAGCAGAGCTCATACTGTTGACTTTATCAAGGAGAGCAATGATGAGACTGTAGAGATTCCCAAGGTATAAGACAAGGACCCTGTAAATTGATGAGCATTGTAAGACCTTTCAGTTATTATATAAATACTGCTCCAATGAGGGCTCTCATCAGATCTTGATGAATGAAATAGTCAAAGTAAAAATTGTTACTGACAAACATTGTATAATTTGTTGAGAACAAAACAACCTAACCCACAAACCAAACTAACTTTGGTTAGTAGAAACTATATTATTAATACCAGTTACCCATAAAATCACCACAAACTTTAAAAAACCATAAAACCAGTTTTTGTACTACTTAGGTTTTAAATTAAAGACTTTAAAAACATGCAGGGCCTGAGTAAGTTGCAACTCGTATCACTTGTCACATAACTAACCAAAGTTAAGGGAAAATTTTAACTTAGAATTTTTGGCATAAAAGTGTAAGGGTTCCATTCATTTTCTGAATAGTATAGTATGCCATTATTGTGTCATTATAGGCTGTGGTTAGACAATGGTACCTGGCCAACTGGAATCGCAGTGAGGTTCGTGGGTGGTACATCTCCAGCTGAGCCACCAGTTCAAAAGCAGATGGAGCAATCATGGTGATGAGAGAAACCACTACACTCACCTGGAATGTAGATGGATACATAAGTAACTGATGGGTAGTTGGTAGTTGGAGAAAAGTTTGTTATTTTAACTGAAATGCATGTAACAAATATGTCTCATTGTTTCTAACAATTTCAGTGATTTCCGAGGGTCCTAATTAATTGATTCATTGATTAATTCATTCATTGAATGTTTATAATAACTGAACATGCTCATTAGGTGCAGTTTTCAGTTATGCGTGTGTGGCAAGAAGTTCGGCTATAAGCACCCAAGTGGCAGTGGCAGTGTACTTTTCACCACTACATCAGTCACTTTAGTGACGTAATGCTTGGATACAGCTGCTTGCCCATGAAAACCTATGAAGCTCTATGCAATGTTCCTGAGCTCTGATGGCCACTACATCCCACAGTATCCGCTGACCCCGCTTTGCAATTTTCCGTGCCTTTTTCAGTCACTTCCAGTGTGGCATAATGCCACTAGCGGTTGACTGCGGAGTATTTGATGGTTGCACGGTACTGCAATGCCCTCTCACTGAGCTCCTGAGAAAGAACGATTATTTCACAAATGTTTGTATAAGCAGTCTGCATGCCTCTACAACTGTGACCATGAAAGTGATTGGAACACCTGAATTCAATAATTTGAATGAATGAGTAAATCCTTTGGGCAACAATGTGTGTTATAAAAAACAGGTCAAAAGATGTAGGCATGTAGCAGTTTTACAGCTTCTGTTGAGAAAAAGAAATTCTGTATGTGTGTATGCACACAGAGTACACATGTACGTGTGTTGCACAGTTGATCAGCATAGCTTACACATTTTGTTGTGAGAGTGAGCTGGTTGCTGTAAGGTGACTAAAGCTCTCTAAACCTGGCAGATGGATATATACATTTAGTAGTTGCCTTCCACTGGATCCATGTCAAGTCTCCACTTTCAGTGGTTCCTTAGAACTGTATTGTATATTGGATTATCCAATTAAAATAACTGATGATAAGGATGGTGACGTCCAGTCTGTTCCTGTACCTCATTCTTCTCCCATAGCGTCAGCTCCGGCTTCTCCTGCTCCAGTTTCTGAGAACGATCCACCACAAAGTAAATGATGTATATGCTCCCTGCTAAAGAGAGGAGCACCAGGATGTTGGCCAAGATCCGTAGACTGATCAGAACTGCACTGAGGGAAAACACAGTGTCATTGGCAATGATCAGTTAGAAAAGTGGATGTAATTGTGATGCACTATTCTTAGTAGACATCTGAAGTGTATGTTGGATGTTCTGAACAACATACACTTCGGATAAGGTGTCACTGCAGCCTCTTTTTGCTATTGCTGACTCTTTCATTATTTACATAGACTTTCAAAAGGACCACCTTCAGCCATGAGTCTGTCTGTAGGATTTTAGCCTCCCTATACCAACACTGAACCTAGAATATAAAATGTCAAGGATTTGGACATGTATAGATTTTAAACATTAGAAAATCTTTGGGTTTAATCAACTTAGACTTCTGCCTAAAGTAAAGTATTGTAGCTCAGTGTCACCAATGATTTACATGTCACTGCCATTTTCAGTTTCAGGACATGCACTTGTTTTTCAAGGAATTGTGGCTACTTAAAGATCTGTATCCATCCATCTCCTGTCATTTATCCAAGCACAGCAGTCTAAGCAGAATTTACCTCCCCTTCCCCAGCCACCTCATCGTTATCTTCTGAGATAATCTAAGAAATCTCTTCAAGTCAAGTCAAGTCAAGTTGGCTTTATTGTCACTTCAACCATATACAGATAGTACACAGTGAAGTGAAACAACGTTCCTCCAGGACCAAGGTGCTACATGCAACATAAATTTACAACATAAATTAACAGAAAACACTAAACTAGCTAACTAAGAGGCCTAGTTAGCTGGCTAGCAGAGACAAGACAGACTGACCTAACATAAATTACAACATAAATAACAAAAACTAACTATCTAAGGAAGACTTTTTTTTTTGTTAACAGACAGCAGACAACAAAGTGCACGTGCAAATGTGCAAACAAGAGCAACAAAGTGACAGTGTGACAAAAAAACACACACAACGTAACATAATAATAAGGTTTTATGATGATGAGTTGAGGTAGTGGAGGAACAGTAAACATTCCTTAGTGTAGCAGCAAAAGGCATCTTTCAGCATGCCTTGAGCCTAGCCTGAGGTACCTGCCCATCTTACAATGCTGTGATTGCAGCCATTCACCAAATCAATGGTTTTTGATCAATGAATATCATGAATATTTGCATATTAATGATCATGAAACTGACCTCATAGCCCATTGTTCATTCTGTGGGCTGGTTTCAGTCATTATGCACTAAATGTACTGTTTATAAGGTTGGGGAAACCTGCAGTCAGCTGAGGCTGAAAAAGTCACTTGGCTGAGTGACGAAACGCTTCTGCATTGAACGCTACGTCCAGATGAACAGAAGCAACTTCTTGGGGTAGTAAATAAACAGTCACTCACCTATAGCTTCAATAGACTGAGCTGGAGGAAGCTGGACAAACAGAAAACATACAAAACAATGCTCACAAACAAGCACTTACAGACTGGTATCCTTCTTCTTTTCTTGCTCCTCGACAATGGCTTCCTGTGCAGAAAAATATTGATAGTCACTTGTGCTTAGGTCATAATTTAAATATCTTGTTCTTAAAAAAGAAATTAATTGCACAGTTCAAGTTACATTCTTCTCTGACCCTGATGTTGTTAACAATGGCAGCTCCTTTGCTCTCTGCAGCCTCTGGGTTTCCTATCAGGTAATCCCAGGCACAGAACACTCTCCAGCAGAAAGTGAAGCTTTCATCAGAAGCACTGGCCAGGCTCAGGCGTGAATTCTTTGCCATTCTGCAGAAATATTATTTTTCAGGGCATGTTATCAGACGATATATTTTGCACATCTTGTTTTTATTTTAATAATAACAGTCCTTCACCATCAGTGAAGCATTAACAGCAACAGGGAGAAGAGAACAATGTGATGCCTTGTGCGATGTTATGCTGGGAAACATTGGGTCCTGACCTTTTTATTTTATATTAAGTTGCTGATTATTAAATGTTGCAAAGATTGGAAATTATGCTAAACATTACTCTGACCATGTTATTGTGAAATGTTATAGATTCAGTAGGGATAAGTAAAGATTAGATTAACTTTTAACTCTTTTTTCCCAGTTTTTCCTCAATTTTTAACAAACTTGAAATCATTCTAAGACATCACATTGCTAACCCATCAGATAATTATAGCATCAGTATAAGTTTTAAAGAGCATAATGATTACTTTCGCAACAGAATGATGAAACTGTAGGCAAAGACAGCCATTCCAACCAGGAAGTAGGCAAGGGGTAATCGGTACCCTGCACTGCCGATTTTCCTCACCCTGCCATAGTAACCATAGAATAACACAGAGTACTGGAGGTAGCCCTGTGAAGAATCAAAGACAACACATTTTCACAAACACACATGGCAATGCACACAAAGAGATAAAAATGGTGAAAAGGAAAACAGTAAAGGAAATCAGTTGGAGCATGATCATTAGTATCCATTAGATGAAATGTTTATATAGGGATGAATGAATTATGTCTTTACTTGCTCAGTCCTATATTCTAACTCTAATGCAACTTTTGGACTGGAAGAGGTTTCGATCGGTTTTATCTTAATTGGTCAGAAAGGGAGTAAAATAATGTTTAAATAATGTTCTAGTCTATCTGTAAGTAATGTGCTATTGATAGAACAGTAAAAAGAAAGAAGCTTGCCCCAAGAGACCAGATGGTGTCCAGGTCCTGGGCTGAAGCCAGGTGTTCCTTGGGAATAGTTTTACTTCTTGTTGTTCCAAATGGTGCTCCAGCCAGCAGCTAGTGCACACAAACATAGTTCAGTGCACTGTAATTGTAATAAATAAAATGCATTTCAGTCATGTTATCTACAGGTGACCATATCTATTTGGTGGTATGACTCTTCTGGGACTTCCCCTTCCTTCATCCAGAGCCAGAGAGCAATAGCAAGACTTGACAATTCGTACAAGGACATCAGTTTCGCTGACAGCTGAGCTGAGCTGATATTAAGATCGCCTACTGATCTGCAGCTGGACTTTGTAACATTATGCTTGATTTTTTTAGTCCATGCCTCCTGGTTACGGTTTTGCTAGGTTTAGGCACATGGCAGCGTTAGTGTTAGGTAAAGGTCAGTGCAAGGTTACAGAAACTCTGTTGTGATTTTTAAAATTAAAAAAAACTTGGTGTTACTGTTGGATTTTTGATAACCCTTTCATCCCTCCATCCATCTACCTGCATAACAAGATAATTTAATACAATATAATAGCCCTTTATTGACATTGTACATGTACAACCTAACTGTTGGTGCTCCACAACAACTGTGCAGGTGTGAAGCATAAATAGTAAGACAGCAGGGATAAAAAGACATGAGAAATATATACAATAGAAGAACAAGTTGCAAAGGACTTGGTCTGAGTAGCCTCTGAGTGTGAGTGGCCCAAGTGATGAGGTTTACTTAGACAGTTGTTCAGGTGTTAACAATACAAATGGCCTAGCAATGTCAAAGCATCCCAAATGGAAAAGATATACAGTATATAAATCTTATAAAGTTTGTATCTGTCTTGTGTGAAACTTGTATGAAAAGCATACAAGAGTAAAAACAGATATAAGATCCCTTGAAAAATTATATAATGAAACTTGTATGTTTTGTATACTTACTAAAACAATATATGAAAGTAATGAGAAAGTGGCCACTTTCATGAGTAATCACATATAAGTTTTTACTATTTCTTTTCCATATGGGATGTGAGGGGTTGTAGATCTGCCTTTTGGAATGAGCTTAAAGATCGTCACCCAGAAGCTTTGTGAGTATTATTATTGTCAAAAATCAACCAACTGTTGGTGTGATTATTATAAAACAACAACCAGGAGGAGCATGTTAATGATTTAAAGGTAGTACCGTAGAAACAAAGAACACAATTTGAAGCACAGTGCGCCATATTAGATTGAAATCTTGCACTGTCCCCACAGTCAAATACGGAGGTAGAAACATTGTTACCAACAAGGGTTTCTCCACCATGTTTTCCCTGGGGATCAAATACTTATTTCAGTTGGCCATGCAAGTCAATTTCTAACTTTTAGCCAATATGTTTTCTACTGGGGTTTTTTTGATTAAAATTAAATGTTTGTTTTTTGGAGGATGTTAATTTCTTTATAAGTGAGCAAACCTACAGCTTCAGCAGCACAGGCTCAAACAAGCCTGTGTTCCACTGTGTGCAGTACATTGAACAACTGAACATTGAACATTGACTGAGGAGCACTGTAAATGTTTTTGAGAGTGTGTTATTAAAGAAAGACAGTGATAACTCCGGTGGACTGACCCTACATTCAAACTCTGTTGAATAATTGGTAAATGGACTGGTTCTTTAATACTCTATGTCAAACTTGCCTCATTCACACAAACACTGTTTTTCTGTACTCTTTCTATGCTAGTGATTTCTATTTAACATTAACATGCATTCATGCTCCAATGGATGCATTAGAGAGCAACATGGGTTTAGTGTCTTGCCCAAGGACATTTGACAAGAAGAGCTCAAACTACCAAGCTTCTGATTAGTAAGTGGCCTGCTCTGCTACCTGAGCTACGGCCACCCACTCAATTCCCAGTACAATACAGAAACATGAAAATGAGAACCTATAATGTTTGATAGCAAACAATATTATTCACTAAGCAAGGTGAGATAAAGGTGAGACGTGCAAATAGGAACAGCAGAGTGGTAATTCCAACAAACCATGAAGTGAGAAAGCAGAAAAATGGAGGATCAAGATATGCAGTGGGAATGACATTGTAAGTTATGTCTGAGAAAATTGCTTGTGTCTGCATGTCAGTGTTAGATATATATCCAGGTGCACCCCCATCCCACTATTACTGTCCGTGCCTTGCCTTGCAAATATTCTATAATCTGTACTAAAGGACAAATCAACAATATATTTACTGGGGTAAAAATTAAATACAAAACTCATCATTGACCATTTGTGTAGGTTTTATTATTTAAGATATTTAACATTTAAATTTAAAAGAAAAGAAAAGGACAGGATATGTGCTGAAAGAGTCCTGCAAGAAAATATTGTCAAACAGTACAGTACAACAAATACCTGAGGAAAACTAAGCGCTTAAATACACTCAAGGTAATTAGGGAGAGGGGAGGAAGCTGGGGAAGACAAGACACAGGTGGATAAAAGATCAAATCTAGCTAACGAGAGAAGGGCAAGCAAAACTAAAGACAATGCACACAACATTACCATGGTAACAAATGAAAACAGGACGTAACTAAACACAGGACACAAGAATGCAAACTTGATATGGAGAACACAGATGGGCAGAAAACATCCAACTATGAAAACAAAATACAACCTGAAAATATCATGGACCCCCCCGAAAAACAAAACAAAACAACAAAACAACAAAAAAAAACCCAGAAATTAAGGCTAGAATATGAAAATCCAAACAAGAATAAAGAGGGATATGCAGAGGGTATAATAACAAGTGCAGGGTCAAAGACCCCAGATCATCTGACAGATGACAGTCGATCCAGCCCGAACTATATGCTTTATCAAAAATGGATCTTTTTTGGTGGTTTTGGTGCAGACTCGTCAAACTCTGGACTTAAATGTAACTGATATCTGTAAAGAAGAGTGGAGCAAATTCCAGCAGGATGTGAAAGACTCATTGCCAGTTAAACTCAACATTTTCACAGCACCGTATGAGAAATAGAAGTTAACACGCATTTATGAATAGAAAATTGCTATCATAGATATCTCTAAGAGTCATAAATCTTGCAATGAGTCTGAATTAGTTGGCGCCAATGAGTGCAATTCATCTATGATATCTCTCTGTCCAGCAGGGGACTTAACTTAGCTGCTGCTAAGTGGTTGTATTAGGATTATATTCCTGTATAAAAGCAAGGTTGTCAAGTGCCTGTGTAGTTTTGCAGCTGGATTACCATTCTAAAGAAACTAGAACTTTCTAGTCCATCCATCCATATATGGTATGAGAGATTTTCTGACCTCTGGTAGGACAATGAAGGCTCCAGTCATGATGGTGAGAACAATGTTGATCCCAAACAACCAGCGGAGGAAGATAAAGTAGGAGGCCACGCCTGACCCAAAGTGACCTCAGCAAGTCAGAGGAAACATCAAAATAAGACTGACTAATACGTTGCACATAGTTCACACACAAACACTGCTGTAGGTGTACACCACTGACAGTAATGCATTTTAATGGTGCTGTTTGATCAAAAAGCTTGGTGGTTTCTTTCAAAGCTTAATCTAACTTAATAATAAACACAGCTCACCGAATAAACTTTTCACATTCATGGTGCCTGGAAGCAAACACTATTTGGTACATTAATGACAAAGAAATAAAAATTTGTTTTTGAGAAAAATATGTCAAATTAGGCAGTTGTACTGGGCCAGCTTACTGTGGTGGCCTAATACGCCATAACACGACTCCTCTCCGGACAACCATCCAAGCATATAACACTTTGGATATAACAGTCTGTTGGACTGTGTTCTGCTGTACCACAAATTTGAATAGCTTAAACACGTAACCAGCAGTATCCTTGGATCTGTTGTGCTGTTGTTCTTGATATGCATTTAAATCAGTGTGTTATTTTCTCTTGAATGGCCCCAGTTCACAACAACGTCTCTTCAAAGTCCATATGCTTATGGTAATGTGTTGATTCTGAGCTAAAATCACAAATATTTCTTTGTTGCTAAATCCAGTTTAATAAGGCCATCTAATGTTTGAATATATCACAGCAAAGCCGATGTGGAAAGCAATGACTTTCCTTGATGAAAAGATGCTATTTTCAAAGTTATTTCTAGCAAATTTCCCATTTTCTGTCCTGTTGAACATCATGAGTGATTTCTTATCCCCCCCCCCCCCCCCACACACACACACACACACACACCCTGCTCCTTTGTTCTTTTCTTTTTAGCCAGCAGATGTAGGAAACACGTTTTCATGAACAAAGAAAACAGATAACTCACTTTCAATTTTCTTGATCCTGACTTCCCAAGGAATGAACAGCACCACAATGTTGTAAAGCAAACGGGAAAGTTTCTTCAGCAGCTGCAGGAGAGAATCAAGCTGAGAAACACTGACAGAGGTTTAACAAAAAACTACTTCTACCATTGTTTCTGTGATGAAAAGCTCTCAGTAAAGTCTAAAATTATAACAGCAGTTACATTTTTTATTTATTGTGTGTTGATGAACTGTCTAATTTTCAATTTTCAGCATATAATAAAGTAGCAGACACCTGAGATCTGAAACAGTGTGGCTGTATCATTTTTAGAGTGCTGAAAGATAAGAAACACAACTAAGCTGTTAATTGTCAATCAAGAGAAGGTCAGCTGGGCCATTGATTCTGATTTTCAATTAACCGTGAGCCAAACTGTAGAACTGATACCTGATCGTCAGACTGCTCACTGAAAGTCAATTTATTCTAATGGGTGGGAAGCAGCCCAAACATTGAATTAACTGCGCCGTAACATGGGCTATAAATTCACTTGTGCTGCTCCATGGATTATTGCAGCACAACTATCTTTCTCACTGTCTGACTTAATCTTTTTGCAAATACGAATAAAGAGTTATACACATGTGTGTTCAGCCCACAGAGGAGAAGAGCCTTGAAAGATCAAAACTCAGCAGCCTTTATATAAGAAATCCAACACAATTTACTGTTTTGGCTGTAATCATCAGGCCACTGCAGTGCAGAGAAATAAAACTGCCCTGAAATAGCACTTTATCCTGTTGTGGACAAGATCTATAATGCACTATAAATACATTAAGCAATCTGTTTCTCCAATCTCCAGTCCAGCAGGATTAGATTGTTAGTGCAAAAAAAAAAGTCAGTGGATGAAAGGCTGGTGGACGTACATCAGCTCCTGCGGTCTGGTAACCTCTGGTTCTGGTTAGTCGGCCCTCATATCTCAGAACAATCTCTCTGGCCTGCCTGGGAATCACACAGATAAAGTCCACCAAGTACATTTATTTATTTAAACAGAAAAAGATCTTTCCATTCAGTTACTTGCATTTTTACAAATGAAAATTTTGTGAATACTTACGCAGTACACATAATCAAGTGCAATCAAGTAATCAATAACCAAGTGAGCATAACTCTAAATTAAATGAAATCTTAATTAAATGTTCTTGAAGTAGCCCCAACATTTTTACATCACAAAGATTTTCAATATATAAATATTATTTCTCTGATTCAAGTAATCAAACCTGTTTTTGTTATGGCACAAGGAACAACTAGGAAGCCACTCAGTACTGAGTGTGTGAATTGTATAATAATTTACAGACTTTCAAGGCTCAAAAAAGAAACTCCGGCTTTACAATAAATGCATGTTCATTTACAGGGCTGAAGAACAACTCGTGTCTGGAAATGTGGGTAAAAAGCACAAATTTGTGGTGTGAAATAAATTGTTCTTGCAGTGGAAATAATTACACTCACCCTGAGATTAAAGGGGGTTTAAAACTGCACGCTAGCATCCCATCCCTGATGATGGTAATAAAACCTCTGCGGTAATAGCAAACTGCCCATATAAAACCTGTTATTCATGGCACACACTCAGCACATCTCAGGAGCTCTCTATCTACTCCCTCTGTCTCTCTGTGGCTCAGCTTGTTCTCTGTTAGTAGTCTCAGTCGGTACTATTTGTTGATACTATCAAAAAAATTACATTTCCTTATGCAAAAAGATATAATTGGTGAAGGTAAAATTAAATGTGTCCCTCATATATGCTCTTTGTGTACAGTGATGTGAAAACCCTCCCACCTTCCTTTAGTTCCAAGGTTTTATGTACAAGGAAATAATTAAAAATAATCTGGTATTTACCACATTCTAAAATTACAGTGTAACGTGCCATGTAATTGCATGGCATATCACCCTGTGTGCGTGTGTATATGCTTAACTTGTTTCAGCCAGCTTAAAACAGGCTTATCTGTTTCCTGTCACTGGCAGTACTTTCCTCTCCCTTTGTCACCACATTGTTGCCCTAATCTGTGTCAAAACCTAGCTGCTTTGTTGTTTGAGTACTTACCTGTCTGGCCAAGTCTCTCACACACTCTCAGTTGCAAACTGTTCTAGAGGCTTTGACATTGCAAAGCTGGCCCTGTGGAAAAAGTGATATCCTGACACGTGAAAGAATTGTAGTAAACATTTTTGCTGGAGTCATTCTTGAAATTGTTCATTAAGCCCTGTAGAACCTTTCTCAGCTGCATCTGAGTCCTCTGAAACTTTGACAGTTCTGTAGTAGATTTGCTGGTGTGCTTGGGATCATTGTCCCAATTGCACCATTACACAATTTTGGCCTAGCTTTGCAACAGATGCCCTTATATTTGACTTTAGAATGCTTTTGTATAATTTGCTTGCTTTAATATGCACTATATTGCCAAAAGTATTCACTGACACATCAAAGTGACTTTAAGTGTTCCAATCCATTGTTGTTGATCAATGGTCATGAGAATTTGCATAATTATGACTGAGGAACTGACCTCCCAGGCCATTGTTCCTTCAGTGGGCTGGTTTCAGTCATTATGCAAATGTTCTGTTTATAAGATTGGAAACCTGCAGTCAGCTGAGACTGAAGACGTCACCTGGATGAGTGATGAAACATTTCTCCCACAAAACGCTACGTCCAGATGAACAGGATCAACTTTTGGAGTGTTCCAATCCATCTTCCATTTCAATTCACTTTTATTTATACAGCACCAAATCACAACAGTGCCTCAAGATGCTTTATACTGTGAGGTCGACCCTACAAAAATACATACAGAGAAAAACCCAACAATCATATGACCCCCTATGAGCAAGCACTTTGGCGACAGTGGGAAGGAAAAACTCCCTTTTAACAGGAAGAAACCTCCGGCAGAACCAAGCTCAGGGAGGGGCGGGGCCATCTGCTGCGACCGGTTGGGGAGAGAGAAGGAAAACAGGATGAACGTGTAACGTAATCAAGCCATGTAATAACAACATGTGCTGGAACATAATAGTGCAAAAGTAACATGACGAAACTCTCTTCAGACAGTGAATGCACTGATTCTTATATAGCACTTTTCTACTCTCCCGGATTACTCAAAGTGCTCTATACAACATGCCACATTCACCCAATCGCACACTTTCTCTAGACTGAGTGCTTCCTAACTATTTTCATACACAGACTCGCAGATTGGAGAAGCCGGGGATCGAACCACTAACCGATCAGTCGGCAACCTGCTCTACCTCCTGAGTTACAGCCAGCCACTGGCAAAGATGAGTAAAACCTCACTAGGTTTTGGATAAAGTGTACACTCACAAACCTGTCAAATCTGCATTTGAAACGTTGGCTACCATAGCAATATCATATTGCAACATGGCATTTGGGTCTTCTGACTGAAACAGAAAAATAGGAACATAAATAGTGCCATCATTACCAGACCTAGCCCACATTTACTTGGCATACACCCTGCCATGACACTAATCAGTCAGAAGTGCCAGTTTGATGCCAGATCCAGGGAAGACCTGTTTTCTATGAGCCTGGGCCACATAAATCAAACCACAATCGGGCCAGATGTGGCATGCCATCACATAAACAGTGGCGTCATTACTAGACCTGGCCCATATCTGGATGACATACGTCTTATCATGCCAGAAGTAAACCAGCAGTGCCGACTTGATACCAGATCCGGGCCAGACCTGCTTGCTATGTGGGTAGTGAGTGAGAAAGGTGACTGAAAAGGAAATACTCAATGCATCATGGGAATCCCCGGCAGCCTACGCCTATTGCATCATGACTAAGGGAGGATTTATGGTCACCTGGTCCATATACCAGATTTTCAGGGCCGAATACACTGACCTCAGTTTTATCTGAATTAAGAAGCAGAAAGTTAGCGGCCATCCGGGTCTTTATGTCTTTAAGACATTCCTGCAGTTTAACTAATTGGTGTGTGTTATCTGGCTTCATGGACAGATAGAGTTGGGTGTCATCTGCATAGCAGTGTAAATGTTTGCTATGGATGCATTGAACTATCTTACGGCCATACCATCCTAAGCGCGCCCGATCTCATCTGATCTCGGCATCTTCCATGGCTACAGCTGTTTAAAATCAAGCACCTAGGCTGCTACTAATGCTTCTGTGAAAGAATGATTCATTCTCATGAGCTCACTGAATTCCAATGTGGTACTATGATAGGATGCCACCTGTGCAACAAGTCCACTTGTGAAATGTCCTTGCTGGGTATTAAAACAAAGTGGGAATGATTGGGAACGATAGCAACTCAGCCACAAAGTGGTGGGGTATATAAATTACAGAGTGTGGTCAAGAGATGCTGAGATGCATAGTGCACAGAGGTTGCCAGGTTTCTGCAGAGTCTAATGCTACAGACATCCAAACTTCATGGCCTTCAGATTAGCTCAAGAATAGTTTGCAGACAGCCTCATGGAATGGGTTTCCATGCCCACTACATCCAAGCCTTACATCACCAAGTGAAGTGCAAAGCATTGGATGCATTGGACTCCAGAACAGTGGAGATGTGTTCTCTGGAGTAAAGAATCATGCTTCTCCATCTCCATCAGTTTGGACTTGGCATTTGCAAGGAGAACAGTACTTGTTTGACTGTATTATGCCAAGAGTAAAGTTTGGTTGAGCAGGGATTACGATGTGAGCTTGTTTTTCAGAAAGTAACTCTTAATGCTTTAGGATACCAAGACATTTTGGACAATTTCATGCTCTCAACTTTGTGGGAAAAGCTTGAGGATGGCCCCTCCAGTTCCAAATTGACTGCACACCAGTGCACAAAGTAAGGTCCAGAGACTGGACCCTGCTGTGAACCAAGCCTTGTGGTCCAACACTTGTGTCTCACCTCACTAATATGCTTCTGAAAGAATGGTCCGAATTCACACAAACACACTCCTGAACCTTGTGGAAAGCCTTCCCAGAAGAGTTCAAGTTGTTATAGCTATAAAGGCAACACCATATTAAACCCTATGGCTTAAGAATAGGATGTCACTCAAGTTCATATGCATGTGAAGATAGATGAGTGAATATTTTTGACAATAAAGTGTAGTGCTTTCCTAGTCCTACTAATCAAATAAAAAGTGCTATACAACAAATCAGATTTGATCTCCAAAAGTTGGTTCTGTTCATCTGGACGTAGCGTTTTCAGTGGGAGAAACGTTTCGTGCAAATGTACTGTTTCTAAGATCGGGGAAACCTGCAGTCAGCTGAGACTGAAGAAGGCACTTGGATGAGTGATGAAACGTTTCTCCCACAAAATGCTACGTCCAGATGAACAGAACCAACCTTTGGAGATTTACTTACCTGGATGATTGAGAATGCATCAAGATGAAATCAGATTTGAATTATACATCCATTGATATTGACTGATTTTATACACTTCAAGCACTTCATCTACCAAAAGTTAATGGCCAATTTAAAATTACAAATAACAATTATACTGCAAAGCTAGAGTACCCAGAGTTAAATGAAATGATTCTTATATAGCACTTTTCCACTCTCCCAGAGCACTCAAGCCGTTTTATATATGCCTCATTCACCTATTCATACAAGCGTTTTCTTCTAGGATTAAGGGCTTTTTATCTACCAATTACACACATTCATACTCCAGTGCATCAGAGAGAGCTTGGAGTTAGCCCAAGGATATTTGGAATGGAGACTGGATCAGCCAGGGATCCAACCACCAAGCTTCTGATCAGTAGATGACCTGCTCTACCTCTAGATTGTTGGATCAGCCAGGTGACGTGCTTGGCCTCAATTCGTTCTGTCTGCCTATTCATCTTACCCTGGAATAATCATTGTTTCTGTGCAGAGGTCTCCCTGTGTCTGGAACCAGTAAACACTAAGAGACTGTGAGTGTGAGCCTTAGGACCGCCTGCAAAACCTCAGCACATCAGTAACAGTGACATTTATTTTTATTATTTTAAGTAAATAAGGCTGTGTGGGTCTATCCTCCTCCCAGCTTATAACAGAAATCTCCATATAGAAAGGTGCATTTTAGGTTTTTATATTTTATGCTCAGTTTTCCAATAATACAGTTTTATTTGTGGCGAGGTGTTTTAATGATGTTTTATTGCTTCTTTTTGTTAAGAAATGGTTTGAAAAATTCCTCCACAGCTGGTCGTTGTGTGCTAATAATAAATAATTTTTGCAATTTAGCAAATATCAATTTAACTACAGAAGAAATAATATTTTACAATTCTTCAGCCAGGAAGGAGGCCAGAAATGTGAAGATGTCCGTGTAGTGTGCAGATAGGCAGCATAAATGTTGTGTTTTAATCTGATCCAATTTATCTTACTTACTAAACAGTGCTAGTTATCCTATGGAAGCTGTAAGGGTGCACTTAGTTTTTCGCACACTGCTTCTGAATTTTGGCTGAATTTTTCTGAAATAAGTGGTGTTGTTTGTGTGCGTATGATAATGCAAGGTGGCCATCTCTGTTCGCCATTCTGTAAAAGCATGCCACTCTTGTATGTAATATCAGAAACACTTTTAAATGTAATGCAGTCCTCTTCAAACCATACATATGTATGTATGTTAGTGACAGATAAAAGAATATTTAATTATTCATATGTCTGCAGTATGAGCATATATCTAGGAACCTATATATATATGGTATATATACCATATACACAGTACACAGAGAATAAGAAAAGCAACAGAGTAGCAGTCTACACAGAGATCCCAATCAAAAAGATGGTTACTTTAGGACTTTGAGTTTGCGCCTCATTGGCCAGGGCCTAGTCCGAATATTGGCGATGATCTCCTTCTGGTACTGAATGTTTTGGAACATCTCCTCTGGATCATTGCTGTCCACCCTCTCATCTACTTTGTCTTCTTCATCTGAGGAGCTACAGAATAGGACACATGGGCAAAGGGAAATATGGTTCTGTGTTACTCTGTTACAAAGGATGGATCTAAGAGGTTTCAGTGTGGAAAAAAAACATGGCTGCAATGTCTCTACTTTGAGATAATATTTTTCATTTGATGTGTCATATTAATCTATATTTCCAGTCAGGCTCACTTTATACAACCCCCGTTACAAAAATTGTTGGGAGGCTGTGTAAAATGTGAATAAAAGCAAATAATTTGAAAATGTCATAAAGTGAGAACATTTTTAAATGGAGCAAATGTAACATATAAAGGAAAGTTGTGACAGGGATACATCTATAGTTGTGTAGTATTTGCATTTTTTTAACGACATTCCCTAAACACCTGGGAACTTATGAGACCACGTGCTGGACTTTTGGGAGAGGAATGTTGTCCTATTCTTGTTTCAAAACTAATTCTAGCTGCTGAACAAGTTATAGCTAAGTCGTTTAGGAAACTCCCCAGACCACTGAGAACTTGTGGTCAATCCTCAAGAAGCAAGCAGACAGAGAAAATCCCACTAATTCTGACAAACTCCACGCATTAACTTTTCAAGAATGGGTTGCTATCAGACAGGAAGTTGATTGGCAGCATGTCAGGGTGAATTGCAGATGTGAAGCAGCAAATTTTAGAAAACCCAATACTTGTGTCACACTCAGATTTTCCAGCCACAACTGTACTTTTCAGCACGGATGGTGGTTTTCAAAATATGCAAGATATGCAAGCTGCCAATTCAATAAGAACTAATGAACCCCGAACAATCACAAATGGTAATTTTGGGCCCAAGAAAACCAAGAACCACCAGGTAAACACCCCCCTCTCCAGCCCACACAGAAGAGGCCCGAGCCACCCCAGACACAACCCCCAGGGGACCAGGTCAGAAGCCATGCCACGGACAGAGACAAATACACATAATGACATGCATAAAGACACACCAACCCACTAATGGATGTGCATGAGAACTGAGCGATGGACAGATCACAATCCTGTTTTTCAATTATGAATCATTCTTTTGCACATGTAGGTATTTCTAAGTTCAGTTGATTGGGTTACAATCTTGCCTCTATGATGGACTGCTGATATTCAAGAAATTGCTGATTTCATATTTTGAAAAAGGTTCTTGGAATTAATTTTTTTTTAGCCATTGCTCCCATCTCTTTTTGTTTCTGCCATTTATTAAAGCTTGATGAGGCAGCAGCCTCATGGCATTTCATATGTTTGGTTACTTTGAGCCATATGAGGCCAAGTTAGAAGCACCGGGAATGAGATTTAGCAGCTCTAAGTCTTGGTTGTCGCTGGTATTCTTGTACTTATGTTTATGTTTTCTGTATGTTGAGATATCTAAACTTATTTTAATGTGATTATTGAATTAAACTGAAACTGTGAAGTAGGTCGCAAGTAAATTATTCAGTTGCTGTTATTTCTATTTATTAATTTTTATTTTATTGAATTTTTTTCCTAAACAAAAAACACCCTTGTCGATGGTGAATTCAGAAGCAGTACATTGATTTTCCACAAAGGAGAGATTTCATATGCAGAAAACTATCTGACAAAAACTATGACCAATATGATTGTCAGATGCAGTACTTACAGCTTACAAATAGTGTATCTCTCTTTTTCTTTTCTTTTTTTTTTTTTTTAAATGACATCAGAAACAGCAGTATGCGACATTACGTGATGGCAGAGCTTCAGTTCATCCTTTGTCATTTTTTTTTATAGTGTATCTCCAGTGGTTTTCTACCATTAGATAGCCCATTAATACAAATGCATTTGCTATGTTGTTAATTGTTGTAGTAAATTTGTAGTTCACTTTTAATAAGAAAGCATTGAAGAAGACAGCTGTTTGCTGTATCTCCAAAAGGAGTGAATCTAATTGTTCTGTGTGTAAACACTTATGGTAATAAATGAGTAACATAAATTATTTTAGCTGAAATATGGAATGCAAAAGTCATGACTGAATATATCCCCATTACAGAAGAACAGCTCGATGCAAGCATTTCTATACACAAACAATATTCACTGTCACAAAGCTATTATGCAAATATGCATTACAATCAATAAGGGACGTCAAATGATGGTATTTTTTCCATATATCATTCATGCAGTACATTTCAAACATCAAACAAAAACTCATCTGTATGCTCTCTGTACCTCTTTGTGTTTGCTTTCCAGGAGTCAGACTCTTTAGTAATATTAATTAATGAGCCAAGCAAAACAAATGTATTTGTAGAGGAATGTAAAAATCTTTGCAGTGAAAGAGCAGCTATAAACAGATAGACAGAGAGATCCGAGCAGCGAGGAGTTCCACAAGTGCTGATAGTAGTAAGAGTGAAGAAAGAACAGAGAGTAGACTCACCCCTCCTGGTGGTCCTGGTAGGCAGAATAAATCCTCCTGGAGGTTTTCCTGATACTCTTGTGTCTCCTGGCTGCAGACAGAGACCTGCTGCTCCCATCTAGAGACTCAGACACTGTACTCATGCTGTCTCTACTCAGAGAATGTGCACGATTGTGTGTGAATAATCTGTGTTTGTGTGTGTATCAGGGTGAGAGCTCTACTTGAGCACCTGTGCTGTCTGCTGCTCTGGCTCGACACTACAGCAGTACAGGCTGAAACTCACTCACTCAGCTGGCCAGTCACAGTCTACACTGACTGCTTAAAGGGACAGTAACAGAGAGATGTGAATACTCTCACCAAACATATACCAGCTTTCTGCTGATCAACAATTTCTGAAATGGTTCTTAATTTGACATATGTTCAAAATTCTGATTCATTTGTTTTATTACTACTATATAATATAATAACAAATATATAGTTATAATCAATCTATGTCTGTGAATTGCTGTAACTTCTTGATTGCTGATCAACTATAAAGTTAATTGCTCATTATTTTTATTCTTGGAAAGAAAAGAACGTTGTTTTAACTCCTCCCCTTTAAGGCAACATTCTTCTGATTGGTTGCCCGTCAGAATCTAAATGCTTGAACAGTAACCAGGTGTTTGCTGCTGTGTTCGCAGCAGGACATCCTGTTCCATGGCAAAAATGAGAAATGCAGACCTGTAAGTGGTTTAAAAAATCTGTGTATCACAGGCCTTGAAGCTAACTGGAGTTTTGCATTACTGTAAGGTGCCAGCACAGTCTCAGGAGCACGGAGGAGATTCCAGGAGACAGGCATACTCTTGGAGAACCAGACAGGTCTGTAGATGGTTGTTAAGCCATCATCAATAAAGGTATCTGCTCCATTGTGCAAGAAGAAACAGGATGAGGACTGCTAGAGCTCTACAAATGACTTTGAACAGGCCTCTGGTATGAATGCCTCTGACCAAACAGAGAAACAGAAAAAACTGTGGCAAGAGCAAGAGGGTAGCCTGAGGGTCTGACATCCTATGTGTAAGATTATACCGAATCCAGACCCACACCAGACTGTTGGTATTTGACATGTGTTTATAAGGATGCACTCCAATCATGATTTTGATGCATCACAGTGAGTAAGTCTTCTTTTCTGTTCTCGGTTGTGTGAAAAAAACATACCATCTTTAAATTGCAGGTTATTATACAAATCAGGACATCATAAAAATAATCAGATCTTTAGCGTGTCCTAAAGGTTTGCCAGCTAGATGAACAGTAACACATGACATATTAAACTAAGTACACCCATACTGTTACCTTAGGAATCAAGAGGGTATGCAGCAGCCAGGTGCTGGTTTTTAAACATACTTGATTAATTGATCATCACCAGATGGCACTCTTCTTCTCTATACAACATGCCCCATTCACCTATTCACATCCATTCATACAAGCAGTTTTTTCAATGCTTTCCATCTAACATTCACACACATTCACATTTTGGATGCATCAGAGATCAACTTGACATTAGTATTTTCCCCAAGGATATTTGGCATGCAGATGGGAGGAGCCAAGGATTGAACTCTACCCTTCTGATTACCTGATGACCTGCTCCAACATGTGAGCTACAGAACTCCCTTTGAGACTGCTTCTCAAAGGGAGGCCCAGTCAAAGAGCAGACCTAAGCCTAACTGAACTGCACTCATCAGACCTTAGGAGAGCTGAGCATAAATAAACTTAAGTAAAGCTGTAAAGAAGAGTGGCCCTAAGTTCATCCACAATGATGTAAAAAACTGATCAAATCATACATGACTACTTAAAGTGACTTCAAGTTCTTTCTACTAAACTAGAAAGAATATAAAATGTTACAACTAAGTTAGTCCACTTTATTTCTTTTTATCATGAGTTAGTTCTTATATATCTGTTACGGCCGAGACCGTTTCAGACGAGTGACAGGACTCAAACGCAAGACGCCGAACAGCTCGTAAGTATATTTTAAGAATAATGTTTAATGTTTACACAAAATATTCATAAACAAAAGGTGAGCGTAGACGTTAAACTAAATAACGATCTGGTCCGGGTCAGAAAGGACAGCTATTCCGGGGATTGGACTGGAAAGCAAGTCACAAAGGGTCCAGGAAAAAGGTCGGGGTCACTGTAACAGAATGCAGATGTTCAAACATAGATAAGGAGGCATATGAATATGTTGTTTGGCTCAGAATCCTCCTTCGTACTGCGTACTTGCCAACGGAGGTCGGGGATGACATAGAGGGGTGAGTAGTCCGGGTGTGTAAATCCAAAAACTCCTGGCGTGGAGGCAGAGAGGCAGGTAGGTAATTTTGGTAATAGCCTGAGGGACTGCCAGAAGGTCCAGCATCCAAGTAGAAGCTCTTCGCCAGGGGTTGACAGTTAGGTGTAGCTGAAAAAGGAGGCGCACAAAAAACAAACATACAGTGAGGCAAGGTGATTCAAAAAAACACGTAGGGAATTTATGGTGGTGGCCTGCACTGACTGATGTTTAGCAGAGAATCTGGCGAAGAGAGATTGAGAACGCTGGCCTTATGAGTCCCCGGCTAATTACCCACAGATGTAAGCGATCAGCAAAAACACTGAGGCCCCTCCCAGGGGTGGAGACGCCGGCTCGGAGGGAGACACACTGGCACACACCCGGACCATGACAATATCACTTTTTCACTTAGGTACTCAAAGCACTTCACAACATGCCTCATTGAAAGGAGCACTTTTTAAAGGAGTTTTCTGTCCAACTTGGGGTCCTATATCTTTCCCAAGGACACTTTGGCATGCAAACTGGGCAGCTACCGATCCAATCACAGGGAAAGGAAAAAATTTAACTTAGGCGTTTCTCTTGGTTTTAATTGACCCGAGCAGTGGATTAACTTTTACACTCGTATCCAATTTTTTTGAACAGCAGTAATAAAGTAATTTGCTTCATTTTCAGTTGGCTCCTCGTTCTAGCAGATGTCTTGTTTAATTACTGACTCTAACTAGACACTGTGGAGTATTTTAGAACAGTGTGACACTCTCACTGAGGACAGATTGCAGTTTCTAAGCACAGAAAAAAAACCCTTGCGTATACAACTTAATCAGATTTTGTGAAAACTGTGAGAATGTACTATTGCACCAGCCTTTCTGCCTGTCTTACAAAAAAATGTAGTGTTTCATTACAGTGTGCAGATGTCACCATGAAGGTTTGTTACACGCACAGACATATACATAATGATAATAATAATAATAATAATAATGGATTGGATTTATATAGCGCTTTTCAAGGCACCCAAAGCGCTTTACAATGCCACTATTCATTCACTCTCACATTCACACACTGGTGGAGGCAGCTACAGTTGTAGCCACAGCTGCTCTGGGGCAGACTGACAGAAGCGAGGCTGCCATATCGCGCCATCGGCCCCTCTGGCCATCACCAGTAGGCAAGTAGGGTAAAGTGTCTTGCCCAGGGACACAACGACATAGACACTACCAATCGAAAGAACACCCCTATTTGTCCAGTTATTTATTGCAATTCAAGTCATTCAAGTACATTCAAGGTAGGTGAACTGCTAGAGGTTAAAAAAAGGTAAGGTTAACCAAAACTGAAACATAATGTATATTTCAGAATTATACAAACAGGCCTTTTTCAGGGAAGAAAACATGGGTTAACAATTTAAAGCTCTTCTGCAGCAATGGCGGTTCATGAAGCTTTGAAAGCTGGTGTGAGTAATTCCTACAGGTGTTCCAACTTTTCTGGATTAATTACAACCCCCTCTGTCCGTATAAAAGCAGTGTTGGAATACACTGTGGTACCATACCCTCGTCAGCATCAATTGAACAGTATTGTACTGCAGAAAGTAGTGGGTTGCTACAAAAATGGCGAGAAAAAGGCAATTAACAATGGAATTTCTTGATAACAGACAATCATAACACCTAAAAATGTAGATCTTTCCTACAGAGAAATTTCAAAGAAAGTCAAGGTGTCAGTGAGTACAGTTTCCTTCACCATCAAAAGGCACTCAGAAACAAAGCCACAACTGAATCAGAGGACAAGTTTCTGAGAGTTAACAGCTTGTGTGATCGGCGGCTCACAAGGACAACAGCTTCAAGCACAGCTTAATAGTGGTCGTAGTAAGAAAGTCTCAGTTTCAACTGTAAAGAGAAGACTTCAAGCTGCAGGTTTGACAGGACAAGTTGCAGCAAGAAAGCCATCGCTAAGACTTCAGAATAAGACAGAGGCTTGCCTTGGCATGAAACACCACCATTGGACTACTGAAGACTGGAAGAAGGTATTATGGGCTCATCAATCAAAATTTGAAATCTTCAGTTCATCACGTAGGATCTTTGTACGCCATCAAGTAGGTGAAAGGATGGTTCCACAGTGTGTGCCATCAACCATCAAATGTGGAGGAGGATGTGTGATGGTCCGGGGCTGTTTTGCTAGATCCAGGGTCGGTGACTTATACAGAGTGAGAGGCACCCTGAACCAAAACAGCTACGACAGCATTCTGCAGCACCGTGCAGGACCCTCTGGTGTGCGCCTACAGCAAGAAGACCCAAAACACAAGTCCAAGCTATGCCAGAACTACCTCAGGAAAAAGGAAAAAGATGGTGAGCTTGAAAACATGGAGTGGCAGCACAGTCTCCAGACTTATCAGAAATAAATGATGGCCAAACCTAATGCAAACTGGATGGAATGGCTTGACACTGAAGGATGCTGTGGTAGCCTTGCTGGTTCAGTGTGCCTACAATTTTGAATAAGTCTCCAAAAGTGTCACCAGCAAAGCACCCCCACACCATCACACCTTCTCCATGCTTCACAGTGTGGTTCGTAGCTCTTCCGTGATTAAAGGTTAGTGGATTTGCTTCTCTTGATTTTGAGAAGCTCATGACCATATGAGGGTTGTGAAAAACAAAAAAAAAGAGCAAAACAAAGACGGGAACACTATTTTGTGTGGGTTGTTGTGTGTTGGTTTTTGTGGTGTGATGTGCGGCTGACAGCCGAGAGCTGCAGCCAGAATAAATAAAATGGCTTTAGCACCGAATCTGTGGTCCCGCTGTGTCTCAGTCATACCACAGTATTATTTTAGGGTCGACAATATAAAGCGCCTTGAGGTTACTCTACTTGGCTGTTGATGTGAATGGTTGTCTGTATCTCTGTGTTAGCTCTGTGATTTATTTTTCAAAGAAATAACACATACATTATGAGAACAATACATGAGTCTGTTAGCTTGTGTAAAAAGGATTAACTAGGTATGGTGCAGCCATATTATCGTTTAAAAACACTCCTCTAATATGGATAATGAATAAATATCATAATTCTTGATCACAAAGCTTTTTCTGTAGAAATTACCATGTCTGCATGAGGACCTGCTTAGAGATACTAACATCTGTGTCCTTTGCTGAGAATTAGAAGTCATCCAAGCGATCACACTCATAAGTCCCATCAGCTGTAAATTATATGAGTTCTCCTTACTGCTGTATAAGCACCCCGAGTCCAGTCTTAGTATTTGATGTTCTCCAGATATTTTAATGTTTACCTCTGCAGAGATCATGACGTTTTAAAGATTAAACTGATTAATCACCTCTACAGTAAACAATCCAATTTAACCTGAGTTCAGTCCTCCTGAGAGGAGAACGATCATTTCAAAGTGTATTTTCCTTGTGAAAATGATACGATGAGAGCATTGCTCATAGGTTTGTTTGAGGCTATTTTTTCTGAATTTCCAAAATAGAACAGGAGGATCATGCTGATCAATGGAAATCAGATTTAGTCTGCTGCAGTTTTTTGTTCTGTTATGAGCTGAAAGGAAATGTGGCAAACAATTTAAAACCTATATATTACTCACGCCTGCTCAAAGGTTTGGAGTTATGTTAAATAGTCTGTTTTTAAAAGAAAAACACATTTGTTTTCATTTGATAGAGGACAAAACTGATCAGAAATATTGAAAATGATGATTAATGATAAACAGAATCATTAATTATAAATCCTTGATGTTGTGTAATGTGATTCAAGTTTAAAATGTTAAAGACTAATCGCTGTCTGAAAAAGGCACAAACATTAATTCGTCAGAGCCAAAACGTTCATATCAGTGTTTTGGGGAAAAAAAATGTCAAAAACTAAGATTAATGATGCCACTGGAGAAAATAACAGAGACTGCTTGACTACCACAGTACTTGCCAATGAGTCAAGTACTAACCAGGTACCAACTACTAAATCGCTGTTTGCTTGGGGATGAAATTTTACTACAATTAAGGTAAAACTACAATAAAAATTGGGTACTGTTCATTTCTTTGTAGAAGAGTAGTCTTTCTAAATGAACTCCATTGTGGTGCTAAAGTGTGGTTAGCGGCTCAGCTGCAGATTGAGAAAATCACAGTATAGTGGATTTTCTATACGTAAACCCAGAGAAAAACTTTTTAAATATTTCAGCTTTTATTTTGATGGTCAAATATATAACTGGGCCATGTGTTTGAGCATCCATCCATCCATCCATTTTCTTCCGCTTATCCGGGGCCGTGTTGCGGGGGCAGCAGCCCAAGCAGAAAAGCCCAGACCTCCCTCTCCCCAACCACCTCTTCCAGTTTATCGGGGGGAACACCAAGGCTTTCCCAGGCCAGCCGAGAGATATAATCTCTCCAGCGTGTCCTGGGTCTGCCCCGGTGGGACATGCCCGGAAAACCTCGCTCAGGAGGCGCCCAGGGGGCATCCTTGTCAGATGCCCAAACCACCTCAACTGGCTCCTTTCGATGTGGAGGATCAGCGGCTCTACTCTGAGCCCCTCCCGAACAGCCAAACTTCTCACCTGCTGAGAAGTGCATGTTCATTCTCAACTGGACATCAAGGTCAAGATGATCATTAAGGACCATATTCTCCTAAACCCAGCCTCTCTAACACAGTGCCATACCTAGTCAAAAGTATGGTAAAGATACAGATATTATATATGAAATGTAGTTATTAATAAAATATATTTAATAAAAACCAAGGCTGAAATTAATTCAGTTTATTATTATTTTCTCTGTAGGGTCTGTGTCTATAAAGGCCCTGAATGCTGTAATGTATACAATAAATGATGTGGAAATCATTTTCACAGAGTTCATAAAGTTATATTATTAAATCCCTGCTGATATTTTGGCTGATGTTTCCATTTTCAGTGGATTTCTGTGTGTAGGTTTCTTTGTTGACAACAACTTGGCCTTCTCTGGGAGATAAGGACACACTTCTTTTACTCCAGTTACACCGAATGACTTAACTAAAGTAACAGGTAAAATTAAATCTTCATCGTGCTCCTTAGATATATTACCTCCCTGTCCTGTCTGGGACTCTCACCAGCATCGACCCCACATTGCTATCTATCTTCAAGAGTTCACAGAGGCAAGGTCATGTTCCATCCTATTTTTAACATGCTGAGGCAACTCCACATTGAAGAAACTGAATTTTGATGCCAGCTCTGATTATCGGCCTATTTCAAAATTGTCATTTATAAGCAAATTATTAGAAAATTTTTTTAGAAAATCAGTTCAGATCTTTACTATAAAGATTAGCGATTTTTGACCCTTTTCACTCTGGATTTCAGAGGCAGCACTCCACTGAAACCACTCCTATAATGGCCTAGAATGATTTTTTTTAATGGAGGAAACTATTGACCACAAAATCCTACTTAATAGGCTTAAGGTTTTGGCTGGTGTATCTGGCAATGCCATAGACTGGTTTTCTTCCTACTTGTCTAATCGGACCATCTCTGTTAGAACCGACAGGTTCTCTAACATTGCCTCCCTACCCTGCGGGGTACCACAAGGGCGCCATTTTTTATTCAGTGTTTTCATAAAAGACATTTACTACTGCTAGAGAGAACATGCATCAGAACAAGTTAAAGCCTTTTGTCAACCCCACAATGGAAAATAGCTGAAAACAAAAACAGGTATCACTTTAACCAGCTCCTAATTGAATCAGTTCTGCACTCAGCTTTGCAGTCTTCAGCATGACTGAAATGCAGCCAGATGCTGCCGATTTTACATTTTCACTCTTTTCTTCAATGGTTCCTGACAACCTTGCATTTAAATCCACTCCCTCGTTTCTCTACCTGGCCTGTACATCTACACTTGCCGTATTCTGAACATCTGCACTGTTTCTGTCTTTCACAAAATGGTATGATCCCAGTCGGTCTTTGTATGCGATTGGCCGCATGGTGTGCCCATGTCACAGTAGAAATTGAAACATTAGACCAGATAACGTTTTTATTTTTTTCTATTGTCCAATTTTTAGCCCATGTTGTGGGCTAAAAAGTGGCTAGTGGCTGACATCCTTTAGGCTCAGAAGGTAGTGCAGGTCATCTACTAATCAGAGGGTTGGTGGAAGGTTGACCGCACACAGTCTGCATACTGAACATCTTTGTGCAAGGTATCAAGTTGCTCTCCGATGCATCCGTCAGAGTACGAATTTGCGTGAACGCTAGAAAACACTTGGAAAAAAGGAGGACAAATGCATGTATGAGTGGGAGAATAAGGCAAGTTGTATAAAGTGCTTTCAGTGCTCACATAGAGCAGGAAAGCACTATACAAAAGCCAGACTATTTACCATTTGGACATGCATTACCTGGTTAGAGACAGCCCCACCTTTGCTTTTTTTAGAAGCAGCCCAAGGTACCGGTTTTATCAAGACAAAGCTTGCAAGTATGCTTTTTATACAAATTTATTAAAAATCTTAGCAACTTGTATACAAGTCTACAAAAGTATAAATGGTTCAAAAACAACAAAACAACTAGTTTCTCTAGGTATAAAACCCAACAGCAGCTCACTGTCTCAATGCACCTCAGCTGTAGTTGTGGGATAAGCTGTAAACATGCATTTTTGTACCCAATATTAGTGACAACTTCAATCTCGCAGATTTAAATCCAAATGTTGCCAGAATCTGCCTTAAAGTTCCTATATGATAACACGTGTTCCAACTCTACTTTCAGAACTTTGGCTTAGGAGACTATGCAAAGAAATCAGTGATTTCATTTCATCTTTTCAATTCTTAACAGATAAAAGGTAACAGTTTTCAATTCTATTCATTGCAATTTAATATACATTTTTTGGGGAGACGTTTGAACAAGATGACATCTTTTAAACGTTTTATTTTGTCTGAAAACCAGACATATTCCCTTCATTGTCATGTAGAAAAACTGTCACATCAGGGAGCAGAATCAAATGTGCATTTTTTTTGTCTGTTATTCTTTTATCCAAAATTGGAGGTCACATGACATATCTAGACAGGTGACTTCTTTGTGCTTTGTGTTGCATGTTTTCAGGCTAGAAGTCACCCGTTTTCAGTTCACATTTCATTATCATTTGATACATGGTGACGCTGAGCTGCACGCACACATATCCCATTTGGCCAGGAATTATCTCAGAGTATGTGACGGAGTTCTCTGTGGGGAGAATGTTATCAGTTCTCCACCTCTTCCTCCTCCTCGGCTTCATTCTCGACCTCAGGCTCCTCTTCCATGCGCTCATCGTCGTCCTCTCCTTCCTCATCTCTGCTCTTATTATTCTCTGTGTCGACCTTCTTCTCTTTATCTTTCCGTTTCTGCTCAGACACCTTCTTTCCCTTCTGTCCTTGTTTATACACTGTTGACAAATGAAAAACACCTGCTGTTACTTGCAGTTAATTATATTTTACTTTAGGGCTGCGATGATTTGTTGACATAATTGATGATACTGACTAAAAAAAATAAATAAATACTTTTTTTTTTTTTTTTTTATAAAGGGTCAACATGTGATTTTAATGTTTAATGAGGAAATTAGCTTTCTCCAAAAGGTGGATGGGCAATAGGGTGAGGATTTCACTCATTGGTTAGGGGTTCAAGGTAGAGTTGCTACTTCTCCACATTGAAAGGAGCCCACTAAGCTCCAGATGGGCATGTCTTACCAGGAGGCGGCCCCAGCGTAGACCCGGGACACGCTGGAGAGATTACATCTATTAGTTATAGTGCATGCACCACACTACTTAGTCGCAATTTAACATCAGTGTGTTTTAAGTGTTTCCTTCTTCGTTGTCTGTCTGGGGATGTGTAAGGTTGATAATGCACAATGAGAGGTGCTGCATTGTTAAAAAGCATGATATACTATTGAAGAATGTGATAAATGGTTTAAAATGCCTCTGTTTAGAAAGTTTGGGGCAATAAATAAATATTAAAGTTAACTTACTATCAGAGTGTATATTAGCTTTAGAGTTGTCTGTTATTAGTTTTTGACATTTTCCATTAAACATTCTCAAATTTCACTTGATATCTGAGCGTCTCTCAGTTTTAGTCTGGCGAGTTTACTTTTTGTCCCACTCATTTAGAAACTAGTCACAAAAACATCCCTAATACAAACATTAGTGTTGTTTTCACAACTTCACAAGGAAATGAATAAAAGTCCTGATGTCACTGAACTTATTGTGGACTTATTAAAATATCTTTAAAAGCTGAGAGTATTTTCAAAGTTTCACCTTCCAAAGCTTCTCTGAGGGGCTCCAGGAACCTTTCGAACTCCATCTCCTCCATTGCAGCCAAGACGTCTCCTGCATTCAGAGTTTTTCGCTTGGCCTTCATAGCAAAATTATTTGCGCTGAGGAGAAGAAGAAAAAAAAAAAAAAAAGCAGGGGGGAAACAATAAAACATTTAAACTGAAGCAGTTGTTTGATTCAGTGTTTGTGAATTAACATTCACATCATAGCATTCTTAGCTTGCTGCTGTGCTGGAAATTAGAATAAAAATTGATTTTATTGTCGTGCCAAAAGCACAACAAAATTACATGCACTCTTGATAAACTTTTATTCTATGTATAAAAAAAAAATTTAAAAACAGAATTTCGAATAAATAAAGTACAAAAAATATATATATATATATTAGGGGTGCAACAATACTCGTATCGATATTGAACCGTTCGATACAGTGCTTTCGGTTCGGTACACATGTGTATCGAACAATACAAAATTTTTAATTTATTTTATCAACTTTTCTTCTGACGATGCTGTCTGTGTGGAGCGCTCAGTGGATCTGCGTTCGACTACTCCGCCTAGGCTGCACTGTCGAGCGCAGATCCACTGAGCGCAGGGCAAGCTAGCAAGACAGAAGCTAAGCTCGTTGCAACATGGCAAATTGAACCTCCCCCACCCTCATTCAGATCTGGCGTTTGGAACTATTTTGGTCTTCATGTGACGTATGACCCTGAAGATAAGCGCGTCATGGACTAAAGTAAAACAGTATGTTGGATGTGCCACGCAATGCTCAATTGGTCTCAACGTCCAGCCCCACGCACGATTTGCCGCGTTATGGCGCGTTAAGGTCATTTCAACGAGATTAACGCTGACAGCACTAGTGGGAACACAACGAATATGACTGCACATTTACGCCGACATCATCCTAGTGCAAAGACAAGTGGAAGCAGACAAAAACAACAAGCACGCATGCTACAAACTTTACCAGAGTCATTTAGACAGCCGTTAGCACAGGATTCTCCTTATGGGGACCTGATATGTTTAATATGCTGCTGAGAATATAGCCCAGAAGAAGCGTATAGTATAGCTTTTATTTTGGAAAGAGACATTTCTCTGTAATAAACTCTCTTTTCCAAAGATGAGTGATTTCTTGATCAGATAGATTTTTTTATTACTTTGTTGTTTCAGCAACATTAAATTTAAAAACTGTACTTTTGAGTTAAAATATATATTTATAATTTTAATAAATGACAAATTAAAAAGGCACGAACATTTTTTTGTATCGAAAAAATATCGAACCATGACACCAAAGTATCGAACCGAATTTTGTGTATCGTTGCACCCCTAATAAATATATGTGCATGTATGTCGGAGTCATTATAATTTAGGGCTGGGCGATATGAGGAAAATGCAACATCGCAATTTTTTTTGTGTGTGTGGCTATACCGCAAAACATGATATATTTCGTGATATGTCTTGAGCCCCAACACCCCCTGGGGGCAAAGGGGGTGAGCTGCAGTGTAAGCCTCAGTGAAGTCAGGTTTTTTTGTTTGTTTGTTTGTTCTTTTAAAGAAAATATCAGCATGTGTGGTCCACAGAAACCTCAGAGTCTCAGCTTCTTGCCGATAGGCGTTGTAGCTCATATGACAGCGGGTTTAAAGTTGTCTTTGGTGTGTGGGGAGATGTTCACATGCCGAGTTTAAAACAGTCTTAATTTTGCAGTGGATGACTTTTCAGCTGGTGGAATAATTTCGTGGTACTGCTACCTTTTGCGCCAATAATTTTACGGCATGTTTTGCAAATTACTGTACTTTGACATATTTTTCTCTATATAAATATATATAAACACGCATGCTCAGTGTTGGGCAGGGGGGTTATTGATGAATTCACAGCATGTGAGAGAAAATAAAAACTGACTTAAATGCAGACAGCTTAATATTTCCATGGCAACCTATACTCGATGATTATGTTTAAGCCATTTTAACCATCATACGTGGAAAAACTCGAGATACAGCAAGTATATTAGAAATATCGCCCGCCCCTATTATAGTTGCTAAAATAAATAAATAGTGGTCACATTATGTAAATGGGATTTATTAGTTCTTACCAGGAGGTGGCATATAACACAAACACACTGGCTGCTTGGGATATGGCTCTTCTTGCTTCTTTCGACACATTCACCCCATCTGGGAGCTGTTGAAAATAAACATTACAGAAGTGTTATCTCAAGGGTACACTACATACACATTATCAGAAAACACAGTCAGCCAACAAAGGCCCATAAGGGGTTGGCCAGTATTGCATTAAATTATTTTTTCATGAAGTAACAAGCAAATGAAGCTGCACCTGGAGACGATTCCAAGTGTTGAACTTATATTTGGTGGTTGTTCACCAAAACTCAATATCAGGTCCAACATTGAGCCTGACTGATACATCGGTCAATCAGTATCAATACCAGCCAATAAAGAAACAAGGGACAAGAGTAACATCATTTAACCTGGTTATAAGAGTCGATGTTACAAAATTTGCCCACCTGAGGGCACTTGGCATCTTCCCTGTTGGCAACACCTGTTTGAAACGCCATAAACATAACCAGCTGAGTCAGGCAGAGCATAATAATTCACAACCTTTTAGTCACAGCATAACCTGCTAAGCCTGCAATAATCATTTATCTTTTCTCCAACAACACAATCATAATTATTGATAGTCTAGTTCTATAAGTACAGTGGAACCCCGACTTACGAATACCCCGTTTCACAAAAAATTCAAGTTACAGGTACGAAGGCACTGAACGGCAATGTTCAGTGCCTTCGTAACTTGACTCTGATTTCGTTACTCGGGAAATCCGCTGGCTTTGATTGGCTGAGCTTACAATGCCTTCCGAATCATGTGACAATCCCTTGGCTTCCATACTTGCGCTTCGCTGTTGCACTTGAACGACGTATTGTTGTTCTAGTTAGCAATTAGCCTATTGTTCAGCATCAGTCAAAAAGGCACGATGGGTGCTTCGACTTACGAAAGGAACGAATTAATTTTGTAAATCGGGGTTCCACTGCAGTTCTGTCTCGAACTGTGCAATTCTTATCCATGCTTCTCTGCATTGATAATGCAACACATTTCTGACTGCTTTACTTTTTCGAGTGGTGACTGAAGTTACATAAGGGCGATCGCCATTGAACATAAAAACAAACAAACAAAAACAGAACGTAATGTAGCTTACATTCACAGGTGATGATGAATATGAAAATCAAAACAACTGGAATTTATCATAAATGCTTTCAAAAAAAGAAAGCATATATAGATGTCAATAACCTGCGTATGTGTACAAAGTTTTGTTGAGACTGGCCCATTAGGTTAGGAGATAATATACACAGAGACATATATGCTTACATATGCTATGCTTGTTACAGTAAGGTGTAATGATAGCAAACGTGGCCATTAGGACTCATTGTGGAGATGGAATCTATATACATTTATATCCCTCTATAATATTCCGGTACCAGATGTGCTTTCCAGTATTTGCCAAAAATGATCGGTCGGGTCAGCCGGTTTACTGATAATGAGGTTATTTGTGGTCTTATCTCCTCTTGCTTTTGAGCAGAACTGTATATCAGGCCACGACCAACATGTAAACTCATTCTTAGATGAGGGTTCCTCCTGTCACTATGGTCTATCAGCTGAGTCAAGCCGGTGAATATTCCTCCAGAGCTCAGACTGTACGGAAAATCTTCATGTAGGAAAAGAGGGAGAATGGGTGAAATTGGAAGGCAACTCAGGTACACAAACCTTAGAGACTGCTATAAGCTTAACAAGCTATAAGCTTGACTCACTTAAACATGAAATGAGGAACACTTGTGTACTGGGGCAAGGACCTGGAACTGACAGGGTTTGGTATTCCTTTTCATCTTGACCGTAAAGCAGAGACTACCAACAAGCAACTGTCTCTTAAGCCGCGCTGCAGGACGCACTGGATGACGCAGACTGGGACATGTTTCGGCGCAGCTCTGATGACATCAACATGTTTACGGAAGCGGTTGTGGGATTTATCGGGAAACTAGCGAACGACACAGCAGAAAGAACTATCATCCGAACGTTTCCCAACCAGAAGCCGTGGGTGGATAAAAACATCCGCGACGCTCTGAGATCACGCACCGCTGCCTACAATGAAGGGCTTGTCTCCGGTAATATGGACCTATACAAGGCTGCGTCCTACAACGTGCGCAGCGCGGTCCGAAAGGCAAAGCGGAGCTACGGGGAAAAACTAGAGTCACAGCTACGACAGTGCGACTCTAGGAGCCTGTGGAAAGGACTGCGGACTATAACGGACTATAAACGACCAGCTTCTTCAGTGATGAATGCCGATGCTTCACTGGCTGATGAGCTGAACACGTTTTATGCTCGCTTCGACGCCGCAGCAATTAAAACAACAAACGGCTGCGTGCGCTCGGAGTGCACCAGTGAAGAAAATGCATTCGTCATCACAGAGCATGCCATGAGGAACACCTTCAGGAGGGTGAACACCAGGAAGGCAGCAGGACCAGATGCAATCCCTGGCCGGGTCCTTAGAGCCTGCGCTGATCAACTAGCACCGGTGTTCACGGAGATCTTCAACCTCTCCCTGGCCCAAGCTGTGGTTCCCACGTGCTTCAAACGGTCCATTATTGTCCCTGTTCCAAAGAAACAACAGCCCGCTTGCCACAATGACTACCGTCCAGTAGCACTGACTTCAATTGTGATGAAGTGTTTTGAAAGACTGATGAGAGATCACATCACTTCTTCACTTCCTCCCACCATCGACTCACTTCAGTTTGCTTACCGGACTAATCGTTCCACAGACGATGCCATATCTCACCTGCTCCACACATCCCTGAGTCACCTGGACACTGGCAGAGGGAATTATGTTAGGATGCTGTTCGTGGACTACAGTTCAGCATTCAACACAATAATTCCCTCTAAGCTTTTCACCAAGTTGACGGATCTTGGACTCAGCTCATCACTGTGTCAGTGGATCCTCAACTTCCTCACAGACAGACCCCAATCAGTGAGGGTAGGAAAACAAGTCTCCCCCTCCATCTCACTCAGCACTGGAGTGCCTCAGGGCTGTGTTTTAAGCCCCCTGCTGTACTCACTGTACACTTATGACTGTGTAGCCACATCCGACACCACCTCCATTGTCAAGTTTGCTGACGACACTGCTGTTGTGGGCCTGATCTCCAACAACATCGAGACGGCCTACCTGGAGGAGATTAGGAACCTGGAGACCTGGTGCAGGAGAATAACCTCCTCCTAAACATCAGCAAGACTAAGGAGCTGATCGTGGACTTCACTACAAAGCAGGCGAGGAATTACAAACCCCTCATCATCAGTGGCACGCCAGTGGAGAGAGTGGACAGTTTCCGATACCTGGGTGTCCACATCACTCAGGACCTGTCATGGTCCTGTCACATCAACACCCTGGTTAAGAAAGCCCGTCAGCGTCTCTTCTTCCTCGGAAGACTTAGAGACTTCCATCTGCCACTGAAGGTGCTCAAGAACTTCTACTCCTGCACCATCGAGAGCGTCCTGACGTCAAACATCTGCACCTGGTTTGGGAACAGCACCAAGCAGGACAGACGAGATCTGCAAAGGGTGGTGCGCTCGGCAGAACGCATCATTCAATCAGAGCTCCCTGACCTGCTGTCCATCTACACCAAGCGGTGCAAGTCCAAAGCTAGGAAGATTATGATGGACCTCTCCCATCCCAACAATGGACTCTTCTCACTGTTGAGGTCTGGGAAGCGCTTCCGCTCCCTTAAGGCCAAAACAGAGAGAATGAAGAGGAGCTTCTTCCCCCAGGCTATTCGGGGCCTGAACCAGGTGTAGGACTGGACTCTCCCACACACGTCACTATAAGACTGGACTCTCACACACGTCACCACACGCATCACCACACATTTCCTATAATCCTATAATTCCTATAATTTATAATCCTTATCTTTATAATCTCTTCTGCTATTTGCACATTCTTTACTGTAAATTCCTAAGTTAATTTGTAAATTTTTGTAGTAAATTGTAAATATTATAAAACTTTTCTTCTGTCATTTAATGGTCGGGCATTGTACAGCTACAAGCATTTCACCCCCATGTCATACTGTGTATGGTTGTGTGTGTGTGACAAATAAAATTTGAATTTGAATTTGAAAGTAGTAAGTGGCTTTATGTTTTTATTCCAACTGCACTGAAACACAAAAATCCAGCTGTTAGTTGTAATGTTTGGGTGTGTAAAGCACTTTAAATGGGGCCCGTGTCATGGAGAGCCTGTCTGAATCGGGTGACAGGTCGTTCCCTGGACCAACAAGCTGGAGACTGATTTACACACAGCGTAGTGAGGAAAACCTAAAGTGTTGGACTCCAAATTGTCTGTCTGGTGACTGGGCTCTCCGCTGTTCTCATTTATAATGCGTTTTACAAATCCTAACAGCTGGATTTTCCCATGTGAGTGCAGCTAGCTAAACAACAACATCGCTAACATAAACTAATTTAAGTCTGTTAGCTGCAAACAACCAACCCAGTAATGTCAAGTTCTGTAATGACAAGCTGATGTGTTCTAAAAACTTTAAGCACTTGTGTCTTAAATCCAGCTTCACAGGCAGCACTACATCTATGTCTGTTTTTGAGAGCAAGGCTCCATAGTGTCAATCATCTCTAATTTCAGAGGGTTAAAGCTGGTGGTCCCGATGCCATTTGTGGGCATAAATTAGGGCTGTGCGATATGACCAAAACCTCATATCCCGATATAAGACCTCTATCGTCCGATAACGATATAAATCACAAAAATGTAACATTTTCTGTAAATTCTGTGAATCGCGGGCAGCTCGACTTGCGTGAAGTGTTTCCAGCTGTGCGTCATGTAGCTGGAGTCAAGTGTTTTAACCGATGAATGAAACGATACATTTTTAGACATAAGTTGTAACTGCCGCCGTTTTCTTTGTGAGTATTTATTACACGGCGTGCTGCGGGGAGAAGCCTGTTCTAACGTTTGAGTCTAAGGTTTATTTTTTAGCACCTGGCGGCTCTTTTTTACTTCTCATCCGTAAACAATCTGCTCTTTCACGTGATTCAGTTTATTTTGAAAAGTCTCAACAGGATCTTGAGCTTTATTGTGAAAGGTTTATGTGGAACATAAACAAGCGGACACCCGATGCTGTTACCGTCGTTGTTGCTAACCACAACGCATAAAAACAAGCGCTTGTCTGTCAGTAGTGTGGTTATATTAAATATAAGAGAAAGAGAGAACTTTAAGAAATGAATACAGCCACTACAGTGTCCATCAGAACCATGAAAAAATATTGCTGTAAACAGTTTATTTTGCAACACCACGAATCAAACGATAGCGTAAAATGAAATAGACGTTTTTATATCGTCATCCGATATATATCGAACAGCCCTAGCACACATTGCATCATTATGCTGACCAGCTTAGTGCGGTCAGCATTTTATTTCCCCAAGCGGCCTCGGACCCGTGGATGTGGTGTAGACCAGCGGTCCCCAACCCCCGGGCCTCGGCCCGGTACCGGGCCGTGAGCTTTGAGGCTCAGGTGTGAAATGTATGGTTTTCAGGGTTTTTGTCGGTTTTCAGCGTTATTTTGTTATCGTTTTTATCAATAACTCTGTTTTCCTGGGTCTTTTCACGTGTGTTATGAATAAATCTTTTTTTCCCAGTACCGGTACTGGTTTTATTTTGTTGTATTTATCCGCGACACCTTAAAGGCCGGTCCGTGAAAATAATGTCGGGCATAAACCGGTCCGTGGCACAAAAAAGGTTGGAGACCGCTGGTGTAGACCACAGAAATCTTTGCACGCTTAACCGAGCCGGAGCATCTGATGTTAGAATCTACACCCTTCAAATGGCTCTACTAAATGTAAGATCTTTAGCAAACAAGACATTTGTATTAAATGACTTCCTAAAGTCCCAACAGCTGGACTTTCTGTTTCTGACAGAAACATGGCTTCAACCCGGTGAGTCTGTAGCTTTTTCGGAACTGGTTCCTCCTGATTGCTCATTTTTCAGCCTCCCTCGGTCCTCTGGTAGGGGGTTGGCTTGTTCAATGCTCGATTTCATTGCCATCACACATTACAGCACGATTCATTTTCTAGTTTTGATCTCCAGCTCTTTGAGTTACACCTGAGCTCTGCTGCGCCTTTGTGTGCCCTCATATATCGTCCTCCCAAGTTTAATAAGGATTTTATCAAAGAGTTTTCAGATTTTATGGCTGGAATTGTTCTTGAATTCGACAGTTTTTTAATCCTTGGTGATTTTAACATCCATGTCTGCTGTGACTCTAAACTTCTGGTCAAGGACTTTTTAAATATTATTGACGCTTTTAAATTGACCCAGTGGGTTACTGGTCCCATGCATGAAAAAGGTCACACACTAGACTTGGCGCTTTCCCACGGACTGTATGTGTGCGTCACGGAAATATCTGAGTTGGGAAGACACAAATGCATGGACAAGAACCTCTGCAGTGTCTGATTCTGGCTATGTTCCTCAAATGATAAAAGGCGGTCTTTGTTATCTCTTTTACATGAGATTCAAAGGAGAGCACCATATCGAACCACACACCCAAGTTTTTACCTTGTTCCTGCAATTTATGGCACTGTCATCAATTTTCAAGATGAAATTTTGGGACAAGTGCTGAAATTTGTGTGGCCCAATGACCATCAACTCTGTCTTATCAGTATTTAGGAGCAAGAAATTATCCGATAACCAGCCCTTAATTGCAGATAAACAACATTCTAGTTTAGAGACTTCAGCACAATTTCCAATGGTTAGAGGGACATAAAGCTGCAGGTCATCAGCGTAACAATGAAAGGTTACATTAAAAGAACGTAAAAGAACACCAAGAGGCAGCAGGTACATAGAAAACAGCAATGGTCCAAGTACGGACCCCATGCCTCACTGCACAAGTCTCTGAGAGATCATTTTTCAAGCAACAGTCTGAGACCTCCCAGACAGGTAAGATCTCAGCTATGATAAAACATTTCCTGTAATTCCAATAAAATGTTCTAGCCTATTCAATAAAATCCAGTGATCCACAGTGTCAAACGCAGCACTTAGATCCAGCAGTAATAAAACTGAAGTGCGATCATTGTCTGCATTAACCAGCAGATCATTTACCACTTTGACTAAAGCTGTTTCTGTGGAGTGATTTGGTCTAAAGGCAGACTGACATGGTTCAAACAGATTGTTAGTTGACAGATGCTCAGTGAGCTGCTTAAAAACCACTTTTTCAAAGATTTTAGACAAAAAAGACAGATGTGAGATGGGTCTATAGTTTGCGACCATGTCAACATCCAGTCCAGGCTTTTTCAAGATCGGCACTACCACAGCCGATTTAAAACATTCAGGAAAGACTCCAGTCGTCAATGAAGTATTTAAAAGAAACAGAATGTAGGGTCCTAATGCTGACCACAGTTCCTTTATAACCCAGGCTGGTAGAGGATCCAAAGAACAGGTTGTACATCGAACTGCTTTTACAACCTTAGTTAATCCAGACAGAGAAATAACCTTGAAGTCAGAGAACAGTTTATCAGCACCAACAGGCAAAGCAGCTGAGTAGTCTAATGAACACCTAGAGTGAGTAATACGATTTCTAAGTGTTTCAGCCCTGTCTCTGAAAAATGTAAGAAAGTCATAAGCTATCAAATTAGAACAGCAGAGAGTTGACTTACTCTCTTTAATTTGCACACTGTTGAAAATGAGTTTTGAGTTAGGTTTATGGCTCATGATGAGATTTGAGAAATAATTTGCTTTCGCTGTCAACATCGCTGATTGAAGAGAAGACAATGAGTCCTTCCAAGCCTGGAGAAATACTTCTAGTCTGGAAGATCTCCAGTGACGCTCGGCTTTTCTGCAATTTCTTCTCAAGGTCAAGAGCTCCTCATTTAACCAAGGCTTAGGGTTCCTTTTTGAACATTTCAACACAGTCCAGTAGTTCAAGAAGTGCATTATTAAGATTGGCAGTCAAGGTGTCCACACATAACTCCTGGGTAAAAATAGGGTCCAACACATCAGGTAGATGTAATTTAACTCCAAGCAATGTTTTGGGGCTAATATTACGAGATGATCTGAGGGGCAATCTTCCCCTCTCAGAAGCTGGAGATTTAGGGATTAAAATATCAAATAAAATTGCGGAGTGGTCTAGAATAGGTAAAACACAATTTTCAGTCATTGATACATTCAGCCCGTAGCCCAAGACAAGGTCTAGAGTGTGGCCCTTGCATGTTGGCCCAGACACAAATTGTGTGAAGTTTAAGAGAGCTAATTTAACTCTCTGTCCATCCGTGGCAGCAGGCAGTATTTGTAGGTTGTTCATATTTGCTCCACCTCCCCTCGTATCCCGTCAGCATGGCGACCAATAAAGCAGCCTCAGGTGAGCGTGCTCCGATGACGTCGGGTAAATAGGAAGAAGGCAGCGCTGTTTGAGGCCAAAATAAAGTCCTAAACAGCCACGGTCACCGATGGTAAGGACCCACCGCATCCAATTTCTGACCCAAACACGCTTCCCAGAGCTAAATTTGCTGTTGTTGTAAACTGTTTTTTGCAACTTTTTTGTATTTAAAGTTTTGAGGAATAAACCTCTTAAATTTCTCCAAGTAGAAATATATGTAAAAAAACAAAAACGATTTTCAATTTTTTTGTAGTTTATTGCAACTTTTTTGCAATTTATGTAGTTACTATGGACATAATGCATACATATTATTAAAATATGGGCTATAACAGTTGTATTGATGTATAGCAACTTGAAATGCTCCCAAAAATGGCACTACAACATGTAAAAATATAAAGTAAGCTCTGGCGGACTTGGTTCTATGGTAGGTCTTAAAGGGTTAAGCAGCGTCTGTCGCTCATATACCAACAGGGAGTGGGTTTTTAAAACTAGCAGGGACACCACTAAGAACATAAAACATAAACGTTGCAGAACCGAGAGACGGCGTGCCATGACATCTGGTGCCATCAAAAACTGCAAAGACACAGTTTGTCTCAAACTTCGTGTCAGTAAACAGTCACACGCCTCAGGTACTTTTTAATGTCCTTAATCTTTTTTCTTAGTTCACGTGATAATGTTGGAGTCATTTCTTCACCAAGTATTTGTGATGATTTTTTTTAGCATTTTTTACGACAAGAGTCTATCTATTAGGGCCCTTGTCTCGTCAACTGCTACCTCAGATCCTAGTCTTTCTCCTATGTGCCCAGCTGTCTTAGAGCAGTTTGAGCCAGTCTCCCTTAATGACTTGACTGAGGTAGTTAGTAACCTAAGATCATCACACTGCCCCTCTGATTGTCTCCCCCCAAGCTTGCTTAAAAACACGTTTAATACTGTTGGGCCTTTTATCCTGAGATTAATTAATACGTCCCTTGCTACGGGCTGTGTCCTATCATGCTTTAAACAAGCTATAGTTCAGCCTCTTCTTAAAAAACATAACCTGGACCCAACTGTCCAATTACAGGCCAATCTCAAAGCTTCCTTTCCTGTCTAAAGTTTTGGAGAAAGTGGTCTACTTACAGTTGCAGGCCCACCTTGATTTTAACAAGAACTCTGAAAATGCCTCTGTTTAGAACTCTGGAAAAAAAAGCAGGGTCAAACTAGGGCTGGGCGATATGGCCTAAAATTCATATCGCGATATAATTTGAAGCATTTGCGGTAACGATATATATCACGATATATTCTTTTCTTCTGTATAACTTATTATTTTCCACACTATAAGGCACACTAAAACTTGAATTTTCTCAAAAATCTAGAGTGTGCCTTATGTATGAATTCTGGTTGTGCTTACTGACCTCGAACCGATTTTGGCTGCAGAAATCTGTTAAAAAATGTTTTAGTACAACTTTGGTAAGCCGCACTGCTTGATGGATTGTCAGAGCATTACGGCTGCCGTAGTGAGGAGCTTCGCGAAGTAATCTGGGTCCAAACCTCCGTCCCTTCAGGTCCCAAAGTCAAACGAACACTGAGAGTTAAAAACGGTCTAAATTCTTTCATCTTTAATAAAATCATCAGCATTGCTGACTAATTAAACTAATTCAAACGTACAGCTCTGCTACCACTTCTGACATAAATGAAGACAGAAAACTAAACAGCAGTGACGTTTGTAGGGTTACTGAAGTTGGACTACCTGGTATATAATGTTGTGCTATGGGATTGCTAGTGACACAGCTATGTTAGCATAACATTAGCACAGTGAAGCTGGAGGATGAACGCCAACTTTTTTTCCACTCATTAAAAGTTAACGTGAGGGATTCTGGTGGTCAGGGACAAATGCAATCGCATAGCAGGATGCTATACACGGGCCAAACGTCAGTCAGGAGAACAGCTGAGATAATCCATCCACAATACGAGGTTAGTTATTAATATACTGCAACAACATGGGAACAGAGCAGCTGCGAGACAATTCAACATTAATGAATCAATGTTAAATGTTACGGAAGTGGAGGAAGCGCAGTTTTTGGCTTTCCCCATATTTCAAAAGTGCTTCATCTCTTTGCAGATGATAATGGTTGTAGCCGCTGCGATGCTTTTGACCAAAACAGGCGCAGCTTGATAGGGCTGAACGATATATCGCATTTGCGATAATATCGCGACATGATCAAGTGCAATTTTCTAACCGCAAAGGCTGCGATTATACTCTGGACATGTCCAAATTCATGGGCTGCATCCTCCTGAGGCCGCATTTGTAGACCGATTACGTCACAGCGACGTGCCGAAGGCTGTCCAAATTACTACCATATCCCAGAATTCATAGCGCGGCCCAGCCAAACTCCAGTTTCCAACAATGGCGGCCGCTACTAAGTTTTAAAATTACTCATACTAATCTTTCTGGGTCACAAAATAAACTTTTAACATATTTTCAGGCGAGAAAGTAGTTGTGTAAACATCGAATATCTGCTCGGTTTATCAAGATATCCCATATTTGCAAAAGTGCTTCGACGTTTTCAGAGGCGTCTGCTACCCACCAGCTCGACAGCTAGCCGGGAGCTCGAGGGTTACTGATGCGGCCGAGAACGGCACAACTCCCGGCACATCATTTTCAGATCACCGCGGAGTTTCGCTGCTCGGGTTAAACGTGATATATAAGTCACTTAGACAACCTAAAAATGTTATTGTTGGGCTTTTTTCAGTGTTTTGTTTGTTCGTGAGTAAATCGGTTTGGCTGAGATTAAAGTTATTAGATTAGATAAAATAAAACTTTATTAATCCCCCGGGTGGGTTCCTCCTTGGTTTTCACACAGCTGACTAAACGTCAAACAGAAAACTTATTAAACAGAAGTATGAGACAGTCGAGAATTTACACCAGTGTCTGGTTATATTTTAGATAGCAAGAAGCAGATGGCCGAGTTTATTAAACTCCACCGAGACAGCGGTGACGCTAATCAGAACTAGCCTTCTATTCATTCACTCTCGCATTCATACACTGGTGGAGGCAAGCTACGGTTGTAGCCACAGCTGCCCTGGGGCAGACTGACAGAAGCGAGGCTGCCATATCGCGCCATCGGCCCCTCTGGCCAGCACCAGTAGGCAAGTAGGGTAAAGTGTCTTGCCCAAGGACACAACGACCAGGACAGAGAGCCCAGGGATCGAACCGGCGACCTTCCGGTTACAGATACGCTTCCCAACCCCCTGAGCCACGGTCGCCCGTCGTATTGTGGATGGATTATCTCAGTTGTTCTCCTGGCTGAAGTTTGGTCCTTTTACAGCATCCTGCCATACGATTACATTTGTTCCTGACCACCGAGAACACTCACGTTAACTTTTATCCAGTGGAAAAAAAGTTAGCTTGTTTATATTATGCTAACATAGCTGTGTCGCTAGCGGTCACGTAGCACATCATTATATACCAGCTAGCCCAACTTCAGTAACCCTACAAACGTCACTGCTGTTTAGTTTTCCGTCTTCGTTTATGCTGGAAGTGATAACAGAGCTGTACGTTTTAATTTGTTTCCAAAACCCCGCAGTCAGGACATGCTATATTGTATTTAGATAGAAGCTAGCGAGCTAACTCCCTGCTAACTTCTAACTCCGTTAAATGTCATAAATTCCGTTTTCATGGATGCCTGGATGTTAAACTCAATTGTTACACCTGGTAGAGCAGAACGCTGATCATTTTATTAAAGATGAAAGACTTTAGACAGTTTTTCAACTCTAAGTAATGCCATAGTGATCGTTTGATATATGGACCTGCAGCGGAGTTTAGACCCAGACACGGCTAGTGACGTCAGACTGAATGAACAACCGGATACCGCTCTATCGTTGGCCAAATTTATATAGTTTCTATCGTATATATTAATGGATTGGATTTTTTATATAGCGCTTTTCAAGGCACCCAAAGCGCTTTACAATGCCACTATTCATTCACTCTCACATTCATACACTGGTGGAGGCAGCTACGGTTGTAGCCACAGCTGCCCTGGGGCAGACTGACAGAAGCGAGGCTGCCATATCGCGCCATCGGCCCCTCTGGCCAACACCAGTAAGCAGCAGGGTAAAGTGTCTTGCCCAAGGACACAACAACCAGGACAGAGAGCCCGGGGATCGAACCGGCGACCTTCCGGTTACAGATACGCTTCCCAACCCCCTGAGCCACGGTCGCCGATATTGTTTATATCGCCCACCCCTAGGTCAGACCATCCCCAGCTCTTATTACGCTGCCTTGACGACATCAAACATTGGATGTCCTGCAGGATTGTGTGGAGCTTTGGTTCACCCCAGTGCTGTGTTCATCTGGCTTTTTTAACTCACATGAGTCACTCTGAAGGGGCACACAAACTGCAGCAGCGCTGCACTGAGGAAACAAGCTACATTCGCTTATTTTGTGCAGAATACTGTGGGGCGTTATAGTATATTGATCAGCAGCTGCCCGCATTAACTTTCACCAGTTAATGTAGTTGTGTTTTCTGAATCAGCAGGTGTTGTTAAGCAGGTGAACAGGATTTCCGGTGTTCCAGATTATCTGGCGTCGCGAATTAACTGGTGAGGTAGACTTTGTTTTCAGGAGCCGCTACCGACAACCCAGCAAATAAACACTAAATAGTTCATCTGTGACATTTGTGAGGTTACCTCAAACACAGTCCGTCCTGTTGCTCGTGAACAACAAGATATTTAAAAATGTTGCGAGTTTACCTGGTGATATTCTCGTGCACGAGGCGACCGCGAAAACAGCAAACAAATAAACGTCACCACGCCGATGCTGTTCACAAGACAGCAAGAGTAAACGATCTGGAGAATCTCGTCTTCGTTATAGTTTCCCTCGTGCGTTTTATTACTCAGATTTCAGCGTTTTCGCTTCACAACTAAAGCGTGCAGTTTGTGTGTACTCAAATGCTGGTTTGTCGGTAGCGGCTCCTGAAAAGCAAGTCTGCCACACGTCTGTTCGACCGTCACCAGTTAATTCGCGACGCCAGATAATCTGGAACACCGGCGAGCTGATCGATGGTGTCGTGAGGGAAATGTCACCACGTTATTTATGTTACAGAAAGACAGCGAACGGAACATCTGAAAAACGGAGAGTGGAATACGTAAACAAATCTAATCGGTTAACGTAAAAAAAACAGTTAACCTGGGTCACCGGCGACCTCCCAGAATTGCGTCGTGTATTTGTTTAGCGTATTTAACCATCCCCGGCGTGTATAAAACACACAAAAAGACCAACCGCGCGCGACATTGTGACTGCTACCGTGTTTCGATGTTCACACTCACCGCTTCCTTGATGATGCGGGTGATTACCGCGTTGGGAAGGTTCAGGTCTTCTGGCCTCTCTGCCATTGTTCTCACTGTTTAATGTGCATTTATCTGGGCCCGTTGTATGTGCGCCGCTGTTTCCGCCGTCCTAGGAGAACAGGTTTAGCCGTTATCGTTGCTAAAAGGCTGTTACCGCTGAGCTAACCGATTAGCGTCGTTGACAATGCTGTGTGCGTGGAGTTCCTCAGTTAAGCAAGCCAACGTTAAAACTCTCTCCGTTTCGTACGTTATATGAAGACACTGATATTTTATCTGGTAAGTCTGAAAGGTTAAACTACAAACTCCGGTTGAAGTTGTACGCGTTCACGTCAGAGCCGACTTGTTTTCAGACATTTCCCGCGAATCTTCCAACTACCACGAAGCTCCTACGTCAGCAATAAACTTCGACCTCTGACCTTCTTGTGACGTATGTCCGCTGTTGACCATTGACTGACATCTGATAAAAGATCAGCAAGATGACTGAAATACTTTAAGTTCACTCTGTAAGTTACCTAACATTAACAGGTATTTCAACTACCTCAGGCTCCCAATGTTACTGTTCAATATTTGGGCAGGGATAGCTCAGTAGGTAAAGTGGTCGCCCCATGATCGGAAGGTCGGCGGTTCGAATCCACTTAACGGCTACCCTGAGGTACCCCTGAACTCGACCGAAACCGTCCTACACACTGCTCCCCGGGCGCCTGCTTAGTGGGCTGCCCACTGCTTCACTGAGTGAATGGGTCAAATGCAGAGAAAAACAAGTAATTTCCCCATGGGGATCAATAAAGTATCTATTATTATTATTATTATTATTATTATTATTATTATTATTATTATTATTATTATTATTATTATTATTATTTAATAATTTGAGGCACTTGTATATGCTCCAGGCAGCATGGTGGCACGATGGTTAGCACTGTTGCCGCACAGCAAGAAGATCCTGAGTTCAATTCCACCATCAGGCCGGGGTCTTTCTGTGTGGAGTTTGCATGTTCTCCCCGTGTTTGTGTGGGTTCTCTCCGGGTACTCCGGCTTCCTCCCACCGTCCAAAGACATGCAGCTTGTGGGGATAGGTTAATTGGATAATCCAAAATTGCCACTAGGTGTGAATGTGCGAGTGAATGTGAGTGCGAATGGTTGTCTGTCCCTGTGTGTTGGCCCTGCGACAGACTGGCGACCTGTCCAGGGTGTACCCCGCCTCTCGCCCTATGACAGCTGGGATAGGCTCCAGCGCCCCCCGCGACCCTGAAAAGGATAAGCGGAAGCGAATGGATGGATGGATGGAGGCACTTGTATATTGTATTTTTTTGTTTGTTTTGTTTTGCTTGAAATACCTCAGGTTCATTAGGTAATATGTTTACAACCAATAATATCCTCTTTAAATTTTCTATAAAACTTTCATACCTCCAAGTTAGGTGTACCAATACTTGGCAAACATTATTATGGTTATGTTTGGACTTGCTTATGTTTTACAGCGTGAGTAGTTAAACATCCTACTTTTATTGGTGTATAAATGTTAATTTGCTTAAGTATTTGGGTCACTTCAATGGGGAAAAGAAAAACAAATAGAGTCTGAAGACTTTTACTTAGGTACTCAACATTTAGTTTTCCTGTTTGAGAGTATCTTTTAGGTGTTTATACCTTAGCACCTTATAAATTTCTAGTTAATTTTACAGACATCCAGTTCACTTTATTCATTCCCTTCTTCTCTTATGACAGACTTACATTTCAGTTCCTTAAAAATACTATCCCTTAATGTTAGAGGTATTCGCGACAGTACCAAAAGAAAGTCAATTTTCATTTTCTGTAGACGGAAAAATGCTGATTTGATTTTTCTACAAGAAACTCATTCGAGTGATAATGATGTAAAATTCTGGAAAGCACAGTGGGGTGATCAGTGTTATTTTTGCCACGCCTCTCAACATTCGGCAGGCGTAGCCATTCTCCTTAACAACTTTAAAGGTAATATTATTGAATCATTGTCTTCAGATGAAGGCAGATGGATTATTCTGGTTTTCAAATTGGACAACACCTTCTTTATAGTCTGTAATTTATACAGTCATAATAACACAACTCAGGCCAAATCTATGTGCATACAATTATCTGAGAAACTTGATTTTTTTTAAATCAAAATATAAGGGAGCCCACATGATTCTTGGAGGAGATTATAATGATGCTCCAGACGATCTTATAGATAGAGTACCAATAAGAACATCTCAACACTCAAAATTTAAAAGCACTGCATTTTTCTGTGAACAACTTGCAGTTATAGATGTATGGAGATTCTTCAACTCTGATACAAAAGAGTTTACCTGGAGCAATGCAAATAGATCTCTACAATCCAGAATTGATTTGTGGTTAATATCTTCTTCGTGTTTACAGTTTGTTTCAGAATCTTCTCATGATTTTGCTCCATTAACTGATCACAAATTCATCACAATTCTCTTAGTTGGCAATAAACAAAGTCAAAGTAAACTACGTGGTTTTTGGAAGCTAAATAATAATTTATTGAATGATGATACATTTTGTAGTATAGTGGAAAAAACGGCAGAACAGATATTCGGGGGTTTACCAATATGAATCACACACTAAAATGGGAATTTTTCAAATTCAAGGTAAGGAAAGCGGCAATAAGGCGAAGCAAAGAAATTAAAAAAAGAAATGACACTAAAGAAATCAGTATTATGAATGAATTAAACATATTAATGAAGAAAGATGCTCTATCAGATGATGAAGAAATTAAATTGAAAAGACTAAAGGAAGAAATAGATAATGGATATATTAATATGGCTAAAGGGGCTTTTATAAGGTCCAAAGCAAAATGGCTAGAACTAGGTGAAAGAAATTCTAGTTACTTTTTTGCTCTTGAGAAACGAAACCAAAGAAGAAACAATATATCTGCTCTTAAGATTGATAATAACATAACCACTAATTATTTAGATATCTCAAAACATGTTGGTTCATTCTACAAAGATATATACAAATCAAACTGTAATATCAATGATTGTGATAGATTTATCGAGTCAGTTAAAAACTTTGCACCAACTATCTCAGAAAACTTTAAAACTAATTGTGAACGTCCCATAACAAAATCAGAAATTTCAGAGGCAATTCGATCAATGAAAAAGGGCAAATCTCCAGGTAATGATGGTTTGTCAGTGGAATTTTATTTACAGTTCTGGGATATCATTGTTGATCCTTTATTAGAATTGTTTAAGGAATGCTTTTATGGAAAAGAAATGTCCACAAGCATGAAACAGGGTATTATAACTTTAATTCCTAAACCTGATAAAGATCTTCTTGTTATAGAAAATTGGAGACCTATCACGCTTTTGAACATAGATTATAAGATTATCTCATTGGTCTATGCCAAAAGATTAAAGAAAAATCTGGATGAGATCATAGCTGAAACGCAAACCGGATTTATGACCAACCGCCATATCAGTTCAAACATAAGGCTTATTTTTGACCTATTAGACTACTCTGACAATATAGATGATGATTCCCTTATTGTGTTTCTTGATTTTTATAAAGCTTTCGATACAGTAGAACATTATTTCGTATTTAAAGCACTCAAAACCTTTGGTTTTGGTCCAAACTTTGTGTCAACTATCGAAATGTTTTATACAAATATTGACAGTTGTGTTATACTATATCCAAATACTACTAAAAGATTTCCAGTCATGAGATCTGTTCACCAGGGTTGCCCAATTTCACCCTTTTTATTTTTGATTGTGGCTGAACTACTTTCATTACACATTTTAAATAGCCCAGTCATTAAAGGTTTATCTATTTTTGGTAAAGAAATCAGAGTGACTCAACTAGCAGATGACACCGTTTTATCCTTAAAAAAACAAAGATCAGATTGAAAATGCTGTTTCATTAATAAATGATTTCTCAATTGCCTCTGGATTAAAACTAAATAAATCTAAATGTGAAATTTTATGTTTGTACCAATCAAATGTCAAATCCTTATACAATATTCCTGTCAAAAACTGTGTTAGATACCTTGGTATTCATGTCTGTAAGAATGACACAGAGCGTCAACAACTCAACTTTTCTCCCAGGATGGAAAAACTAAAACTATACTGAACTGATGGCTCCAGAGAGACCTATCAATTTTTGGTAGAATCCTTTTGACTAAAGCTGAAGGTGTTTCCAGATTTGTGTATCCAGCCCTTTCCCTTAATGTGTATGATTCCACATGTAAAAATGTTAATAACTTATTTGTTAACTTTGTATGGAAGAATAAGCACCATCATCTAAAAAAATCATTGCTTTGTGGACCTAAAGACAAAGGTGGTTTTGGCCTTCTGGACTTCATGGACCTGAACTATACATTTAAGGTGAAATGGCTAAAAGAATGCTTAAAATCTCCTGGATCATTATGGCATTTCATTCCACATAACATTTTTAGAAATGTTGGAGGTTTACACTTCCTATTGTCTTGTAGTTACAGTATATCAAAGTTACCAGTTAAAATGTCTGCATTTTATCAACAGGCATTGTTGGCTTGGAAATTATGTTATTCACATAACTTTTCTCCACATAGATCTATTATCTGGAATAACGAATGTATTACTAAGAGGAACAAATCACTATTTGCAGAATTGGATTGATAAAAATATAATCTATTTAAAAGACTTATTTGACTCTGAAGGCCAGCTACTTAGTTACAATGACTTTATTACAGAAAAAACATTCCCTATCAAATTTAAAGATTTTAGCTCTGTAATAAAGTCCGTTCCCAGCGGACTGACTGAGTTGATGAAAAGCTACATAAAACAGAACACACCACATGCATCCGTTAACACTCTTTATATAAATGGTATTGATTTCTTAAGCAAGAAATGCACCAATAAACATATTAGAGAATGTTTGTATAATGCGAAGAAAATAACTCCAAGGGGGAAGTTGTTTTGGAATGCTATTTTTGATAATATCACCTGGGATAAAGCGTGGCTTGTTCCTTTTAGATTTTGTATTACAAACAAAGTTAGAGAATTACATTTGAAAATATTACATAACATATATCCATCCAACATGTACATTTCAAGATTCTGTGACATTGATAGAAAATGTACCTTTTGTAAAACTGAACTTGAAAGTGTTACTCATTTGTTTTATGGCTGTTCATATAGTGCTACATTTTGGAGAGAGCTTGAAAATTATATACTGTGCAAGACAACATACGAAATCAAAATTGAAGGGAAGAACATTATCACTTATTTTGAAACTAAAGAAAAAAAAATATGTGCCATTGTCAATCTTTATATCTTATTAGGGAAATTCCACATACATAAATGTAAATTTCAAAACACAACCCCATCATTTAATTTATTTTTGATTGAAATTGAATATTATTTAAACTCTCTTAAATTAACTTCCAATAAAAAAGGTTTATCATTGATTGAAATTCATTCAGAAATGTTTAACAAATGAGCTGTCACGACTTTCAAGTACAAAGTTGTTATGAAGTCTGTCACATTTCCCCCCCCCCCCCTTTTTTTCCCCCCCTTTATTTATTTGTCCATCTTATTTCATTGTACTGTATATTGTTACTTTTATTTGCCGTGTATGTTTACTGGTCAGGCTGAACTGGAATGACTGGCTGTTCACTTTGTAATTTCAATAAAGTTTGAGGGGAAAAAAAACATCTGATAAAAGCAGGGAGCAAAGCACTGAGCAGCATATCAGTCAGCATATAAAAATGCCATAAATTTCATCAGTTAGGCTGGAATAATTTGTTTCTAGTGGCTTCTATTGTAAGTTCTCTATATTTCAACATGATATCCTGTATGTGTCCTACACTGACGACATTTGAAGCTGGTCATTTTCTTGGAATAAAACCAAACAAACTTTCATAAGAGATCTTCATTCTGCAATAAGGGATATTCAAAACTTATAATGTTATCATTAAAAATATTAAAATGTGAAATAATCATCAATCTTGAACAAAATCCAAATAATCTGTTTATGCAATACCAGGTGCTGTAATCTTCTACACACAAACATCAGAGGGCGCTGCTGCTCACTCAGTGGAGACAGCATCAACACAAATATCAATTAGATCTTAACAGTTGGGGATTTTGCTTAGAAAAACTACAAATGACAGTTTAAATATTGAAACTAGTCTTTTAGACAGTTTTCTAGTAGAGGTTTGGGTTGTGAGTTTTACACAATGAACACTTTCATAGATGCTGCAATGTCAAATTCTTCATGTGTGTACATGCACAGACCACATGTGCATACTGTTGTGCACATAAACTCACAGATGTATATGACAACTCAGGTTTGTGGCATTAAATTTGTATTCTAATTTTTAAAAATGTAATACGTACACATTTAATACAGATTTTAATAAACACTTTTCGGAACACAGCCTATGCCTGATTCTCATACATGCATTTGTTTACTTAAAATGTGGATATTGTGTGGAAAAAAGCAGATCAGCAAATCTGTAGCTGCCAGCTCCCCTCTAGGCTTCACCTGTGCAAAACCTGTGTCTCTGAACTGGACCTCAACAGTGTTTGTGGTCTCATAAGCTCTCCTGTCAATTTTAGTTTGCATACTTGGATTGTTCAAATATATTATGCTAAATATAGACAGATTTTTCCACAATGGACATGATAGTAAGAGTTAGTAAACCTCTATTAAAGTCTCCCTCTGCGGCCTGTCCGGTCGTTAAGCGATGACGTGACGAATCTTCCGGGCCTAAAGTAGTCTGCGTTTAATATGGCTTTTGTGTTGTTAACATGTTTAATGTTTTGTATTTTCTTCTATTTGATCTCAAAAATCTCCTAAAACAGTCAGTGATCACTGTTGACCTCCCTCGGCTTTTATTACCGCTAATCATTTATTTAAGCTCAGTTTTTAAAACCTTAGGATGTAACTACAGCCCAGCCCATGCAGCAGTATATGAATGACTAACCTCGTATTGTGGATGGATTATCTCAGTTGTTCTCCTGGCTGAAGTTTGGTCCTTTTACAGCATCCTGCCATGCGATTACATTTGTTCCTGACCACCGAGAACACTCACGTTAACTTTTATCCAGTGGAAAAACAGTTAGCTTGTTTATATTATGCTAACATAGCTGTCGCTAGCGGTCACGTAGCACATCGTTATATACCAGCTAGCCCAACTTCAGTAACCCTACAAACGTCACTGCTGTTTAGTTTTCTGTCTTCATTTATGCTGGAAGTGATAACAGAGCTGTACGTTTTAATTTGTTTCCAAAACCCCGCAGTCAGGACATGCTATATTGTATTTAGATAGAAGCTAGCGAGCTAACTCCCTGCTAACTTCTAACTCCGTTAAATGTCATAAATTCCGTTTTCATGGATGCCTGGATGTTAAACTCAATTGTTACACCTGGTAGAGCAGAACGCTGATCATTTTATTAAAGATGAAAGACTTTAGACAGTTTTTCAACTCTCAGTAATGCCATAGTGATCGTTTGATATATGGACCTGCAGCGGAGTTTAGGGCACACCTTCGCTCACAATAAAAGAAAGAAAAACCAAAGTTCACAGAGGGTAAGTTCTCACACACATACACACAAAGGCCCGCTGCCCAAAACTCTACAGCTCACAGCTCTGGCAAACATGGGGAAAATGGCAGGGGGTGTGGCAGTTTAGGATGGCAGACTATATGCCGTGGCTGACGAGCTGGAACACACCTCAGCTGCGGCTCATGAGGCAGACTTGCAACACAAGAAAAGGAGAAAAACAACTCTTCGACAGAGGGAGAGCCACTAGAGGTCAGCGACCGTAACACCCAGACACGACTAGTGACGTCAGACTGAACAACCAGATAGTGTTGATTCAGTATGTGCTACAAAATAAAAGCTTTTCCTTTACAGTAGGTTTGTGGGCATTTTAATTTGAATTGTTCGAATCATGGCACTTCAAAGGAACAGCCTGTGATGTCAGAGTGCACATTCTACTGGAAAAACCCTTAAATAGGGGAGACATTCAACCAACTTTAGTGGATCTCGGATGGCAAAAACACAAAACAACCTGGTTGTTAAAACAAAGACAAGGCAGACACAGAGAAACGCAAACGCTGACGCATCTACAATGGCAGAAGCAAAAATAGAAATGGTCATCACACCAAAAATAACAATCGTGCAAACGCCAAAACCTGAGCTTGAAAAAGCCGCACAACCAAATCCTGAAAAGTCTCCTGTGGCACAACCACAAAAGGAAATGGTTGTGAAACCAAAGAAAACAAAAAAAGCAAAAACAGAAAAGAGTGGCCGAAGAACCAAGAAGACCAATTACTCGGGCATATGCCTGGACTTTTCTTGAAGCTCAAAACAGCATGGGTGATGGAGCAAACCCGAAAAATGAAGAAATGCAAGAAAACACCGAAGCCACTTCTGAAAGGGAAAAAGCTGAATCCCTCACCATTTCAAATGCAAAGGAGGACATGAATATGGAGAGAGAGGGAAATGTGAATAACCCCAGCAGACCAAACCCTGGGCCTAATCGAGGGACTTGGCAATATCAACCCAATCCCACATTTAGACCCCATCAGGACAGTGTCCAGTTTAATCCCTGGCACGAGATTGCTGCTCTCAGACAGCAACTGGAAGCCTCCCAATACCATCAGAACTACCTTTACTGGAAAATGGTAGCTGCAAACAAGAGGGCCTCTTATCACCAGTTTCAGGTGAACAACCTTCATGCACAAATGAAGGACAACAACAGAAATCATGAGGAAATGATTAAAGACCTCATAGAGCAGCTGGAGGAGGCTTCTAGCAATAAGCCCAATGACATCAGTGAGACAGACACTCTCACAAATGACAATGAAGCTATTGTCATACTGGATGAGGTGATGGTTACCCTGCAGGACCAAATCAGCCACCCTACCACAGAGCAGTGTGTGGAGTCTGCCACTCCAACCACAGAGGCTTCACACATTGACTCTGTAGGAATGTTGTCCTCTAAGGAGGCTGAATTTGAGGTCCAATGTAGGATTCAGCAAGAGCAGATCGAGATGCTCCAGAAACAGCTCCTAGCAGCTCAAAATCAGCTTGAAGAGCAGGCCATTAAACATAGGCAGGAGCAGGAGACACTCAACCTGGAAATCAGTGACCTGAAATCCCAGCTCTGCCCCAACAAGGCCCTTCATGATTTGAAGGTAGAGTCTCTTGGACAAGAGCTGAAAGAGGCCAAAGCTTCCTCACTTAAAATCGCACAGGAGCCGGAAGAACAAAATTCCACCGATGCAAATGAAATGCAAACATCTGAGCCTCTGAAAGAAAAACACGCTGGAGGAGAGAAGATGGAAAAAGAGGACTCACTGCCATCCACTGCAATGTCTCTGCAGGAGCCTCTGAAAGAAAAAGACACCAGACAACAAGAAAAAGAAGAAAAAGAGGACTCGCCTGCATTGTCTGTGCAGGAATCTTTGCAAAGTCTACGAGACAAGCAGAAAATGTTCACTGTGAAGGTGGCTGAACTCGAGACTGAAGTTAAGAGCCTGCCAGAGAGTCCACCAAGTAAGAAGAAGAAGAAGAAGAAGCGGAACTGTCTGCGTCCCCAAGTTCACCTAATTGGTCTCAACATCACGTTCTAAAAATCATATTTATATACAACCAAATTGTCAGTGAACATTTGAACCCCACTCAGTTGAGACAGAAGGCCACCCCTTCCTGAGCCCAGTTCTGTCAGAGGTTTCTCCCCCATTAAGAGGGAGTTTTTCCTCTCCACTGTCGCCAAGTGCTTGCTCATAGGGGATTTGGGGGATTTTTTTTTTAACACCAACCACTGATAAGCTCACTGACGTCAAATTTAGGGCTCAGCAAATATATAAATGGATGAGGAATCATCCATTTAAAACATGTTTGCTGAGTCATATTTAGTTGTATATAAATATGATTTCTGGGACACTAAGGCCAATCACAGACTAATTTGGACAATTGGTAAAAATAAATAAATAAATTGGAAAAAGTAGTTGTGTCATTGTTTCATGTAGATTTCAAATAACATGCCATTTTATGTCAACATATTTTTGTTACATTAGTAGTGCTCGTGGTCTTATATTCTTATGATCCTGTTCATTTGATGAGTATATCCTTGTGCCTTGCTTCACATATTTACTGCTGCTTGGCTAACTTTAGTCATGCTAGCATCAGCACGGGTAGAAACAGATACACATCAGAGGCATTGCATGTAGCTTGTGTTTATGTTCAGAGTGACATCTGATTTAAAAGCAGGCAGCAAAGGACACTGAGCAGCATATTAGATAGCAGAGAATTCAGCATTCTGACTATTTTCTTAATATTCTTACAAAGAACATAAAATTTAATGCAACAGATCTGAGACTTTGGTGGTTGATCCTTACACACAGGCAAAGGAAAAAAATCCCCCTCAATAGATGGTTCACAGACGCAGGTCCAGTGGAACCCACTTTCACAAGGAAGGAAGCATCAATTACATAACACCTTTTTGTCAGCTCCATCACCCAGAAACCTGTCACTGCCAAACAATCCGTTTCTAAAAGTTTTCTAGAGTCAAATGTGAGGACATCTGTGTGTCAGCTAAAGCTTCTTATAAATTAGGCCATGCAAAAGGATAATGACCCCAAGCACAGCAGCAAATCTCCAGACCTCAACCTGACTTAAATGCTGTGTATAAAGGAATGCTTGTAAATGTCAATGAATTGAAGCAGCTGAAGTAACTGCTGCTAACTGCTGGTTCTCTAAAATACTCATAGAATGATTGTGATATCGAACTAAAACAAACGCCTGAATCCTAAATTGTGGATATCCTATTGTGGTGATCTAAAATGTAACACTAAATGTGTTTCAGAATTCCTTTTGTATATATTATTATACATCTAGGAGTGAATATATACTAAAGAGTATATATTTTTCATTATGGTCAACAATAAAAGGGACTAAAATCTGGATTTAGATAGATGAAAGTCATTTTGTGCTGTCGCTTGCATTTATGTACTGTCGCATACATTAAGCCTAATTATTGCCTGAGACTGTTCTTGTTAAATGATGAAAAACTCAAAGGCACGTTTCAGCAGTGGATCTGTGTGAAATCAGCAACTTGCAAAAGTAAATCAGAATGTGGGCTGTTGATTCTAAAAACAGAAATTGCAAAGAAAGTTCAACACTTACTAAAAGTGCAATGAAATCATCTCAGCAGCTTTACTCATAAAATTATTGCCGTTAGCTGAATTCATATATTGTATCTTTACACACACATATACACACAACCCACTGATGTGGGTTGTACAAACATCAGTGGGTTGATGTACGAAACCTTTCTGATGTATGAAGCCTTTATTTGTCAGTTACAATTTACAAAAAACAGTCAGTTAAAGTACAGTGGGGCAAAAAAGTATTTAGTCAGCCACCGATTGTGCAAGTTCCCCCACCTAAAATGATGACAGAGGTCAGTAATTTGCACCAGAGGTACACTTCAACTGTGAGAGACAGAATGTGAAAAAAAATCCATGAATCCACATGGTAGGATTTGTAAAGAATTTATTGGTAAATCAGGGTGGAAAATAAGTATTTGGTCAATAACAAAAATACAACTCAATACTTTGTAACATAACCTTTGTTGGCAATAACAGAGGTCAAACGTTTACTATAGGTCTTTACCAGGTTTGCACACACAGTAGCTGGTATTTTGGCCCATTCCTCCATGCAGATCTTCTCGAGAGCAGTGATGTTTTGGGGCTGTCGCCGAGCAACACGGACTTTCAACTCCCGCCACAGATTTTCTATGGGGTTGAGGTCTGGAGACTGGCTAGGCCACTCCAGGACTTTCAAATGCTTCTTACGGAGCCACTCCTTTGTTGCCCGGGCGGTGTGTTTTGGATCATTGTCATGTTGGAAGACCCAGCCTCGTTTCATCTTCAAAGTTCTCACTGATGGAAGGAGGTTTTGGCTCAAAATCTCACGATACATGGCCCCATTCATTCTGTCCTTAACACGGATCAGTCGTCCTGTCCCCTTGGCAGAAAAACAGCCCCATAGCATGATGTTTCCACCCCCATGCTTCACAGTAGGTATGGTGTTCTTGGGATGCAACTCAGTATTCTTCTTCCTCCAAACACGACGAGTTGAGTTTATACCAAAAAGTTCTACTTTGGTTTCATCTGACCACATGACATTCTCCCAATCCTCTGCTGTATCATCCATGTGCTCTCTGGCAAACTTCAGACGGGCCTGGACATGCACTGGCTTCAGCAGCGGAACACGTCTGGCACTGCGGGATTTGATTCCCTGCCGTTGTAGTGTGTTACTGATGGTGACCTTTGTTACTTTGGTCCCAGCTCTCTGCAGGTCATTCACCAGGTCCCCCCGTGTGGTTCTGGGATCTTTGCTCACCGTTCTCATGATCATTTTGACCCCACGGGATGAGATCTTGCGTGGAGCCCCAGATCCAGGGAGATTATCAGTGGTCTTGTATGTCTTCCATTTTCTGATGATTGCTCCCACAGTTGATTTTTTCACACCAAGCTGCTTGCCTATTGTAGATTCACTCTTCCCAGTCTGGTGCAGGTCTACAATACTTTTCCTGGTGTCCTTCGAAAACTCTTTGGTCTTGGCCATGGCGGAGTTTGGAGTCTGACTGTTTGAGGCTGTGGACAGGTGTCTTTTATACAGATGATGAGTTCAAACAGGTGCCATTCATACAGGTAACGAGTGGGGGACAGAAAAGCTTCTTACAGAGGACGTTACAGGTCTGTGAGAGCAAGAGATTTTCCTTGTTTGAGGTGACCAAATACTTATTTTCCACCCTGATTTACCAATAAATTCTTTACAAATCCTACCATGTGGATTCAAGGATTATGTTTTTCACATTCTGTCTCTCACAGTTGAAGTGTACCTCTGGTGCAAATTACTGACCTCTGTCATCATTTTAAGTGGGGGAACTTGCACAATCGGTGGCTGACTAAATACTTTTTTGCCCCACTGTACATGTGTAAGAAAGCCTACCAAGCGGTATGTTATCCCAGTGGAGACGGCAGGTGTTGTTGGTCCAGGTGCATTGCTGGATTCCTAAGGAAATATTTGCATCAAGAATGACTGTTGCCTACCAAATAAATAAATTAAGTTGTATTTTGTTCGATGTCTGTCTGCTGCCTACCAAATTTAAAAAGAAAAAGTGAGGACTAGCTAAGTAATTTAGTTATGCTAGTTTAGCTAACACTGCTATCAAGCCATCGGCGATTGTGAAGTGGAGACTGCAGCTGCTGAGGGTGTTCTACTGCTGAACGTTTGGATGGCCGACAAAACGGCTCTTCCGATGTATTACATAGGCTTACAGGAACCATAACATTTACAAGGAAGCCATGTTTTACATGGAAGCCATGTCCACGGTTAATCACGTGACCTTTTGAATGTCAGTTTTTAAATTTAAATATGTTAAATTTGCTAACGAAAAAGCGAGGCAGTGACGGATGTTCGGGACCACTGTGTGCTGATTATTAATAAACAATATATTCCTATATGACAACATGCATAAAACCAGAACGGTAGGCAGGCTTGCTAGCTTTTGCACAGCTTCATCGGGTCAGTCTGAAAATTAAAAAGAAGAATGAATGAACTTACCGTTATAATCAAGGGGGTTTAAATATGTTAAATTTCAATACATCAGATGTGATATTCAAGATGAACTGGATCAAAATTTTTCATTAGAGACAAACATAGATTATGATATTTAACACCAAACCTTAAGAATTCCTTCTTAAATGTGATTTTGATGTCAACAAAATTCCCATTCACTTATCTATTTTTCACAGACAGGCATGATCATGTTGGCTTCTACTCTGCACATTTTTGCGTTTTCACCTTCAGATCCCCCGTTCCACCTGCTGCTGGATCAAAGACTTCCTTACCAACTGACTGCAATCAGTCCAACTACTTCCAAGCACTTTTTTCTCCAAAGTGTGCCTTTCTATTGTTTTATATATATTCCTATGGTTTGTCTATATTCCTCTTGATTGTGTTAATTTCTCATTTTTGTCATTTATTGGTGCTGTCTTACTATTTATGTTTTATTCCAGTTTTAATTTCGTTATACATGTGACATGTGACAATGACAATAAAGGCATTATTCTATTCTATTCTATTCTTGTCTACAAGCATAAATTTCCCCAACATAAATCTCTGATTTGAAATAACAAAAATATTAAATACAAAAATAAATCAATGTTTTATAAGAAATGGATCTAAAATAATATTAATTATGCATCCAAACGAATGAATGAAAAACATCAGGAGTTGAGGACTTTTGATGTCCCAGGGTCTGTGAGAGAACACAGTACAGTTTTTGATGCAATTGCAATTATTTTTTTAAGGCTGCTACAAGACAGAAATGGACCAGATATAAAGATGTTCTCATAAATAAAAAATTTCTTAGGTATATGATTCATTGTCCTGTAACTGCTCATTGTCAGTTTTATTGGAATGGTAACGTTATGAATACTAATTGTTGGTGACTTAAGTCTTTAGTCACCAACAAGGTCAAAGACATTTACTTTAAAATAATTCATCAAATATATACAACAAACCATTTTATTAAAAAAATATAGAAATGATTTGGATGAATCTTTTACCTTCTGTAAAACAGTCAGAGAATCAATTTTGCATTTTTTTTTACGATTGTATTAATGTTCTGTTTTTTGGACTGAAACTGAACAATTATTTCAACTATATTTTAGTATTAAAATGAACCTACAAAATAGATTCTATTTTTTGATTCTATTTGGAAAACTCTGATACAAAACTCAATTCCCCTTAATTCAAGGCTGAACTGAAAGCTCACCTTGGGACTTTGAAAGGTTTAACAGATTTGAAAAGCCATAAAAAGTAACTTTAACGCCTTTAAAGATTGTGTTTAAAATATCTCACATGTGGGGTACATGTCAGGTATTTCCTGTATGTTTCATTATTTCTTTTTCTATTTCTTTTATTTATTGCTTTACATTGTAAATGTTCTCAACTTCATAAGTCTCGAATTGATATTTTTATATAATATACTTAACTGTATTTCATGTCAATACTGATAATAAAATAGAAAGGGGGGAAAGGGAATGTGAAAGATAATTTGATTGTTAATCTGTTAGCTAATATGGAAGTAATCCCATACTTAATACCATGAAATAAATCTTTGATTTTTAAATCCTTTTACTTATTTCTCTTTTTTTAATTGTATTTTAAAAAAGATTTTGAAAATCTATTATTTGATTTAAAATTCAGAAAACAATTTTTTTATTGAAAGGTTAATTTTTTAATGTGAAATCCATTTTTGATTTGAAGTGTTTATTAATGGATTAATCAATTTTGAAATATTGGCTCAAGTAATGTTTTCTTTTAAATTAAATTATCAAATAATAAATTACTTTAGTCATGTTTAAATAATCAAAATAAATGGTGATTAAATTTTAAAATGCATATTTTATTTTACAATTCATTACAAAAGCACAAAAATTCTTTATTTTGATACATCTGGCGCTTCTGGTCCTCCATACAGTCCTCTTGAAACAGAGCTGAGGGTGCAGTCCCCATACTAATTCTGCTTTATGGAGTATTGGGGTTTATGCATAAACCCCAATTGGGAGGGTACTTTTGAAACCCATTTATAATTAGTAAGGTGTAATTAATGAAGGTAACAAATATTGGAACGTCAGAATATATTTTATAACAAAAATTGGTTAGGGCTATTCTGCGTATAAATACATAAGGATAAGCCTATATGAATGAGGACTACTCTCATTACAAAGTGATGTTGGATAAAAACAAAAGTGCAGAACAAGAAGGACTTTTGTGTTTGGGAAGAGAAGTTTCCATACCCCGATGTCGTTCAGATACGGTTCTCCATAAAATATGCAGCAGAACCAGCTCTTCCCACACCGGTGGATTCTTTAGGAAGTGTAACGAGGTTTGTTTATGCAGCACTACTTTTGTGTACCTCCGACAATTACTGCTACAAACTAAGATACCAATTTTCGGCGTTGTTTAATAAAAAAAAGGTTTAGAAAAATCCCCAATCGTGACCATTTTTCAAGTTTTACATTGCGTTTTTTAATTATGTTTATCCTTTAAGCACAGACGGTAGAGATTGCGTCGTATTTGTTGGACCTATTTTCTTTAGGATGGCTGTGCTGCGTTTTTCTCTGTCCCTCTGTTGTCCGTGGCCGCCATCTTGAATTTTAATGTTAATTTCTTTTAAAAAATGTGTTTCCTGTGTTATTTTCTTTTAGGGTATCGTGCTACATTTGGATTAGTTTAAAGAAGAGCTGTTTTGTTACGCGACGGTTTAGCGTTTTAAGATTGTAAGTATTTTGTGTGTTTGGTGGGGGTTTTTTTGTTGTCGACTGGGGTTATTTAACGATACCAAGCCGTGTAACGCTCTCAGCTTCCTTTTGAACTCATTATGATGTATAACATTACTTACACCCGGTAACTCGTTATTTGCTTTCTTTGATAACGACAGTATATTGTATCTACATGGATTCAGGTACATTAAGTAACTTTTAATTCGCTGAGAAACTGAATATTTAGCCCATCGACCTAGCTAATGGCTTCCATATCAAACAACCTGTGCTAATGCAGTTTGATAGCGTGCGTTAGCTGGTGTATTCCAGTTGTTTGTAGGTAGACTGCATACCGTAAACTATTTGTTGGGACATGCTGGGAGCTAAATGCCGTGTAATCACCGAATATTTCATGATTTTTGAGACGACATAAATTTGATGAGGAGAGACTGAATAACTGCAATTAGTCGTTGCTCACTGACGATCAAGTTAAGTTAGTAGGTGAAGTTTCATGTCGGCTAACATGAATCGGGGAGTGCGTTAATGCTTGAGGATACGCTGAGGGTTTAAATCAGCAGGCCCGGCAAACGAGCCGTATTTGGTCTTTTTTTTTTTTTGCTGAAATTTAGCAGCTTGATAGGGAAACGTCAGAGCAGTTTGTGATGTCGAATTGGTATATTGTGGCATGAGATGGTCCTTAAATATGTGCATCAGTCTAACAGTACTCGACATCAGTCTTTGTTTTTAATTGCGTTTGATGGGTAGTATTTGTGAGACGTGCTTAGTCTTTGGAAAATACCTAGGCATGTAGCCGGCAAGCTAACCACTCTGGCCTCGTTCGTGGTAATTAGCCTCAGGCTAACGAAGCGAACGGTTGGAGAGAGGGGAGTTGTCAGCAAACAATACCCTGCTATATTCACAACTCTGGTACAATTTCGGCCTCAGATTACGGTGTGGCCTTCCGGGTTTCTACTGCCTCTCCCATTCCCCGAGGATGTTGTGTTCTCCAGTAGCTAACGTTAGCTTTTGAACCATAAAGACGAAGCACATTTGCTTCGATCACAACTGCGATGATGCCACACTATAGCGCCCTGGAAACTGCTCGTATGACAGACTTATAAACACCATGGCATGGTAATGAAGCCGAAAACGTGTCTGTCATATGATGCATACATTAACAGGGCAGCACTGTGTGGATGGATGACAGGAGAGAAGTAATTTCTGGTGCACTTGACAGTAAGCCAATGCAGTATGTGGAATTAACGCTAAGCGGCGCTCGAGGATTATTTTTCTGTACTGACATTGCCCAAACCTGAAGTGTCTCACAGCGCTGGGTTCATTCACTGATGCTGATCACATTATGCCAGTAGTGTTTTAAATGGCAGTTTACTGGGCAAACAAAAATAATAACCAATTGTCATCATTGAAAAGCTAAAAGCAGCAAATGTGTCCTTTTTGCTTGAAATTAGTTTGAGATTGATTAAGAGAATAATATTTGTATGTATGTTTAGTCAGATATCAGTGAAATCAGAAAAGAAAGAAATGCAAGAAATGTTTACCTTCACTGTTCTACCTCTGTGATTGCCAAATGGTATCTGAGTAACTTTTCAAATCAGTCTTCTTTATATAGCGTCATTTCACAGCATTGGTTACCTTGGTACAAACCCTACAGTAACTGTGTTCCGCTGTGTTCTCATTACATTACAAACCCAGGTGATGAGGTATCTAAAATGAAGATGCCTTGATGTAGCGATGCTAAACAGAGCAAATAGTGTTCTTAATGCAACATGAAACGTTTGTAGCCAGCAAATTCAATATTAGTTTGTCATTTAGTCAAAAAAATATTCAGCTTGCCTTGAAGTTAGGAACAAAATATTTTATACCTGATTATACCTGATAGATTAACTCTATCATTCCAGTTTATAAGATATTTTCTGTTAATCAATTGAATTTTTGCAGTTTAAAAATTTCTCGTCCGTTTCTTCTTTCACCAGGTTTCAAAGTCTTGTCCCCAGTCTTCCCCACTCAAGAGTGTTGCTTCATCTCAGAGACTAAATGCAACTGGACCAGGGGTCTTGTGGGCATGAAGTGGCTGGGCGAATCCAAGAACATGGTATTAAATGGCAGACGACATGGAAACAAGTTGACTGGCGAGCAGACTGTGAGCCCGAGCCAGACTCGCTCTCAGCATCCACAACGTGCATCTCTGCGCCACAGCAAGAGCCACACCAGAAACCGAAGATGTAGCCGCAGTGAGTTCAATATGCTTGCTTTTACTAATGCAATGATTCTTCAACTGCAGCATACTTTAACTTTAGCATGCTTGTGCTTTTTGTAGGATTTAATGCAGCCAGTCTGGAGGCAGAAAGGCGCTATGTACCCTCCTCTGGAATGACTGCCAAGGAGTTGTGTGAGAATGACGATCTAACCACGAGCCTCATACTGGATCCATATCTGGGCTTTCAGACACACAAAATGAACACCAGGTTAGCAAATATGCATCTGCTAATTTTCTTGCAGCTTCTCCTGAGATTATCCCAGATGATAAGCTTGTAGTTACTTTTGTATCTCAAATGTCTCCTGATAGATTTCGACCTATTAAGGGAAGGCAAGAAGAGCTGAAAGAGATAATTGAGCGCTTCAAGAAACACGACAACTTGGAAAAAGCTTTCAAAGCTTTGACATCAGGAGACTGGGCTCGAAATATATTTCTCCACAAGACGAAGGCTCAAGAAAAGCTCTTCAAACAGCATGTAAATACACTATTATTATTTTCCCACTATTGTGCAAGCCAGCCATCCAATCACAAAGCTCATTATGTGTTTTCCATAGGTGTTTGTTTATCTGCGCATGTTTGCTACAGACAGTGGGTTTGAGATTCTCCCTTGTAACCGTTACTCATCTGAGCAAAATGGAGCTAAAATTGTGGCAACAAAGGAATGGTGAGAACCAACTGATATATGTTATTAATAACTGTGAACTTTGGTTTTGTTTAAACTTGGCCATTGTCTAGTTCAAAGATAATTCTAGTTACAGTGATTTCAAACTTTTGATCTAATAATAATAATTGTAACACTATTAAAAGTCCTTCACAGGATGTGAGTAAAATATATTAAAACATAAAAAAATAAAACTGCAAAAAGAAGAAACATAAGCAGTTTATTAGAAGTTGGAAGAAACAGATAACCAGAGTTGTGGTAGGATGTGATGTTAACTTACAAACTTGTTTTCAACCTGGGTGATAACCCTTTCTGCCTAATTTAATATCGCAGGAAAAGAAACGATAAGATTGAGTACTTGGTTGGGTGCATTGCTGAGCTCTCAGAGAGCGAGGAGAACTTACTGCTGCGGCATGGAGAGAATGACTTCAGTGTCATGTATTCGACCCGCAAGAACTGTGCGCAGCTGTGGCTTGGACCAGCTGCATTCATCAATCATGGTAGTAATCTTCGTTTTACTTGTGGAAATCTTATCACACCCTCTTGTTAAAAATTTTGACATCACTGTTTTTCACGAGTATATTAATTGCTGTGCCCTCCCCTCACAGATTGTCGGCCAAACTGCAAGGTAGGCTTTCTTCAGCGTCTTTTGGGATCAGTCACTTTTAAATGTGGAAACTCAGGTTATTAAGACTTTTTCCGTTTGTCTTCTAAGTTTGTGTCAACAGGTCGGGACACAGCTTGTGTGAAAGTTTTAAGGGACATTGAGCCAGGAGAAGAAATCTCGTGCTACTATGGAGATGGTTTTTTTGGGGAAAACAATGAATTTTGTGAATGCTATACGTGTGAAAGGTAGGAGTATACGTCATGAGAAAACTAAACACAGTGTTTGAGTGTGGGTTGGAAAAACAAAAGAATTTGAGTAAAACAAACTCAGAATCTCAGTTGAGTACGATAAGAACAATTAAACCATACTTTCTTTTTTCCCCCCCTTCTGTCATGTAGACGAGGTACTGGTGCTTTCAAATCCAAAGCTGGACTGCCAGTGGAAGTACCGGTGATCAACAGCAAGTATGGATTGCGTGAGACAGACAAGCGCCTCAACAGGCTGAAGAAGCTAGGGGAGGGAAATAGGACCTCAGACAGTCACTCTGTAGGCTCGCACACCGATGTAGACTCTCAGGAAATGCCAAAAACACATCAATGTAAGAGTCCTCTAACAGTTAAACATGTATTTCGTCTGTTGCAGATGTGAAACTCCTTGGGCAATACTGTCTTATATCTCTTAATTGTACCATGAATCATCCCCAGTAATCTGTATTATTTGTGCTGCAGGACTCCACTAGAAGTGCAAAATGTTACATTTTATTTATTTTTTTCTATATGCAGTTACTTATCTAAAAACATTATAATGTGCAGCCTTTTCTGTTTTTCCTCCAGCTGCCAGAAAAAGAACATCATCATCGTCATCATCATCTGGCCTGAAGTATAAAAACAGGACTCAAACCAGACAGACTTTGTCAAGAGCCCTTACTACCTCATGTTCAAAACAAGGTCGCGCAAACAATAACAGGGTACCAAAGAGACTAAGATCCCAATCTAAGCCTTCGCTAAGTAAAGTCCAGTTGCGAAGTCGGAAAAGGGGTGCAGAGCCCAAGGCACTGGCCAAACGAGAGACCTGCCAGTTGGGTCTCACGGACTCAAAGATGTCGCTGTGTAAAGGCGTCACTGTAAAGAAGGAGAAGGATGGGCAGGAGCTAGTGCAGCAGACACTGGGCCAGCAAGGCTATCTGACACGTCATACTGCCAAGGAAAATGGCCACCTCCCAGCTGTGCAGAGCAGCGAAGGCAGCCAGTGTTCGATGTACAGAACTCGCAGGTCCACAAGGACCCTTGTAAAGGCTCGGGAAACAGCATCTGGTGTTAAGCTAGAGCCCAGCGCCATGGATGGTTTGAGTCCAGTCCCTGGTGGGGTGGTCATCAAAACAGAGCCAGCTGACATGGAGGAGTACCTCCACCACGGAGTTGAGCTAGAACATCCATCATTAGATGCTGGCTATGCCAGAAGACGCTCAAGCACCAGGCAGAAACGGCCAGCACGGATCAGGGCCGAGCGGACAATTAAATGCGAAGACACATATGGGGAGTCCTTCATGCAAGTGGTTGGCAGCCATGCTGCAGAGTTCTCAGATTGTGGAAATATGCTTTTGAGCTTTGCTGACCAACATAGAGACTACAATTGCGTCACCCATGGCAGCAAATCTTTCCACCGGGACAAGGGAAAGGGTAGTTGCCGGTCTCAGGACAAGGGGAAGAAGAAGCGTCGGATCACAAGATACGATGCTCAGTTGATCCTAGAGAATAACACAGGCATCCCCAAACTGACGCTCCGCCGGCGGAGGGATAGCAGCAGTAGCAAGACCACTGACCCCAACGATCCTGTTGGCTCCTCCCATCTTTCGGCATCTACGGTCAATTCACCTTCTTCGAGCAAAATTAGCATAAAGTTCAGCAAGGATCATGACAAGGATAAAGGCAGCTCCTACATCGCCAAACTGAATAACGGTTTTGCCCCTGTGGTCCACAGCAATTCCACCAAGCTGAACATCCAGTTGAAGCGGGAGGATGATGCACGAAGACTATCACAGACAAAGGTGGACCAGATTTCCTTTAATGGAGACATGAGTCAAGGTCTAGAGACCAGGAATGGTGGACATCTGACCCAAAAGGTCCTGGCAGACCCTTCGTCTGATGATGAGGACAAGGAAATGGAGGATGACGATGACTACTTTGATAATGAGTTTGAAGACGATTTCATTCCACTTCCTCCAGCAAAGCGGCTCCGACTCATTGTGGGTAAAGACTCCATAGACATTGATATCTCCTCCAGGAGGAGAGAGGATCAGTCTCTGAGGCTCAATGCATAAGCGGTGGACTTTTCCCTGTAAATATAGACGACCTGCTAATCAACTGTTGTGTTGATGTAAAAGAAGTACAGTAATTTAAAAAGAGAGAGAGAGAGAGAAATTGAACATTATTAGAGGGTGCTGTTAACTTGAAACAAATTTGTTGTTCACTCTGTCACTTTATTTCATATAAAGACCAACCACCCAAAATATTGATTTATGGAAATTTTACAAGTCCATCCCGTGATAGGAATCTTTCTCATTTTTGGGAATGATCTAGCTGGCTCCTAAGTGAAAACAGAATTTGTTTTAAGCTAAACTATTCCTTTAAGTAAATGCACTTGTTTATTCATAATGGACGTGGATATTGTAGAAAGTGTACAGTATGGTGATTATTCCTCTCTGTCTCATAGGCAGGTATTTTACTGAACTTTTGGTTTTTGTCTCTAGTTGGTAAGTTTCAGTAGGCAAACTGCACTGAATGAACAGTGTAGAGTGGTTGGTCCAGAGGCATTGTAACATCATCCAGACAGTCCTTTAGGATGCAGGTGCCATGTTCTCATTATTCCAGTAGTTTTCCTGGGAAAGAATGTCTTTTTTCAGAGTATAATTTAAGTTCATCATGTGTATGTATGTGTAGAATTGAATTATGATGTTAAATTTGGGCTATCATGGGCTTACCCACAGGAACAGTTTTTATATATGGTATATCAGGTAGGTAGAGCCTGATCGATCCTTATACTAAATCTTTGCTACCCAAAAATTCGGTATTGCATGCTTAAATAAAAATAGCAAGTGAGTTGTATTGGAAGAGGGACATGCATTAGTTTAAAGTGAAAAATGAATGAAACGTCAAACGTTCCTCTTGTGGTAATATGATTACAGCTCCAAAAGTTAGTCAATCTCTGTGGACTCCCATGATAAAAAGTGTTACACAGTTGAACAATTACACATTTTACAGCAGAGTTTTGGTAGCTACTTTGGGAGGTTATTACTCCCTTCGTAACAACTGTGTGACTCTAGATTTTGCTCAAGTCTTTATCGACTTAAGATTATGCATCACTTTTTGTATAACTGATAGTTAGTGCCACACGCTGTCTGCAGGATGTCACCTCAGGTGATTGAAGTCACAGAACTGGATCTCTTGTCTGTGTTTTTTGTTGTCTGTTTTAGTACAAAATGTTTTTTTGAGTGGTTATTTTTCTGAGAAGTCTGTTCTCCAGGTTTAGGGTGTCAGATTCCTGTGTTTTTGTGTTACTCAGTACTAATTTGCAGGAACAGGTGCGATTCACCTTTCTACCAAACAAAGCTAGCATTAGCTGTTAACATAGCACCCCAGCCACTCATTGTCATATGGTCACTTCAAACAAACCAAAAAAAAAAAGTAAAGCAAGCCATAATGCAAATGCTGAGGCTTTAAATAAACTTTTATATTTTGTCTACAGTAATTCACAAAGTAGTTAGGAACTTGCAGTGGAGGCACCCCACCATTTTTCCCCCGCCGTGATGCTACTTTGCTGCAAGTGATATGGACAGCAAGAGGATCTTTTTTTTTTTTTTTTTTTTTTAATTAAAAGGTATTAATATTGAGGTTTCTCAAACAATATGTGTGGGTCTACAGATAGATCTGTGGTAGGCTTATATATTGGTCAGGCTCTGTTATGTGTTGGAAACAACTGACAGAGTAAACAAGTAATCCAGCTTTAGCAGCAAGGAACGTGTTTTTTTCATTGTTCAGACATTGAGCACATTTCTTTGTGGTAAATCCCTGTAGCTTGTTCAGTGATGTAAATACACACTTTAAGCAGCATAATTTAAAAAACAACAACATCAAAAACAATTTTATAATCCAGCATACATAAAATTGTATTCTTCAAAGTTTTTCATTTCTGGAGCTACTCTGTAATGGTAACATGGCACATGTGGTAGTTCAAGGTCATTCAGATCCACTTTTAAAGGCTACCAGTATATGCTTTTGAAATCCGAAATGTTAAAAGTAATGTACAGAATGACTGGCTTCCGTGTCATCGTTGAATGATGTTTTTCTCCACGCTCACTCTTCACTGTGAGAGTTTGTAAAATCAGAAGTGATGTCTGTTGACACTAGACTTTGCAGAGGAACCTTTCACTGTTTCAAATGTTCTTGAACTTTTGAATCTTGTACTGAGGCTTTCTTTTTTTCTGTTTTTTTTCCCAATATACATTCTGTGGTGCTACTTTTATTTCCTTCCTACCTGTTTGATTTTCTCTTCCATGTACGAATGGCAGCATTAACCTAGAATTTAGAAATACAGTGTATCACTTATATGTTTAGTCACTTGTTGTTTTTTTTAGTTTCCTTTACAGGAGCGCATATACTTTCCAACAGCATTAGGTGCCTTAAAGAGCATTTTGACAAAATTTCTCACATAGCTAATCATGAAAGAGTGTAAATGCTAAGCCATCTGTTTTTCCCAGAGAAACACTTCATCAAAAGCCCACCGTCAGTCCTTCTGTATATTATTTTCTTATTGTGTGGATGTAAATGAACAGCCCAAGGGATCAAGACTGAGACTCAATGTTAATCTTATTTCCTGTGTTTAATATGTACTGTTGACATCACCAGCAGCTAATCACCATTTTGACCATGCTCAGTGTGGCCCCAATATCCCCTCCTTTGGACTTGTCCATCCCACACTGTAAACTCTTCCAGGTGTTACCATCTGTGTGATCCTTGTCCAATAGAAAGCTGTCACAATAACCAGCTCACTCAAAAAGTAAAAAGAAAAACATCTAAACAAATGTGAATAATTTGCGGAAATTTTTAGCGTGTTGCGTGGGTAGTGGGAATCATGTAAAGACAAATAAAAATGGGCAGTGCATATATTGTCCAATATGTAAATCATGTGAACACATCTTGTACTTATTTAACAGTTTTGAATACTTGAAAACTATATAAAGTTTCTTTGTGACTCTTGTTCCTTGAGCGTTTTGAGTTCTGCTGTTAAAGTGTACAATTTCCCCCTATTGGTGCTAGGACATGTGCCTTGAAAAGTTCAGTTGTGCATTTTCCGAAGAAATTGCAAACTAATATTAGAAAACATAGTTTAAACACACGATGCAAACTAATCACACCATTGTGATGAAAGTTCTATATAGCATGTTATTTCCTAATATTAAAAACGCTCTGAATCTGCTGTAAGCACTTCAACTGGAATAGCTAAAAAACAGTATGTACCTTTTAGTTCTAAGGTTTTACATATCAACCTCAGATAAATAGCAGCACATTACACAGTGCCATTATTCAACAAAAACTAAGCCAGAATGTAGAAGCAGTGTGTGAAAACTAAGTCTGCCTTTACTGCTTCTATTAAGAGGGCAGGTAGCAGCCAGATTCTGCTAATCAGATGTGCTGGATGAACTTATTATTCCAAACAGTTTAAAGTGTCATTCTTCAGCGAGAAACATTAGTAAGTGGAAAATGCCTGAGACAGTCAGTATTCCCGGGAGTCAAACCATGAAATAGTGAAATAATTTAAAAAAAATCTGAAGACAAAAGTCTCAGGCTCTAAGGGCCTCAGCATGTTAAATGTTGAAAAAAAAAGTTCAAGTTCATGACAGTTAAAAAAAAGACAGAATAAATCAATATGTAAATATCTGACCATAATGCACAGTACCATGTTTTGAGAAAGCTTAACAGCATATTGATACCCCCCCCCCCCCCCCCCCCCCCATATCAGCTGTCAAGCAGTGGTGCCGGGTTGATAATTTGATTAAACTTCCGATATACCAAAGTATTCTGCAGTTAAATGTGAAGCTATCTGTCTGAAAGCTAAATAATCAAGTGGTGGAAGGGTCCAGTCAAAGTAATGCCCAATTGATGGGGTCTTAGGTGAGTTGTGCACAATAATAATAATAATAATAATAATGGATTGGATTTATATAGCGCTTTTCAAGGCACCCAAAGCGCTTTACAATTCCACTATTCATTCACTCTCACACACTGGTGGAGGCAGCTACAGTTGTAGCCACAGCTGCCCTGGGGCAGACTGACAGAAGCGAGGCTGCCATATCGTGCCATCGGCCCCTCTGGCACAGTAGCACAGTGAAAATATCTGTAAGCTATATGAAGTTTCTTTGTATCTCTTGTTCGAGTTCTGATATTGAAGTTCCACGCTTGTTACAACAAACATCCCAGTATGATTTAATGCAAAAAGTGAAGATATCAAAACAAAGTTAAGATTTTGCCATTCACAGTGTTGGTCAAGTTACTTGAAAACAGTAATTAATTACTGATTGTTTCTCCAAGTAAGTTATTCCGTGACTTTAATGATTATTTATTTTCAAATCTAATTAGTTACTTTATTACTTTTTAAAAACATGACACACAACCTGAATACATTATAAAGTAATAGACCTTTCAGACCAATTTTATTTTTTCTGCATAATCCATCATATAACCCAGAAACCATTTGCTCTCAGCTCATTAAGTGTCTGTCCTCTGCCTTGATGCTGGGTTTTCTCATGGAACTGATCTAAAATCAGGTGTGTAATTATGCCATGTTTGGGTAGGATTATTGGATGCCTCGTGTCAAGCAGTAAGGAAGCCTTCATTAACCGCCCTCCTACCCTGAGAACACCGTCTTGCAATATTGGGTCAAGTTGGAACAAAGGATGGCTCTGTGGTAATTTACCATGGTTCAGTGCTTGGATTTCCTCCTTGAAAGCATCTTCTTGTGCTAATTTTATAAGCACATGACTTGCTTTTCTCCTGTCTTCCACATTTATACCCTTTGTTGCATTGGCTCTTTTGGCTAGTTGCTGGATCCTGGCAACTACATTTACTGCTGTATGCCATTTTGAGAACCTTTAGAGTCTCTCCAAGAAGTTCCTGTCCTCTACTACCTTTGTTTGTAGTATTTGTGTCGTTTTGACCTCTGGATCACCTACCAGAAGGTCTGGAGTTGAGTCTGGTGTGACAAACTCTCTTTCCCACAGGAAATGAGGTCCAATGAGCCAATTTGAACCTGAGGCCTCTGGTTTCTCCTCCAGGGCAACTTTAAAGGAGAAGGTGTCACTGCTTACACTCCACCTTACTCCCAACACAGTCTAAAATGGGAGTTCATGATGACTGATGTCCACTTCCTGGGCTCCACTAGCTCGTTCACTATCTGGAATTAACTCCAGGACTTCTCTGTTGGCTGCTGTGGGATGTTCCCTTTCATTTTGGCCCGCAAGATACTTCATTGCATAATTTGCGCAGCCTGGTGAGGATGCGGCCCCGAAAAGATGGACTTTCATGCGATATTCTTTTGGCTCTGTGTTTGTTTCACCATTTTCCCACCACAGTAATTTCTGTCCTCTCTGTTTACATGAAATCTGTTAAACATCTTCTCTACATCACAGATGATTGCAATTGGGTGTTGGCGAAATCGGCAGAGTACTCCAGTCAAACTGTTAATGAGATCAGGTCCAGTCAAGAGGTGATCATTCAGAGCTGTGCCACTGTACTTTGCAGAGCAGTCAAACACAACCCTGATTTTTTACGGTTTTCTCAGGTGATAGACGCCTTGATGTGGAATATACCACACATTTCCTTCTCTGGGATCATCTTCAGCTCTTTCAGCATCACCTTCCTTGAAGACATTGTCCATGAACCTTACATAATCGTCCTTAAATTTGGGATTTTTCTCAAACTTCCCTTTCAGGTGCTTAAGTCACACCAGAGCCAGAAGTTTATTTTCTGGCAGCTGAGGGCGTGCCTTAAAGGGAAGTGGCATCTCTAGGTGCCCATCAGCATTCTGGTGTATTTTCTCATTTAGCAGTTGCATGAACTGTATGTCATCTTGTGATATGCTCTTTTCTCCAGGAGCTGTGTCTTTGAAGTCTGACTCAAGCACTCTGATGATGGTGGCTGGTGTCAAGGGTGGAAGTTCCTTAACAGATAAGCGATGGCACAGGCCTGTCACTTCTGCTGATGTTGCCATTTTTTGTGAACTGCCAACAATGCTCCAGCCCAGGTCTGTCTTGATTGCATATGGCTCTTCGTCACTTCCCGCGATTACTTGCCGTGGTGCCAGTGCTCTAGGACAGTTGTAGCCTATTAACAGCCCGACCTTGCAATCCATTAACTCAGGCATTTCCTGTGCTATTCTGATTAGATGTTCCCATCTTTTGGCAGTTTCAGAGGTGGGAATGTGTGAACGTTCAAGTGGGATGAAGTCTCTGGTTTAGGCAAGCTGATAAAGCTTTTGGGGGAAAACCCTCTAACTCTGAGCCCACTAACTCTTTCGCTCTGAACAATGTAATCTCTTCCCATCATAGTGGTTAGCTTTAACTTCACTGGCTCTAAACTCATCCCCATCTCCTCACATACCCCTTGATCTACAAAAGTGTTGCTACTCTGTGTATCTAATAGAGCATACACTAAGGTCTCTCTCTCTGGAGTGGTGGTTGAAGAAACCCACACAGGCATGATCATGGATGTGCTCCCACCATCTCCTCTGTCCATGCAACAAGAAAGTGCAGATATGTTTTCTTCTGCCTGCATTCTACGTGATGATGTGTTCACTGCAGTCGTTGGACGGTCTTCGTGAAGAGCTGTTGGATGATGTTTTTTACAAACCCCACAAGTCGCCTTGGGCTTACAGTCTTTTGAATTGTGTCCTCTTCTCAGACAGCCAAAGCACAGGTTATTGTCAAGTATGACCTTTCTTTTGTTCTCCACGGACATTTTAGCAAAGGTCTGGCATTTGTGAATAGAATGGCTTTCTCCACAGCAGATACATGTGACTGAGTTTGATGGCAAAGCATTTGCTTTTCTTTCTATATCAGGCTCATTTGAATTGTTCTCCACTCCGCTGTATCCTGTGGTTGTTCTGTCTGATGCTTTCACATTTGTGATGTATGCATTAGCCTTTGGACGCTTTATGTCCCTAGCTGACCTTTCTTCAGTGTGTTTCAAGGCATGAAATGATGTTACAGGATTGCATGCAACTTCCGCTTCTTGTGCAACAAAATCAGCGAATTGCTTGAAGCTTGGATATTCTTCTGTTTGCCGTAACTGCAATGTGACATGACGATTCCAACGAGAAGTCACCCAGTCAGGAAGTTTTTGGAGCAATTTTTGATTCTCTTCACAGTCATTTAACACCTGCAGTTCTTTGATGTATGGCATAGCATTGCTGCAGTCTGTCAGAAAATCACTGAATTGTCTCAGTTTAAGCGACTCTCTTGAACGAATCTTTGGCCAGTTGTTCAGTTTTTCCCTAAATGCATGCTGGATTATAAAGGGGTGGGCATACTGAGCATTCAAAGCTTCCCAAGCTTAGTCATATGCTTCGTCATCTTTTCTGTAAAAGCTTCCCTCCAATACAGACCGTGCTTCTCCACTGATGTATTTGCGTAGGTAGAACAACCTGTCAGCTGGATTTGTGCATCGCCGTTCTATCAAAGCTTTGAAACTAGTGCTCCACTCTAAGACCTTAAGTGGGTCCCCTGAGAAGACGGTCAGTTTTAGGCCCTATTCTCTTCTCATTGTATTTGCTCCCTCTAGGCTCAATCTTTGAAAAATACAATATCGCCTTCCACTGTTATGCCGATGACATACAGATCTATTTTGAACTTGCTGACGACCTTGCTGTGTCCCTGCACTACTTTCAAGAATGCATGCGGGAGGTCAAAGAATGGTTCCTGAGTAATTCCCTTGTTTTGAATGATAAGAAGACTGAGACTGTGGTGTTCAACAGTAAAATCCCTCGTGCCCAACTCTGTGCTGCCCTGGGTTCCTTTGCTAGTTTTTCTTGTGACTATGTCAGTAACTTGGGTGCACTGCTGGATAGCTCGCTCAAACTCGATAAGCAAGTGTCTGCTGTAGTGAGATCTAGCTTCCACCAACTGCGCCTTATCTCTAAGGCTAGGCATTATGTTCCGCATGAGGACCTGGAGAGGCTTATTCACGCTTTTGTGACCTCCAGGTTGGATTATTGTAACTCCTTGTACTACGGTCTTCCCTCTTCTCTTCTTCTTAAACTGCAAACAGTCCAAAATGCAGCAGCCCGCCTCTTGACTGGTACCAGGAAATTTTGCCATATTACCCCTGTCCTAGCTAGCCTGCATTGGCTGCCCATAAAGTACCGTATTCAATTTAAAATATTACTCCTTACATTCAAAACTATTAATAAATTAGCGCCAAGTTATCTTAGTGAACTTCTCAAACCACATACTCCTGCTAGAACACTCAGATCTGCCACTCAACTACTTCTGACCCAACCCAGATCTCGGCTAAAGTCCCGGGGTGACCGTGCGTTTGCTCTGGCTGCCCCGGTACTGTGGAATAACCTTCCTCTCGACCTCCGCGCATCTGATTCCATTGCACTGTTCAAATCACGACTAAAAACCCACTTATTCAATCTTGCCTTTCCCTCTAGTTAATATTTCTTTTATGATTTTATGTCATGCACTTTTATGCTCATTTAATTTCTTGTTTGCTTTGTACCTGTTGCTTTCCTATGTATCAGTGACAGCTACCTACTTGCATACTTAGTACTTGCTTTGGTCCTATTTCTATTATCCTCTTCCTATTCTCTATCTTACTTGTTAAGCACCTTGGCATACCCTTGGTTTTTAAGTGTGCTTTATAAATAAAGTTTATTATTACTAGGGATGGGTATCGTTTAGGTTTTATCCGATACCGGTGCCAAACCAGTACTTTTGAAACGGTGCCGGTGCTTAAACGGTGCTCGAACCGGTGCTTAAAGAATGGAGAACACAAAATTGGTCCAAAAACCTCTCATGTTTAACTGTTTTCCACTTTTTCTTTGGTCATTTTAGCCTTTTTGGCCAGGGTGAAGGGAGTATCTGCCATCAAACAAGAAGACAGCCGCATGTAGCTATGATGACAGGGCTCTAGACTAACTTTTTGACATGGGCGCACCGGTACGCCTAACTTTAAAAATTTAGGCGTACCGGCACAAAAGTTAGGCGCACTCAAATTTTTCAACCGCATCGCTTAACACCGCAGTTTTACATGTGCACTTTCTTTGGGGGGGGAAGTCCATACAGACAATATTAATTTCTAAATTATTAACTAACAAACTTGTGCTTAAAGTGCTTTGTCAATATTGTAGAAAATGTTAAAAACTTAATCATCATCTTGGCCTCCTCTGACGACCTGTTTGCTGCTGTCTGCTGCTGAAAGGCCGTGGGGAGAGGGGACACTTGGGCAGTGCATTTACTGCAGCATATAATGTGTTTTCTGGATACACTGTGCTTTTTCAGCATTCAAATATTGATGGCACCGTGTCAGAGCACTGGCTATGAATTTCAGACAGATCAGGCCTTAACTTAACAAAAAAGTTATCAATAGTTCTTTTCATCTTTTCTTATTACCCACAGCTACAGTACATCCACTTCTCTCAGGCCCAGGCTGCTCACTAGGGCTGAGTATCATCACTGATTTCTATAATCCATTCAATTCCGGTTCTCAAAGTCCTGATTTGATTCAATTTAGCCTCAGACAGTCAGAAATATTATAATTCTGATCATTTATCAGTACTGATACACATGAGACTTCATCAGAATTGTGAAAATCACAGCAGATGCCTTTGTGTGAAAGTAACTGAGAATAAAACACAGGAAAACATGAAGGAGATTTTCCTGGTCTGGCTTTTTATAGCAGATAACCTTAAAAATATTCTGCAATTTTGCATAATTTTAAGAAATTTAAATTTCTTCAGTATTGAACAGCAGAAATTAGGCTTTCTTGTCCGAGGTCATTTAAGTGAAAAAAGAAAAAGCGCTGTAAACAACGCTAGACTGGTGGGTAATAAGCGAATGAATAATGCAGAAAACAGATTTGAGACGGGAAACTGTTCCTGAAGTACAGAGAGAGAGAGAGCTGTGCAGGAAGTGTGATTTTTATCATGGTGGAAGCAAAACAGCAAAAGTCAGAGGGAATTCATGACGACATTGATCAAATGTGAAGCGCAGTTTGCTGCTTCTTTTGCTGCAGGCTCGGTGAATTTTGGTTGGAGAGAGGCAAAACCTGCAGCTCAGAATCAGCGCAAAAAGACGTAAACACAGCGCGGACCCGAAGAATCGCTAAGCTCCGACAGCGTGTCCGTGTTCAGGCCGTCGGGTGAGAAAGCCGAGAAAGACGAAGCTGATTCTGATGTGTTGGGTCCGCTCCGTGTTTAGGTCTTTGTGTGGAATCCGTTAATGAATTGATATCGCTTTATTCAAGCTACTCACCTCTCTCTTCCACCTGCACTTTCAACTGGACCACGGCCAATCAGAGAGGTCCCGCCCCTGACTATCTCTGATTGGTTTAGTCCACAATAGGGGCATAATGTGTGTCTGTTGTTGACCACACGGAGAGTTACAGAGATTTTTTTTTTGTTACCGGAACAGTTGGTCGCACCTGTGCGACCAAATATTTATTTTCAGTCGCACCACTGAAAAATTTGGTCGCATTTGCGACCAAATTGGTCGCACTCTAGAGCCCTGGATGATGTTTGCTAGTTCACCTTACATGCATTAATGTAATAACGTGGTTAGCCTACTCAACGTAAATTACACACGAACAACATTAAGCTACTCACGCAGAGAAGAACGGCTGCTGCTGCATCATCATCCTCATCATTTCTGCTACACTGGCAGGGCCAGGACTCTCCTCTTCGGGTTTTTGGGGGATGTTGCTAACTCTGGGTCCGATAACTGGCAACCCACCCACAGTAGATGTGCTCGGTGTGAGGTCTCGCAGCAAGCTATCAAATACGGCGCATTTCTCGGCTTTTAAAAAAACCCGCTATGCATCGCCAGGTGTTTCATCGGATTTGAGGTGTTACCTCCTTTGCACAGTATCACAGTATCAGCTTAAAGCACTTGTTGCTGCTGAGTTTGCATATTTTGCTGTGAAGTACAGCCAGACTTTTGACCGCTTTGCCTTGGACATTTAATCTGTAGCTCTGCTCTAAAAGAACGTACGTACCTGGACCCGCCTACTATCCTCGGAAACATAAAATGATTGGCTAGAATCCAAAGTGTATCACAGCTCAGGGAAAAAAGCACCGAAATATGTGCTGCTTTTCGGTCTGGTTACTACCGTTTATGTCAGAACCGGTGCCATCATGGCACCGGATACCGGTACCCATCCCTAATTATTACTTTACTTGTTACTTGAAAAAAGTAATCGGGTAAGCGTTACTGCCTGTCTCTGTTAACCATTATATGATGTTCACATCTGTGGGACCCTTTTCAATAATACCAAAAGAAAAATGTGATTTATTATGATTTCAACTTCAGACTCCTTCCCTTCAGCTCAAACAAAGGATCACATGAGGTTCCACAGCCTAGACGAAGGGTAGGGAACTCCAGGCCTTGAGTGCCGGTGTGCTGCAGGTTTTAGATGTGTCCTTGAGCCAACACAGCTGATTCAAATTGTTAAATAACCTCCTCAACATGACTTCAGTTCTCCAGAGGCCTGGTAATGAACTAATCATTTGATTCAGGTGTGTTGACCCAGGGTGAGATCTAAAACCTGCAGAACATCGGCACTCGAGGCCTGGAGTTGCCCACCCCTGGCCTAGACGGATATTGCAAAAGAGGTCAAAGGAAGACTGAGAGAATATAAACACAGAGGATAATAAGGGAACAGGACAGAGGTGGTGTCAAAGAATAATGTTTAAATATTTTTATGCTTTGCTTCAATACTGATAATGTTCATATTTTCACTGTGCAGCTCAGCTTGATAAACGTGAAACTGCAAGCCGCGTGTGCCATGTGATGAGGCCACAAGATCAGCACAAAAATACACATCTTTATTATTCTTAGAAACTGACTTGCTGCACACACACATACACACGAACAGGAAAAACAGGAACTGCTATCTATGCTTTAAATAAAGGAAACGCCTGCAACTGAGTGTGAGTCGCTCTGTTGAGCTCTCACCCGTGCACGTTAAAAATCTCTCCAAGTGTCTAAGTTAGTTAGCTTTCTTGTTATATGTAAAAATTGTATTGTATTTATTTATTTAAATTTTACTTTTTAATTATTTTACTTGCATTTTTAATCACTCTTATATTTAAATGTTCATTTGCTATTTTATCTAGGGATTGAGAGTAACGTAGTTTCTATTCTCTGTATGTCCTGTACATGTGGCAGAATTGACAATAAAGCTGACTTTGACTTTTGACTTTGACTAAGTGTCGTTTCTTCACCTGAGTGTTTGATAATTGTTGATATCCATGACAGGTGGGAACACAGCTGAAACTAATCGTGCACTAAAGAGACACGGGAAGCAAAACCGAACACAATGCACACAGGAGGAGAGACTATCAATGTAAGACAGTCCAGGTGTCAGTGTTAGCTAGTTCCTAAGACATACATGCTTGACACAGAAAGAAAGAAGAAGGAAAAACTACAGGAAAATAAGCAAGAACGAAAGAAGAACGTAAGAAACCAGAGTACACAGGGTTCGTACAGGTGCTTGAAATCCTTGAAAATGCTTGAATTTTAATATTGTCTTTTCAAGGATTGAAAAGTGCTTGAATTTCAGATGTGGTGCTTAAACGTGCTTGAAACGCGTATTTCATTCACCACAAACAACTATCTGACCGAATAGTTTTCTTATCAGAGAAATAAAATGAGTTGCAAAGTGTAAAAGCTAAATTTCTCCACCTGGGCTGCCTCGCACACATGTCAGTCTGTTTCAATGTGTGACCCCGCCCCTCCCTCCGGACAGTCGGGGATGAGTGCGCTAACTTGACGTTGCTGTTTTAATGAGTGTTTGATGGAAAACGACACTGGCGGGATTTGAGTCACATGACAGGTGAGTCCTAGTAAATAATTTCGAGTATGTGTACATAACACAGGCTAATGTTTAAAACTATGATTATTATTTTGCTAGCTATCAAACTTGCTGGAGAAATGATTGAAATGCACTGAGTGTGATAGAGTACGGCAGTGCTAGCACAGCAGTTAGTTATGGCATGGTGATTTATGCAGTGTGCTTTAAACTTGGCTAACATTACTTAGCAGTAGCAGTAATATTAGTGACTTCACTCAAGTGAAAGCTTTAATCGTTAGTCCGACACTTAACTAGCCAACTTAAGCCTTAAAGAAAAACTGGTAAAAAGAGGGACTGATGCATGTGGGCACAAAGAAGCCATTTCTTGTGCTGCTGAAGTTCCCTGGCTTTCATTCAAAATGTGTTTATCGTGAGCACCGACACATTAAACCATTTAAAAATTATAAATGGCTTTAAGCTCACATTGATGCCTGTGGGGCTCTATCAGCCACGGAGACGACAGACACATTTTAGTGTTTTAATGAATGAATGTTTCATACTTTAAGGCTGCCTGTTTATTTAAGGGAGATGAACAATACATTATTATTTGACATAATTCTATGACAGGTGATGGACTGAATAAATAGATTTTAGGTCGATGTTTGTGCGTTTTTAAAGTCTTATATGTTGAATTGAACTGAGTGTGTCATCTGTTCAAAGCCTCCCGTCAGTGCTGTTCTCCATGCCTGTCTTACTGTACATGGTGTTATTAGCACAAACACTTTAAAGCTGATCATTTAGGACTGTAACAATAATCCAGAGAGCAATGTAGTCAAACATCTCACAGTTAGTTTTATTGGGAATGAACTTTGACCTGTTAGGCCCCCAGGGCTTTTCTGAGCTTCCTGCTCGAAAATGAAGAGGCCAAAATAAATGGAGTATTTCTCTGCAATTACAAACTCTGTGTAAACAGTCTTGGTATCAAAATAAAGCTAACGCTTGTGAGCTGTCATCAGAGGGGTAAATATTACTGCAGATGTTACTATGTCAAAGTTACTGGGACTCAAACATAGAAAAAAATGATTATTTCCCTCACCTAATTTTTAAAAGTATTTTATAGCTTATATGCTATAAAATATACTTTGGGTCACATTTAACCAGTGTTGGGTAAGTTACTTTAAATTAGTAACTTGGTTACATTACTAGTTACTTCTATCAAAAGTAACTCAGTTACTTCAAGTTACTCGTTACTTTCAGAGTAACTAGTTACTAGGGAAAGTAACTTTGGTTTAACTCAGAATTCTCTTGTTAATGTGTTGCTAACTGGATACCCAGCAAGACTGCCAGTCTTCTAGCTTGCTTACTTGCCACAAGTGCACTGTGCCACCAACCAATAGAAAGGAAAAGATAACGTGCACATTTCCACGAGAGAAATCCCACGCCTGATTTTATCCTAGCCATTCTATCCTCGCTTTTTACATCCAACACAAAAACTGCAGTCGTGGTGCTTTCGATTGTACTCAGAACTCGGAAATTCTGCCTTCCGAATAGGAAGATGTAGGTAACACCAGACTGCAGATGAGCTGCTTACAGGGCTGGACTGGGACAGAAAATTGGCCCGGGCATTTTGACTAGAGACCGGCCGCCATTATAGCAAAAATCATAAAGCCTTTGAATGATAATAAACACTGTTGTGACAGTGATGTTCACTGTTCTGATGGTATATATGCATCAATCTATCAATCGTTTGTTGTAAGATTCAGATAATTATTTTTTTAAAAGTGAGACATTTTAAATGAGAATAAGAAAGAAAAGTATTTATTTGTGCCCCCTTTCCCTTTTAATGCCCTACATGGACCCCTGGCAACACTTTGCTAGACCCGCCCCTGCACAGTTACCAGCTGTCAGCTACTTAGAAAAGGATCCTGGTGTTATTTGTCTCTCAGAAACAGTTCATAACTTCAACTCATTCATGTCACCTGAAAGGTAAACCTGTTTCTCCATCACAGCTCTGATGATCCAGTAAGGACATCTCCTGGTTTCATCTTCATGTTTCCCTCTCACCACATAACCAAACCATATCATGACCAGCAGCTTTTTTGCAGCTGTGGCTCCAGCAAACATCAGCTGATACTAGAAATTAATATTAAATAAATTCTAACAACAGCTGATCAAGCTTAAACGTGCTGCTGTTGTTTACCACGACATCTGCTGGTTTCCTCTTTCTGGCGCAAAGTGGGCGATAAACAAACAAGAGAGCTGATCAGCTGATCATTGATCAGTTTCATGATTGAAGTAGAAACAGGAGAGGGAGGGGGGAGAATGAGAGAAGAAGAGGCAGCTGTGCAGCAAAGACACAGAATAACTCCAGCTTCGTGTCTTTTTCCATTCTAGCTGAAGTTCGGGACAAACTGTGTTCTTTTTCAGCTCAACACCAAACGCGTAATAATTTCTCTGAATACGAGACGATTCCGTTTTTTTACAGGACGGTTGGCAACTCTAATAATTAACCTTATGAACAAAATAAAGTTCAACATCAGTAACAGAGCACCACCCAGCTGTATAGAAACTCCGTCATGCTAGCTAGCACGCAGTCAGCACAACGAAAATAAACTCCACCTAAACTTGGTTCATATCTGACCCAGATGGACTGCAGGTCATAACTTCTTACCTGAAGTTCAGTTCACCTGACACTCGGACCAGCGGCCGCTTCGGGTCTCTCCTCTTGCCTCCCTTTTCCTTCATCCACCTGCTGGCCTCCACCACTTGCTAATGTTATTGAATCTGTTGAAGCTCCGCGATGCCGCCACACGAAGTAACGAATAACGAGCCTATTTAAATCCCAGTAACGAGTAACGCGTTCCCGGTTTTGGCATAATAAATAGTTACTGTGCTCGTTACCACAATAATAACGTAGTTACTGTAACGCGTTACTTAATAATGCGTTAGTCCCAATACTGCATTTAAGTCCAGAAAATCATAAATCAAAATATGGATGTTACCTGTCCACAGATTCATGGTGATGTAACTGCTCTTTTAACTGTTTGGTGTTTGTAGAAATGGTTTACAGCTGAGATTCAGATTTTCTGTGGACACTCATGTCTGCACTTATATTTCTGACCTCGTGTTATAACCGATTAAATGTGATCTCCTCTCTTTTCCCCCATTTTTGGTGGTGTGGGTGCTTAACTAGTTAAAGTAAACATCTGTCTCCTGTTGTTGTGTCACGTAGGAAAGAAGCATCAATATCTGATGAGCAGACTTGTTCATTTGTGCAGATTTCTTCTTTTGTGTGGTTGTTTTTTCCAAGTGGAGATGAGCATCTCTAACAAGTTGATTTGTTCACATTTGCACATCTGCATTTTTGAGAGAAATTAGTTTTTTGAGTTTGTGCACTATATGCATATAAGACAACCATTTCCTTTTTCAGTATTTTTGTGTGGTGCATTTTTCTCTGTTTTAACAAAAGAGGAACAAAGAACATTTAAGTCAACCTAAGACGATTTGTTTTAATTTTTACATGGTCTTACTGAGGTGATGCAAAGTGGAACATGCAATCTTTTTTTTTGGTAATGTGCTGGAAAAGCTTGATAATGGACCTTGAAAGTGCTTAAAAAGTGCTTAAATTTGATCCTGAGAAATCCCTTAGGTGAACAACTATAATACCAGTACACAATAATGTAGCATTCATGTAATGTTTTTTCTTCTTCTTCTTCTTCAGTATAACCATGCTTATTTCCACCCATATCTTGGTCATGACCCAGTTTTTCTTTTTTTTTTTAATACAATCTATCACAAAAATGAACGAGGTTGTTATTCATAAATGTGCTAAATGTCAAATATGAACCACACAGCAGGTAAAATAAGTATTAAACACATCACCAATTTTGTAACTAAATATATTTCTAAAGGTGCTACTAACATGAAACTCTCACCAGATGTCAGTAGCAACCCATCCAATCCACACATGCAAAGAACTGAAACCATAGGTGTCCATAAATTATGTGTCATTATGAGAAATGACACAAGGAACAATATTGAACACCGTAAAATGTATTTATTACTTTATGCAGAAGCCTTTGTTGGTGACGACAGCTTCAAGACTCCTGTACGGAAAAACTAGTTTCATGCGTTGCTCAAACCTGAGCCTTCAAATGCAGTCTTCAACTCCTGAAGGTACCTTCTGTAAACTGTGAGTTTTAGTTCTTTCATATTTCACTCTTGTCACTGTTGAGATCACACAAAGTTTCTTTGTGCTGGTTTTCATCTTTGTTTTGTGTTGTTGGCTTTGTGGTGTTACATGCCACAATGAGTGGCACTGCTGTTTTTCTGTTGCTCTTGTCTTTCAGGTGTAAAGCCTCGACCTATTGGCCACGTGTCTATTGGCTGATCTGGGCACAGTAGGCCAATCATTAACCAGGAATGGTTGCAAAAGGGCAGCTCCCTGGGGCTGCTTCTGAGTCTCTCTGACCTCTGTTTGGTAGGTTCTGTGTGCAAATGGTGTTTGTGGTTGGAGGCTGGACAGGTAAGTTTGGGGTACCTGGTACACATGCAACAGAGCAACAATTGTTAGAAACACTAGGTTATGTGGTTGATGCCACTTTTGTATGGTTTTGACTGACCTTTTTGTAGAGCAGCTTAGACAAGCCTTTAGTTTTGGGTATTGGTTGATTTAGCTTTTAGGGAAGCCCCGGGCCTCTTTTGTTTCGTTCATTTCTTTGATTTGACTCAAGCCCCTGGTCCTCCTCCCCCACCTTTTTCTTGTAAGTGTATTGTTGTTAAGGCATGAAAAATGATAAATAAACACTGCCTGATTTTTAAACCTGCTCTCTTTCATTAATTTTGGTTGTCATGTTCTGCTGTCTCCTAACTGCCTTAGCCCGCACCATGTGGGGGTGGGAACATAACAGTGGCTATAGAAAGATAACACGTGTCTCCTCATTAGGATAGTGGTTTGTGTTGGTGTGTGTGACTGTAGCCTATAGTTTTGTATTGTTAAATGGTAATTTCCAACACTGGTGGTTTCCAATTCGGCCTGTCAGTTAGCAGCTCACACTAGCTGCTGAAACATGTGTACAGTGTATTTATTGCTATATTGTATATGAATAACGGATATTATTTTAATATATCTGCACCACTACATTATTTTGGATAAAAAGAAAACTCACAAGTTGCATGTTTCTAATAAACTGAAGAGTAGGCTGATTTATTAAATATTCCCTTTCTTGGGTGATGAAAATCATACCATAAAACTGTCTTAAGTCACATTATGAAAAGATATCAGAGCCTTAAACGGGATGATTTTTACTAAGTGGGTCTAGCAGGGCAGGTGAAACACACAGCATCCTCATAAAGATTCAAGATTCAAGGTCTTTATTGTCAATACAACAATATGCACAGTATACAGCATACCCAAATGCTGTTTCACCCCAAGCCCCCTATGGTGCATTTATAAGAACATAAAAAACATCTCCATGAGATATAAAACTAGAAATTACAAATAAATAATAACTCGCTAAATTTGGGTAAAATTACGTGATAAAAAGGTACTATTACTAACTATATCTATGTACAATAAACAAAGACAGGACAGATATAATACAAAGTGGTCATGTACAATTACAGTAACGTGAGATGACTGTGCTGTAGGTATTGAATGCCAGGTTCAAGTTATGGTCAGGACATTGTAGACAAGACGGGAGGAAGACATGTGCAAGGTGCAAAATGTGCAAATATCGTATAATACAGATGTGTTAAGGCATGATGTGACTGAGGTGTGCAAATAAACATACTGTTAAAAGGTTCAGTTTGTTGTGGATTTGTGGAAGTTTTTGTTGTTTGAGTCTTTTGGATGTTGTAAAAGTGTTTGTGTTTATCAGTCCTTGTGAGATGAGGGTTCTGACTGCTTGGGAGAAAAAGCTCTTGTAGTGTCTGGCCGTCACGGTTTTGATGCTGCGAAACCATCTGCCAGATGGAAGGAGGGAGAACAGTGCATGTGAGGGGTGGAACGCGTCCTTCACTATGCTGTTTGCACGTCGGATGATGTGTTTGTCTTAGAGTTGGGAGATGAGTGGCCTCCGATGATGCTCTCTGCTGTCCTCGCTATCCGCTGCAGAGACTCTTTTCAGTGAAAGTACAGTTCCCGTACCAGAGAGTGATGTAGCAGCAGAGGACACTCTCAGTGGTTCCCTGGTAAAATGATGGGAGAAGGAAGTCTCATTCAGCTTCCTAAGAAAGTGAAGATGTTGTTTGGCTTTCTTCATGATGGTGGTAATGTTCAGGTTCCTCTGATATGTGCACACCCAGGAACTTCACACTGCTGACCATCTCAACAGCAGATCAAAAAGCAGATAAAAGATGATGCATTATTGTAGACTATATAAGTAGAATATATATGAACATCTGCAGAAATAATATACAAAGAACACATACATGTGGCAGCAATAATAACCCAAAATAAAACAGCTTCCATAGAACTGAAGGAAAAACAATATTGACAATTATTATAATGTTTGTTTGTTTGTTTGTTAACGTGGTCCGTACGCGCCATCATCCTTTTCGCCGGGCTGCAGGCAATGTGTTTGCCATGTTGTGCAAAATTCATGTGGTAAACATTTTATCTACTTAATTAAAATTCACAGATCTGTTTTTTTTTTTTCTCACTGCCTAGAGACAATATTCTAAAATGGTTTTCCAAAAGGGAACGAGGATGCAATTTAAAACAATCCTGTATTTGTAAAACACACGTTTTCTTGTTAGTTTCTTTCTCTATATACTGTACTGTATATAGCAGAGATGACAATAAAGTTTACTTTGAAGTTTTTGCGTGTGTGTGGAGTGAAGCTGTGGAACAGATTGTTTTTATATATGCATAATTATTTATTCAAATTTATATATCTGTAAATTTGTATATCTTTTGATGTGTTACTGGAGTTATAAAAGCAAATGTAACGAATTGTAAGGAAGAATGTATGATGGATAGGGCACAACAGGAAGAAAAAATGTTGACTATTAGTTACTAAATAGTGAAAATGGGGTAAAATAAGCATATGCTTCCTCCGACTCCTTTTTTTAACAGTTAAGTTGATCTTAAAGAAAGAACATTAAATTGGTGTTTTGCTTTGTCTCTTCTTCTCTGTTGTTGTTATGCTAACATGTTCAAAATAAAGATACAAAAAGAATATATATACAGTGGGGCAAAAAAGTATTTAGTCAGCCACCGATTGTGCAAGTTCCCCCACCTAAAATGATGACAGAGGTCAGTAATTTGCACCAGAGGTACACTTCAACTGTGAGAGACAGAATGTGAAAGAAAAATCCATGAATCCACATGGTAGGATTTGTAAAGAATTTATTCGTAAATCAGGGTGGAAAATAAGTATTTGGTCACCTCAAACAAGGAAAATCTCTGGCTCTCACAGACCTGTAACGTCTTCTGTAAGAAGCTTTTCTGTCCCCCACTCGTTACCTGTATGAATGGCACCTGTTTGAACTCATCATCTGTATAAAAGACACCTGTCCACAGCCTCAAACAGTCAGACTCCAAACTCCGCCACGGCCAAGACCAAAGAGCTCTCGAAGGACACCAGGAAAAGTATTGTAGACCTGCACCAGACTGGGAAGAGTGAATCTACAATAGGCAAGCAGCTTGGTGTGAAAAAATCAACTGTGGGAGCAATCATCAGAAAATGGAAGACATACAAGACCACTGATAATCTCCCTCGATCTGGGGCTCCACGCAAGATCTCATCCCGTGGGGTCAAAATGATCATGAGAACGGTGAGCAAAGATCCCAGAAGCACACGGGGGGACCTGGTGAATGACCTGCAGAGAGCTGGGACCAAAGTAACAAAGGTCACCATCAGTAACACACTACAACGGCAGGGAATCAAATCCCGCAGTGCCAGACGTGTTCCGCTGCTGAAGCCAGTGCATGTCCAGGCCCGTCTGAAGTTTGCCAGAGAGCACATGGATGATACAGCAGAGGATTGGGAGAATGTCATGTGGTCAGATGAAACCAAAGTAGAACTTTTTGGTATAAACTCAACTCGTCGTGTTTGGAGGAAGAAGAATACTGAGTTGCATCCCAAGAACACCATACCTACTGTGAAGCATGGGGGTGGAAACATCATGCTATGGGGCTGTTTTTCTGCCAAGGGGACAGGACGACTGATCCGTGTTAAGGACAGAATGAATGGGGCCATGTATCGTGAGATTTTGAGCCAAAACCTCCTTCCATCAGTGAGAACTTTGAAGATGAAACGAGGCTGGGTCTCCCAACATGACAATGATCCAAAACACACCGCCCGGGCAACAAAGGAGTGGCTCCGTAAGAAGCATTTGAAAGTCCTGGAGTGGCCTAGCCAGTCTCCAGACCTCAACCCCATAGAAAATCTGTGGCGGGAGTTGAAAGTCCGTGTTGCTCGGCGACAGCCCCAAAACATCACTGCTCTCGAGAAGATCTGCATGGAGGAATGGGCCAAAATACCAGCTACTGTGTGTGCAAACCTGGTAAAGACCTATAGTAAACGTTTGACCTCTGTTATTGCCAACAAAGGTTATGTTACAAAGTATTGAGTTGTATTTTTGTTATTGACCAAATACTTATTTTCCACCCTGATTTACGAATAAATTCTTTACAAATCCTACCATGTGGATTCATGGATTTTTTTTTCACATTCTGTCTCTCACAGTTGAAGTGTACCTCTGGTGCAAATTACTGACCTCTGTCATCATTTTAAGTGGGGGAACTTGCACAATCGGTGGCTGACTAAATACTTTTTTGCCCCACTGTATATGTGTAAGGATTATGGGTTTGCTGTGTGGCAGGCAAGGTTAGGACCCCAAATGCAGGATTAAATGACATTACCTGGAACAGAGGAAGACCGAGGACTTAAATACACATGATAATGAGAGGATGGGCAACAGGTGGAAACACAGCTGGAACAAAACTGAACATAACACACATGAGATGAGGTACCCTCAAAATAAAGAGGGTACAAAGACACGTAAGCTTGACATTAGGACAGGGGATAAACAGATATGGGAGCACATGACAGACCTTTGTCAAAGGATGACGCAGACAAAGAGGGACACGGAGAGCGAGAGGGCGAGAGACACTGAGACATGACTGGGGAAACTGAAATCACAGGGAGGTACAAAGAACTAACGCAGGACGCAAGCGGACGGGGAACACAGGGAGGAATGATAACAGAAAGCTAAAGGCTAGATAGGAAACTAAGATCAACAATAAATACAAGGATGAAACACTGAATAACCGGAAAATAAATAACCTCATAAACCCAAATCATGAACCTTACTGAAAACTCACTTGTTTACTGTCACTACCTAAGATTTTGTTGCATTGCGTAAAGGACTTGGTATGAAATAAGGAGTTTGTCACTGAAATCATATACCTGTCTGACCAAAGTAAATGGATAGAGTTAAACAAGCTGCTAAAATGATTTGTTTTGCAGTCACATTGTGTATGACTTAAAGATGTTCTATGAATGTCCAACGGAAATCTTCCAGAAGTTTCACGTATCATTGTATATCTTTAGCCTCAGAGTGTTAAAACAAGATACCTAGTACATTTTGTAGATTCAAGAATCCAAATTCAAGTTTTGTCTCTTAACATCTTATGTATGAAAGAATCAATGAAGCCTCTTTGAAACCCGATGAGTGAAGAGGTCCCAGCTGCGATTCTGAGGTCAGTCCTCAGCTTTAGCGCTCAGAGATTGTCACCAGTTTTTAATGTCACGCTTTGCCATGAACCAAGCGACGCCTACAGATCCACAAGTGACTCGTACAGCTTGACGTTGAAGCGAGCAAGCAACTGTCATGATTGTGTGTCTCAGCTACAGAATGACACCATTTACAGGCAGATGGACGCAGCTCATGTTCTACACTATTGTATATGCTGTGGTCTGTGGAGAAGCATTGTTCTCTTCAAACTGGCTCTGATCTCACCATAACCCTCGAGCCCCCTGATCAGCGTGTGCGCACTGAGTGGCTATATGCAAAAAATCACTATTCATGATTAACTTAATGGATATTTTTTACTTTTTAAAAGTCTGTTTGTCACAGTTGAAACTAATTTCCGTTATAATTTTCATTCCAAACTCTTTGAAAGTAGCGTCCAGGTAGCTGGTCTGCACTGTGTTGGCACCTGGCATTGAAGAAGATAAAAGTGGATAGATTATATTTCCATTTTCCACATATGTGCAGGCGGAGGGAGGCATGGAGTCATCTCACAACCTTTTCTCTGTTCGCAGAGGGCCTGGAGGAGGAGCTGACCACCTGGTCGGGGTCTGGACTGGTGGGCTTCCCTGCTGCTGCAGGTGTACGTGTGTCTCCATGTTGGGCAAGTGTGTGAGTATATGTATATGTGTGCATGAGGGTGGAAATGCATAATTGTTTCTGTGTGTGCCTGTTTGTCTATGTCCATGTGTCAGGTCGGGTCTTCGACTCCACCTCTCTTAGACATCTCATTCTCTGGCGGGCCTCAGGGTGTCTGGGGCCCAGGTCTCCTCATGCCTCTCGACGGACCAGTTTGCAGGAACAAAAACATGCTAGGTAAGTGTGTTTGATCTCATGATTCATATAATACTGATGACGGATTTTTAGGCTAATAGTTAGGCTAACACACTTACCTCTCATATTTTCTTTCCTCACAAAAGCGATAGATCCTCCACTTCTTGTGTCTCCCAGTGCAATTCTTAGCATATTTTGGTTCCTGCAACTGGTCCGCCGGGTTATTGTCTTCCCAGAAACACTTCCCTTGTGCTGTTGGAAATCAGTTTTTTCCCGTTTCAGTTTTTGTTTTTCCTATTTCCGTTGTGTTTTGTGTGCCTCTGCAGCATTTTTCTTATTGCTGGTGTTTTCTTAAGTTGCAGTCCATTTGGCCTCTCAGGGCCACCGTATTATAGGGTCTACCTTACAATACAAAGCACCTTGAGGCAATAGTTTTTGTGATTTGGTGCTGCATAAATTCTGATTGCTACAATGCCGAACAGGACAGGCTAAACACAAACAAACAACCAAAAACCTTTGGTATTGCATGATCCAGCCATTAATTAATTCACGTTCACGTTTACATTTCATATAAGAACATTAGCGGTGCAGTTAAATAATCATTTTATGCTTTAAGTTATAGATTGCAAGCGTCACTTTATGTCTTCTATCTATTTTATTTGGTGCAAGTTATTACTGTGTAGGAAGCCTGTAAATGAATGTGCTGCCACACTGCTCCCCCTGGTGGATATCCAAAACATTACCACCGATTTTCATAGATACTTAGCAGCTTTACTACTCACAGTTGCGTCATCTACATCATGAGCGAGGATATTATTACCGCTGATCATCAGCTGATAATCAGTCAGGAATCGTCCGGGCATCCAACATGGTCCTGTCAGGGACGAGGCGGCTATTTTAAGTGGCTTTATCTGTAAATAACTCCTTGGTGGCCAAACCCCTGGGGTGGACCAGGTTGGCTCTGAGTTCCTAAAGGCTCTACATCAGGGGTGTCCAACTCCAGGCCTCAAGGGCCAGTGTCCTGCAGGCTTTAGATCTCACCCTGGGTCAACACACCTGAATCAAATAGTTAGTTCATTCACAGGCCTCTGGAGAACTTCAGGACACGTTGAGGAGGTCATTTAGCCATTTGAATCAGCTGTGATGAGGACACATCTAAAAGCTGCAGAACACTGGCATGGAATTGGACACCCCTGCTCTAGATAAAGCCTCTGCAACATCATGTGCAGATCTGGGGTGGTGCTTCTGGATTTGCAGACTAGGATGGTGGTCTCCATTTTTAAGATGGGGGACTGGAGGGTGTGCTTCAATGACAGGGGGATCACATTCCTCAGGCTCCCTGGGAAGGTCCTCCGTTAGTCAAAACTTGGATACATGAGGAACAATGAGGTATTCACCAATTGAACTCTTTGGACTCCATAATAAACACTATGTTTGGAGGTCAACGCGCATTGTATATCACCCCCAAAATTACCCTGCAAAGAGTAAGCGGGCACATCATGGTGTGGGGCTGTTTTCTTAGCATATGGCACTGGCAGGCTTCATTTAATTTAAGGAAGGATTACTAGAAAAATGTACTGAAACATTCCTGAGAAAAATCTGTACCAAATGTAGCAGGATGATGAAGACAATGATGACAAAACACAGCCACAGAAACTCTCAACTGGTTTCAAGGAAAGAAATATAGCTGCCAGAATGACCCAGCCAATCACCTGACATGAATCAAATTGGAAATCTATGGAGAGAACTAAAGCTCACAGTTCACAGACGGTGCCTTCAGCGTTTGAAGCTTGTTTGTGTGGAAGAATGGCCAAAATCATGCCTGAGCAATGCACGTGACTAGTTTCTCCGTACGGGAGCCATTTTGAGACATTCATGTTCAAAAATTGCCAGATTTCAATGTGAGAAAAAAACCCTGAAAGTGGTACAATGAACCGTTTTTCCAACAACAAAAGAAATCTTTAGATTGGTTTAAAATTACATTCCTCTTCAAAATAGTTCAGACTTTTTTTCAGATATTACTTGTTTATGAACACTCTCATAACACACTTTGTAATGTCAGTGACATGAAAGTGACTGAGCACTCCAAACGCTAACAGAGATGAGCATGTTCTGTAGAGACATTAGATGTCATGTGTTAATATTTGTACACAATTCTTACAGCATAATATGCTGAGTTGGACCAACATATTTGCTAAGTTTAACAAGCTCCATTTCAGATGAAGTAAAACACTTTGTGAAAGGACGGGAACAGTCCCCGTCCAGTCTGGTACTTCAGTAGGATGCTGAAGGTACACAATACAGGTGTATAAACAAAATGTATTTTTATTATTAGTTTTATTAACATTTTGCCCACCATTTGCCATTTTAGAAAGGGCAGGGGGCTGTTATTTGCACTGGTGACCAGAGATGGGCAGTAACGCGTTACTGTAATCTGATTACTTTTTTCAAGTAACGAGTAAAGTAAGGGATTACTATTGCAAAAATGGTAATTAGATTACCGTTACTTTCCCGTAGGAACGCTGCGTTGCTGCGTTACTAAAACCGTGATTTTTTTGCGAGAATGTCTCACGACAGTGACGTAAGCGAGTGCGACGTTGGTGACAACAGCTGTGTGCAGATCAACAATGGATCATATATCGATTGCGGGAGAGAGTATGAGCGTGCAGCGTTTAAAGCGTGGAAGTACTGACCTTACTTTGAGTTTGATTCCATAAAAAGTGACAAAAACATTAGTGTCCGCTGTGCGTGGGAAGAAAACTTCTTTTTACAGCGAAAAAAACCCCTAAACTTCCAACAAGCACCGAGTAGCTACGACGTAATGGGAAACTCACAGAGAAACTCACGGATTCTTCCACTGACCGCGGCACACCTGCACCAGGGTAAACCTCCGCCTACCCCACTCCTGCTATACAGGTGAAAATAGAGCAACAGGACCGCTGAGTCTTTGACTTTATTTATTTTCTGCTGTGTTTTACTTGCATCTATTTGAAAGACTGAGTGTAAACACAAAAAATATTTTATTTTATGTTCTGGAATGTGCAGAAAATAGGTTTAAATGTTAAACTAATTTCTTCCAGTCAGAGAATGTTGCATATAATTAAATTTTTGCTTGATGCATAAAGTTAAAAGATTAAAACTAATAAAACAAGTTTTAAAAAGAGACGTTTCCAGTTGATTACATTTTGTATGATGGATTATGCAGAAAAAGTAGAATTGGGCTGAAAGATCTATCGCTTTATCACCTCTTCAGGTTGTAAATCGTGTTTTTAAAAAGTAACTAAGTAACTAAGTAATTAATTACTTTCGAAAATAAGTAATCATTAAAGTAACGGGATTACTTTTTGGGGGAAGTAATCAGTAATTAGTTACTGATTACTTTTTTCAAGTAACTTGACCAACACTGCTGGTGAGTAAATAAGATAGTCACCGTGCTGAGGTCTGTTCCACACGGTTACGTTTCGAGCAGAATTCACCGGGCAGCAATGTGTTAAAATGGGATTATAAGTGTAACAGTATGAAGTTTTGGGTTCAACAAGCCGTTTCTACAGAAGAATGGAAGCATTTACTGTGACAGAGGAGTCCTGCGCTCCGACACGACAAGCTACAGCGCGGCGTAGCTCCTCCTCCTGGGGGATGATGGGGACAGTATCTGACAGTTGTTGCTGCCGAGGCACGCTGCTTCAGTCCCAGCAGCGGGTCTTTCAGAGGGCACAGGATCCTAACAGAAGTCGCGCTCAACCTTTTCTTCTTCACAATTTACACCGAAACACGTGAGTAACCGCTGCTCCGACTGTGTGCGTTTAGAGAAACAGCTTCTCTAAAGCCCTGTTCTCCTTACCTGTGCGCGTCTGTAGCAGCTATGGTGATTGAGTTCAGCTGATCACGAGTGGAAGTTCGCAAAATCGGCCACATATCAGCTGCTTTGTGGATGCTGTGAGGTGGAGGGGTTGGTGATATGGCGCCTCTGGAGAGGATTTGTGTGTCGGACCATTCTTTGCTCTACAGCTAAAGTTTAGTCTCCTTTTACACTGCTTAGAAACTCATCTCTTAGAGTCTCTTGTAGTAAACCCCACAAAAATGAAGTAAAATAAAATACAAAAAATAAACGTCAGAAGTTTTCTTGCTGCAAAGTTTGTCATTCAGAAATGCAGTGATCTGTTTAAAGCCTGAGCAAATGTGGTCCAAAGAGAAACAGAAGGCAGGCTTGATGAACTCATTGGACTCTGTTGAAGTGCAGTTTTATTTATCAGGTACAGTCAATATCTGGGATCTTTTCATGGCCAGGCATTTATTCCCAATATTCGCTAATGCACGGCTTACTATTTAATGGTTTAAACTGAGGAAGAAACTTGCCTTTATAGTATGCATACAGTGTACTTAACAGGATACTGCATTTATAATAAATCTACTTTAAATTAAAGAATAAATACGTTTTTACACCAGCTTTTATGCTTGATCCATTAATATTGTAGGTAAATAGAAGTAGTTTTGCAAGGTAATTACTGAGAAGTGTATTTAAGCAAATTGGTAAAAATAATTAATTTTTTTTTAACTAAACAAAAGAAATGTGTGACATCATCATATCCATTTGTGGATAATTAAGTTTACAGTGAACAAGCCACCAATACTGCATCTTTTCACATTATGCTGTACTTGATTTGGGGTATTTAGACATTCTTGTGTCCAGTCCTGTCCAGTCTAATGGTGGATGATGGTGATGCTATATGCAAGTATGATATAGCTGGATTAGTTGAAAATGGGCTTGGGCAGGAAAGGAAACAATAGCATGTTCACTGCAAAAGGGAACAAGCATGAAGAAATCAGAGATCAGAAAAGCAGCACAAGTATAGACAGTGTTTGCAGAGTTCAGTGTGCTTTTCACACTGTTTCACTTCACTACAAAGAAGGTGCTTGTATGTTGTGATCTTCTCAGCAGGAGTTAAACTAAAGGACAAACAAAACAGATAAACACTGACCACTGAAATGTGTAGCCAGAAGCTTCAGTGCACTTTCACTTTAATTCTCCAAGTTCTCCATCTTTACTATATTACGATGTTTAGGATGTTTTGCAATCATGCTACACACTTCAGCAAACACCGACAAATTAATAAATAATAAATTAATGTTCACAGTGTACTCTAACTCTCACTGAAAGCAGAGTGGGCCGTCTGTTTGAGGACATGTTTCTGTTATAGATGAAAATGTGGGTCAGTTTGTTTTTTCCACGGTGGCGTCAATGCCCAGCCAATATTTTAGCTGCCTGCTCATCAGAGGACCTTCATCTCTTTCTCACAATGTGAGACAATAGATCGGTTCAGCTCCAGGGCCAGCTCCACGATTCACTTTGGTGACTTTCCATATACCACGAACAGAAAAGCCTGTCTTGTTGGATAAATTGGACTGCGCTGGATACAGCTGGAGGTTAAAAGTCTAAATGACTGTTAGATAAGAATGTTTTCATCTCTTCGAGCTCTGCAACAGTTTGGCTCCATTCTAGAAAGATTTGATGAGAAGACTTGGGGGGCTCACAGTTTAACCCTAGAACACTATCGCTGGGTGATTTACACCCGAGAAAATACATTTATATGATTTCACTCTCCTGCAGCTCTTTGCGTGTCGAGGAGCCTGTGCCATCACCAGGGAAGTCTCAAATGTCCCAGGAATGGGTGGACCAAAGACCAGCTTTCCAGAGTCATTATTTAGCTTTAGGAGTCTTATTTTTCATTTTGTTAGACATGGCACAGTTTAAAGTAAAAGAAGACCACTCTAATTTGTCATGTGTTGTCATATTTTGATATATTTGATTACCTTTCATTGGTTATATTATATCGGGTAAAAATCACCCGGCATTAGTGATCGTGTTACTATTTATAGCGATAGTGTTCTAGGGTTAACTCAGTACTACACCTCTTCGGTGTTCAATTCAATTCAATTCAATTCAATTTTATTTATATAGCGCCAAATCACAACATAAGTCGCCTCAAGGCGATTCATAGATACAGAGAAAAGCCCAACAATCATATGACCCCCTATGAGCAAGCACTTTGGCAACAGTGGGAAGGAAAAACTCCCTTTTAACAGGAAGAAACCTCCGGCAGAACCAGGCTCAGGGAGGGGCGGGGCCATCTGCTGCGACCGGTTGGTGTGAGAGAAGGAAGACAGGATAAAGACATGCTGTGGAAGAGAGACAGAGGTTAATAACAGATATGATTCAATGCAGAGAGGTCTGTTAATACATAGTGAGCGAGAAAGGTGACTGGAAAGGAAAAACTCAATGCATCATGGGAATCCCCCAGCAGCCTACGTCTATTGCAGCATAACTAAGGGAGGATTCAGGGTCACCTGGTCCAGCCCTAACTATATGCTTCAGCAAAAAGGAAAGTTTGAAGCCTAATCTTGAAAGTAGAGATAGTGTCTGTCTCCTGAATCAGTGTTGCATGATAACAGAAGGGCTATATTTCAAACATTAACCCATAGTGAGTCCACAACTTGTTTTTCCTTTTTGGAATTGCCTTAGAGCTAATTATGGGATTACCCATTTTTAGCTCCCTCATTAAAATTCTACTCCACAGCTAACAACATGTGAACATGAGTTTAACCTCTAAAACCCAAGAGCCTTTCTGAGGCTCCTGATTGAAAATGACACGACCAACATGCAATTTAAAAACTCTGTATATCAAAATAAAGCCATAGAAATTTTTTCCTCGCCTAATTCTTTCTGTATCTTATAGAATATAGCCTTTTTGAAAACATGCTGCAGTAGACATATATACTGACATTATGTCTGCACAGACTGATGCTGCTGAAGTGAAACAGAGCGAAGTTACAGAGGTTTTACTCAACACATTTGGCACAATCTGTGAGAGTTGTTTCTTAAATACTGAATAGGAGAAGTTATTTAACTTTATTGACATGCCTCCAAACAATGCTTGTTTTTGAATTTTTTTTTATTACCCACACACAAATCTCTGTAACCGGGCATAAAATTGTTTTGTTTTGTTTTTTTGGCAAGGAACTGCTCTGAGGCATTGTGGGAGATCGAGTTAGTCAGTTAATGCCTTTTAATTGCGGTGGATTTAAGTTTAGGAAGCAAGACAGCACGGGTATGAAAGAATTCATACTAATGTTTTTCAAACTTGAAGCATCGTTTTGGTCATGTTTTGCTGCTGGTTCAGTGAATTTTGATCTGAGGGTGACAAAACTTGCACGTTTGGCATCTGTGAGATGTCTCCTTTGAGTAGAGATATTGCTTGTTGGTGTAGTAGTATGCATGTAATATGGCCTTTGTGCCTTTTTCATCAGTTAATTTTGGAGTTACTACAAACAGGGAGCATATGGGATGATTTGTCTGTTCTCACTGGGTGGTGCTGAGGTCTAATCTGGCAGTAGCTTCTGTAATCACAAAGAGAACAGAATCATCACAAACTGAAATGTGATGATTGTCACTCAGATCTCAAATAAAGCTGATCCTTTCCTCGCACACTTCACGATCTTAAGTTCTGCTCTTACATTTTTTTCAGTTCTCCTGACAGCTGACACGTGGGCTGTTTGTTAAGAAAGATATAGCCTTATATACTAAAAGGAGAGCTGCAAAGATGAGATGATGGAGGTTTCCAGTCTCTCTCTATAAACAACGGTCGCCCTATAAAAGGGCGACCGGGGTTGGGAAGCGTATCTGTAACCGGAAGATCGCCGGTTCGATCCCTGGGCTCTCTGTCCTGGTCGTTGTGTCCTTGGGCAAGACACTTCACCTACCGCCTACTGGTGATGGCCAGAGGGGCCGATGGTGCGATATGGCAGCCTCGCTTCTGTCAGTCTGCCCCAGGGCAGCTGTGGCTACAACCATAGCTGCCTCCACCAGTGTGTGAATGTGAGAGTGAATGAATAGTGGCATTGTAAACCGCTTTGGGTGCCTTGAAAAGCGCTATATAAATCCACTCCATTATTATTATTATTATCATTAAAACAAATACAAATTTCCACTGGGTGACGTCTACGGCACTGACCTTAATCAATGTTTGACCTCAGAGTGATTTCTTTAGTCAGTTTTTGTTTTGCGGGAAAGTAAACGCTGGACTTCCTCTTAGCGTTTGCACAACAGAGATATGCAAGTTTCTCCGTCTCTGCCTGTCAAAGCTGTTTAGATGACGTTGCATCCCAATTTAACGGCATTATGGTAGTAATTGTAATCAAACCTATAACCTATACCTGCTAAAAAGCCATCCAATGCACACCTGCAAAGAAGTCAAACCATAGATGTCCATACATTACACTATGTATAATAATGAGTAAAGACACAGGGAGAATGTATATTTATTGAACTGTATTTAATACTTTGTACAAAAGCCTTTGTTGGCGATGACAGACTCCTGTATGGAGAAACCAGTTGCATGCATTGCCCAGGTGTAATTTTGGCCACTTATAGTTCACAGTCTTCAAATCCTGAAGGTCCCGTTTATGATTTCGACCTCCTGTAACGTTCCCTCAGACAGCCAGGTTGAAGGAACCTGTTGCTGAAACTGCTCTTCAGATTGTTGTGCATGTTATGAAGGGGGTGGGAGTCATTGTCCATGATTGCCAGCAGTCTTGCCAGCTTTCTGTCACCGATCACCACCTCCAGCGAGGTGAGCTTCATGCCAACAACAGATTCTGCCTTCCTGATGAGTTTGTTCAGTCTGTTTGTGTCCTTTGCTTTGATGCGTGCACCCCAGCACGCCACAGCAAAGAAGATGGTGCTCGCAACAACAGACTGATAACACATATCGAGCAGCCTGCTGAATACATTGAAAGATCTGAGCCTTCGTAGAAAGTAAAGCCGGCTCGAACCCTTTTTGTAGGCAGCGTCCGTATTGGCAGACCACTTGTGATCCAGTTGAACTCCCAGATACTTGTAGGATGTGACTGTTGCACAAAGGGGAGGGTCGGGATCTGTTTCTGCCAAAGTCCACCACCAGCTCCTTTGTTTTGGCCACATTCAGCTGCAGGTGATTCACCTCACACCATCTCACGAAACGATCAATCAGTCCTCTGTACTCCTTTTCCCATCGCATCTCCACACTTCCAATTATGGCTGTGTCATCAGAGAATTTCTGGAGGAGACAAGTTTCTGTGATGTACTTGAAGTCGGCTGTATAGATGGTGAAGAGGAAAGGAGACAGAACAGGTCCATGGGGTGCGCCTATGTTGCTGTTCAGACTCTCTGACACAGAGCTCTGCAGTCTCACAAACTGTGGTCTGCCTGTCAGGTAGTCGCGGATCCACTAGACCAGTGGAGCCTCCACCTGCATGTCCTCCAACTTCTCCTTCAGCAGGGAAGGAGAAGTAAACTCCCTGGGCAGATAATACAAGCAAAGTCTGATGGCAAGTAGCTTGACATCGCAGTAGCAGAAACACTCTAACAGAGATATGTCTCGGGTTACACCACCTGCAGTTCACAAACACACCCACCCCACCTCCTTTTTTCTGCCGCTGGCGTCGGTATCTCTGTCCATCCGAACCGTGAAGAAGCCAGGGATCAAAACAGCAGAGTCCGGTATCTGATCGTTCAGCCACATTTCAGTGAAGCACATTATGCTGGACTCTCTGAACTTTCTCTGGGTCTGGGTGAGCTAGGGACCTTACATTCCCCACAATGACTGCCAGCACACAGGGTTTAAACCTCTTCCTCTTCGATCTCTGTTTAACCCCCACTCTACAGCCCAGAGGTCTCCTTGTCAGTTCCTCAGTTTCTCAGTAATACTAAGTTTGACATTAAGCCACAGCGTCCACCTGAAATATGCACATGCAAATATCAGGACCAACTTAAAGCTCTTCTGCTGCCAAGTGCTTATGTTGCTTGGTAGAAAAACTTTAGTCTGATTCAACTTTTTAGTTTTTTGGAACCCAGCCTATGCAGTGCAGTGGTAACAATCAAATACATGAAGGTCAGGGAGGAAATCTATCATATCATATCGTATCATTCCATTCCTTAGTCTGTCAGACATGTAAGAGTCATAATAAAATTGTCTGACTGTATTTTAACTGCTTTTATAGTATGCTTTAAAAAGTTTTTTGCTGTTTTGAGTTTTTCCTGCATGCAAAAAATATCTGGTACCCATCCCAACAGGTTTTGGCCTCCAATCAAAGGAAGATTGTAATAAAAAACATTTTTACCCAGATTTTTTAAAATGGAGCTTTAATTTACTCAAGCATAAAAACATTTCTGTATTGTCAAATGGCCAGAAACAAAAGGAAAATGCATGACAAGGTAACAAAGACTCAGTGCTCTAACTATAGGCAGACCAATCATGCTTTTCAAATAAAAAGAAAGAGAGAGAGAAAGAAGACGATGATGAGCCCTGATATGGAGCCTCATCCTCCTTTTTCCTCCTCCTCCATTGCCATCCACCTGCATGAGCACATAAGCTAATGTGCTATAACCCAACTCCACTCGCAACAATCTTCTCACGTTTCTGAATATAACCCGTAACTGTAATTATCTCATTCCAGTATAATTTCACTAAAATGGTGTTTGATACGATAGTTACAGTACTACTTTTAGAAAAGTATCCTGTCCAATACTTTCTTTGTGAGAACAGCTGGTAAGAATGAAAACAAAAAGAAAAGAAAGAAAAGACATGTTATCTGGAGGGTCTGCTGTTTAACAATGCGTTCTCCAGATTGCCAGAAATTTATGCAGATCTGCTGACCTGACGGCACATTGGCCCTGGACTCTCTTCCTATCTGGGTTGGGTCTTGCCTGATTTGGTAGACCCAAGGGCGTAGATTTGGCATGGACGGAAGGGACATGTCCCCACCAATATCCAGCGATTATTGAATTTTCCCCACCAATAATTTGATCTCTTCGAGCAAAGACAAACAAACCCGATAGAAAGAGAAAAAAAAAACGATCTGTCAACGTCTCATTCACCCAGCGGTGCAGAAAGAGTTAAATTACGTTCTCTACCGGAGTCCTACCTCATGTGACAAATATGGCCAATGTGATTGGCTGAGCCTTTCAGGGAGCTCTGTTCAGTTTTAGCAGCGGCAAGCCTGCGCTGCAATGAGGAGAGGAGGATGGCAGCAAAAAGGAAGAACCTGGATATAAAAAAAATATTTTTCAAACAAACCTGTAAATCACTTAAAGTCAAGTTCACTCATAAAATGTGTCCGTCATAATAACGTTACAGGCTATGCTAGGCCATACATGTCAACCCTCCTGATTTTTCCGGGAGAATCCCAAATTTCAGTGCCCCTCCCGAAAATCTCCCAGAGCCACCATTCTCCCGATTTTCCACCCGGACAACAACATTGAAAAACCATATCTCAGGTTGGCCCAGCTAATTCTAGTTTCCAACAATGGCTACTGCTGCAGCTACTTAGTTTTAATATTACTCTTATAAATTTCTCAGGGTCGCAAAATAAACTTTTAACATATTTTCAGGCGAGAATGTAGCTGTGTAAACTTCAAATAACCTAAACATGTTGTTGTTTGGCCTTTTTCAGTGGTTTATTTGTTTGTGAGTAAATCGGTTTGGCTGAGATTAAAGTTATTATCTTAGATTAGATTAAATAAAACTTTATTAATCCCTCGGAAGAGTTCCTCCGGGGTTTTCACACAGCTGAATAAACGTCAAACAGAAAACTGATTAAACAGAAAACTGATTGAACAGAAGTGTGAGATGGTCGAGAATCTACGCCAGCATCCGGTTATAGTTTAGACAGCAAGGAGCAGACGGCAGAGGTGACGTAATTCTGAAGGCTAGACCGTCCAATTTCACAGTCGCTCATTTCCGGTCCACCCGGCTTTCAGACGACCCGGCCCACTTAGACCGCGAAGGCCGGGTCCTCAGGTGGACGCAGCTTCTGTATTTGGACACCCCTGGCCTGTTTCCGGCCGGACAATAATAACGGTGACATTTAACTTATTTTATCCGATAAGTAAACACTGTAAAAACTTTTGGTATGTATATGTATACCCCCCCAACAGCCCTTTTGAATGTCTCTCTAATTCTGAGGTCTCAAGGTTGGCAAGTATGTGCTAGGCTTTGGCCCACATCAGTCTAAAATTGTATGTAACCATGAAAAAAGTGTTGCCGTGTCCACCAGCAGAGACTGGACAGTATAGATGTAAAACAAATATGCCAGCAGTTTACCTCAGTTAACGAGAGGAGCAGGCATGTGTTTGGCTCCTTCACATAGTGGACATTGAGTTGTTGTGTGGGGAACCAGTAGTCCATGTCTGTTGCTGTAACAGTAGTTCATGTTTAGAATGAAAAATCCCAGCTCACTGATCTGATCGGGGCAGTAGTGCCTAAAATGTTGCATAATGTTGCTGAGAGATCTTTTACTTTGTGGTCATCTTAGATGAGTAGTTTTATGGACAAAACCCACCAGGTCATTCAGTGTTCGCTTAGTGCTAATGCATCAGAGATGTTGGTGTAACTGAAGTAATGTTGTTAAGTCCTTAAGGTCATATTCTTTTATTGTCATGACTGTATTTGAAGCTATTTTTGAATGATACCTGATTTATATGGAATATGGCTGAAGTAAACTAAAGCCTAAAATACTCAGTCATTTGTTTAATAGTAATTTAACATTATATAATTCAAATATAAAACTTTGAATTGTGATTTTAAATGGTTTAAAAGCATGTAGAATAGCATATGTAGGCAAGTATATTTCTCCTTTTTTTATCAAGAAGCAAAGACAAAAAGGAAAAAGAAAGGAAACACGGCAGGGTTCGGTGGTTGAATCATCCGTCCCCACCAACGCCAAAACCAGATCTACGCCCTTGGGTAGACCCCAGCCTCTATCAGTCTGGTGCTTAGAGCTTGTTCTTGTGCTGCCATGATTAGTGCCTCTGGGGTGTCTTTTAGTTCTTCTTTCTCGTGTTTCTGCTGCTTGAAATATTCATTAATCACATAATCAGTTGTGGCCATCTGTCTGATGTGCTCATGTTGTTGGATAGTGGTTCTGACACTCACTACCGTAATCCTCGGCCTCCTTCCGCTTAGTGTTCTGGATTTGGAGATAAACCCTCCATGTATGGTAAGGAGCCTTCTTGTCTTGATGTTTGTGGCATTTGCCATAGAATACCAGAAGTGGCAGGTCCACCACTGGCATCCTATGCTTTTTACAGATTAGAGCCTGTTTACTATGAGCACATATGACAAACATGAAAGCTTCTGGGTAAGATGTGGAGTATTTATGCTGCTTTTAATGTCGTTCAACATGGTGGTGGGTCAGTGATGGTCTGGGGAGGCATATCCATGGAGGGAAGCACAGACCTCCACAGGGTAGGCAGCAGCACACTGACATTAGACATCGGGAGGAAGTCCTTGCTGTTCTTACTGACTCTTTTCTGTATGCTTGACTTTACAGATTTATTATTGTTAGTATTATTATTGTTAGGATAAGTTTTAAGTTGCCTGGAAGGAATAATCATGTCTCTACAAAGTGCAGTATAAGAACATATGACATGAGTAAGTGTGTCCAAATCATTCCAGCAAATCCCTTATCCCAGTGTGTGCAGTCATAATACTCTTGCAAGCAGAGCACAAATTGTTCTGTCCAGTTCTTTATCTCCTTCATCTGTGCTTTCTGTCTTTTTAAGACTGCTTTATAAGTGGGCACGGTTGTGGTCTGCAGTACCAAGTGGAGGTAGCGGGTAGTGGGACTAACTTGTACAGTGAGGCAACGTTTTGTCTAGTAGGACTGTCTGGTAGGACAGGAGACATCCATACATACATTTGTCCAACAATGGCCTTGTAGTACCATATCACCCTACTAGAGCACTTCGCTCTCGCTCTGCAGGCCTACTTGTTGTTCCTAGAGTATTTAAAAGTAGAATGGGAGGCAGAGCCTTCAGTTTTCAGGCCCCTCTTCTGTGGAACCAGCTTCCAGTTTGGATTCAGGAGACAGACACTATCTCTACTTTCAAGATTAGGCTTCAAACTTTCCTTTTTGCTAAAGCATATAGTTAGGGCTGGACCAGGTGACCCTGAATCCTCCCTTAGTTATGCTGCAATAGACGTAGGCTGCTGGGGGATTCCCATGATGCATTGGGTTTTTCCTTTCCAGTCCCCTTTCTCACTCACTATGTATTAACAGACCTCTCTGGACTGAATCATACTTGTTATTAACCTCTGTCTCTCTTCCACAGCATGTCTTTATCCTGTCTTCCTTCTCTCACCCCAACTGGTCGCTGCAGATGGCCCCGCCCCTCCCTGAGCCTGGTTCTGCTGGAGTTTTCTTCCTGTTAAAAGGGAGTTTTTCCTTCCCACTGTCACCAAAGTGCTTGCTCATAGGGGGTCATATGATTGTTGGGCTTTTCTCTGTCTGTATTATAATAGGGTCTACCTTACAATGTAAAGTGGCTTGAAGAAAATGTTGTTGTGATTTGATGCTGTATACATAAAATAAAATAAAACTGAATACTGATAGAAGTTAAATAGTCTTTAAGCGAGACGTGATTAAAATCATCTAGAATGAAGTTAGGTGCCTCTGGTGAAAGTGATTGCCGTTTATTCACTACATCACTGCTGTTATAAAAAGCTGTGGGAAGAGGTAAAATGGACAAACTGATACTGATAAAAGTTCAACATCTGCTGTGCAGATTAGTTCCATGACAGTCACAGAGTTACAGTTTCATTCAGTAAAATAAAGACATACGTCGCCTCCTTGAGTTTTCTGGGTCACCTCGGCCTTTCGATCTAGACAAAAGGGTAATCTGAATCCCTCCAGAAAAAGGTCTGAAATCCTGTTTGGCCCCACTAAGCAATGTCTCTATAAAGGCTAAAATGCCACAATCTCTAAAATCCTTTTAGAATCAATGTTTCCCTGGAGCACACTCAGTTTGCTCCTCAGAACGTTGGCCATGATAACCAAGAGCAGGGGAAGCCGGGTGTTTTCTCAGGAGCAACTTTACGCCAGCGTGTTTATCCTGCTTCCTCCTCCTGCGTGACTCACTAGGGATAATTTTGTGTGGAAGAAGAGGCATATGACATGTGAAATGCTCATTTATATGTGAGTGTGCACAGAGCCTGGACCAAAAAGCCTAGTTTAACAGATATAGCTGATAACCACCACTGTGATACTTACTGTCTCGACTGGGCTTGCCAAGTCAATTAATGCAAAGAAAGCCTCGCTGTGTTGAGCTTCTTTCATAGTATACCCTTGTGCCCTAATCTCACAGTGTGTTGCGTCACTGAGAGCTGCTGAGCTATGTAGGGTTGTGCCTGGTACTAGCAGAGGCTGGGAAAAAGGAGGAGGGGGTAGAAAAGGAGAGGCAGGAGGAGAGTTAAGTCTGCTTGTCGTGTCTTAGTTTTATTCATTTATTACGTTTCAGAATAAAACCAAAGGCTGACTGTGTTTCAGCTTTTTTGTCAGCTCTTTGTATAATTAAGACTCCATTGCTGAAGAAATAGCATGTTCAAGTGCATTTAAAGTTTGCTGAACAACATTTAGACTGTCTGTGAAATACTGGGGAGAGTCTGATCAGATCGGACCAAAATTGAACTGTTTGGATGCCACAATACAGATCCTGTTTGGACGTCAAAAGCCACTGCGTATCACCCCCAAAACACGATACCAGCAGTGACGTTTGAAGGTGGAACTATGCTGTAGGGCTGTTTATTGGCATATGGCACTGGCAGTCCTCTAAAAATCGAAGGAAGGATGAATGGAAAAATGTACCCAGACATTCTTGATAAAAATTGACTGCCATCTACCAGGATGATGAAGATGAAATAAGGGTGGATCTTTCAGCAATGCAATGATCCAAAGCACACAGCCAAAGAAACTGTCAACTGGTTTCAGAGAAAGAAAATAAAGCTGCTAGAATGGCCCAGCCAATCACCTGACATGAATCCAATTGAAAAACTCACAGTTCACAGAAGGTGCCTTCAGGATGTGAAGGTTGTTTGTGTGGAAGAATGGGCCACAATCACACCTGAGCAATGCATGCAACTAGTTTCTCCGTACGGGAGTCTTGAAGCTGTCGTCACCAACAAAGGCTTCTGTACAAAGTAATAAATACATTTCAGTAACAGTGTTCAATATTGTTCCTTGTGCCATTTCTCATAATGACACATAATTTATGGACATCTATTGTTTGATTTCTTTGCATGTGTGGATTGGATGGGTTCTTACCAGCAACCGGTGAGAGTTTCATCTCAGTAGCGCCTTTCCAAATATATTGAATGCCAGAGTTACTTGAGTGGCTCATAAAAAATGTCTATGCTTTTGACTTTCACTTTTAGATCGCCCAACCCCGCTAACAATTTGTCCTTAAAAGATCCAAAGTTTGAAATCAGACCATAGAAGATCGGCTTAATTGTGTGTGTGTGTGTGTGTGTGTGTGTGTGTGTGTGGTTAGACAGTCACTTCAATCTGACTTTGCTACAGGAAGTCACCAAAATTTTTCTCACTGGATAGTCTCTTCCCACTGCCATCACTGCAGGTACCACCCTTTCCAAGCTGGAACAAACACTGGTGTAACCGATTTACAGTAACAGGAAAGTGGGTCGCCCACAGGGCTCCACTGCCAGGGGAAGCATTGAGCAAGTTTTCCATATCTCACCCAGATTTCCATAGATTTATTGGACAGTAAATGCCACTACTCTGTGGAGTGAGGGCTGATTGATGGTCCATTCAGGTTGGTTTGTTTTTTTCCCCCACAGATATGAGCCACCACACAGAAGTAATTTGCAGTTTGGTCTGTTATCACTTCCAACATAAATGAAGACAGAAAACTAAACAGCAGTGACGTTTGTAGGGTTACTGAAGTTTGGCTAGCTGGTATATAATGATGTGCTACGTGACCGCTAGCGACACAGCTATGTTAGCATAATATAAACAAGCTAACTTTTTTCCACTGGATAAAAGTTAACGTGAGTGTTCTCGGTGGTCAGGAACAAATGTAATCGCATGGCAGGATGCTGTAAAAGGACCAAACTTCAGTCAGGAGAACAACTGAGATAATCCATCCACAATACGAGGTTAGTCATTCATATACTGCTGCATGGGCTGGGCTGTAGTTACATCCTAAGGTTTTAAAAACTGAGCTTAAATAAATGATTAGCGGTAATAAAAGCCGAGGGAGGTCAACAGGGATCACTGACTGTTTTAGGAGCTTTTTGAGATCAAATAGAAGAAAATACAAAACATTAAACATGTTAACAACACATAGTTAACACATAGCCATATTAAACGCAGACTACTTTAGGCCCGGAAGTAGGATTCGTCACGTCATCACTTAACGACCAGATAACGAAGGGAGTGGACTGGACACCACGTGGTCAGACACTCCTCCTCCGTGATATATGTGGCCTTACGCTCTCTGACAGCTTTCAGCTGATGTACACAATGGCCTCCTTACCTGCTGGGACAAAATGGCCCGCAGCCTCTGGCACTGCTCCATCCACTGGACCAGATCTGGCTCCACATTTTGGGTGAGCTCAGTCAAGGGACTGGATAACTCTGCAAACCCAGGCACAAACCAACAGTAGTACCCAGCCAGCCCCAAGAACCTTTTTTGGTCTTGGGACGCGGGCAGGATGCGATGGCTGTTGTTTTCTCCATCTGAGTGCATCCACTCTGTCACACCTGCAACTGTTGCAGAATGCTGCGGCACAGCTTTTAACTGGTAAAAAGATCATTTGAGCATATTACTCCAGTTCTGGCCTCCTTACATTGGCTTCCAATTGAATTTAGAATCTATTTTAAAATCCTTTCACTGGTTATAAAATCCTTAAATGGTCTGGCACCTCATTGTCCCCCCTCATTCACTCCGGTCAGCTGAGCTGTTGCTCTCAGTCAGTAGATCACGGCTGAAACTTAGAGGAGACTCTACTGTTGCCCCAAAGCTTTGGAATGATCTTCCTCTTCACATTAGGCAATCTGCATCAGTGCTGGTTTCTAAATCCAGATTAAAAACTCATTTTTATTCACTGGCCTTTGACTCAGTGGGTAACTGACAGTTATTTTATTGCTGTTTAATTATTGTAGTTATTATTCTTTTTGTTTTTTTGTACATTTTATGTTTCTGCTGTAAATGTTGGAATGCTACTACGCAAGTAACCCCGGCGGAAGGGGCTACATGAATAGGATGAGGGACCTATGGATTCTTCGATACCCAACATCCACAATGACGGCGAAACAACTAGTAGCTCAGTGTTCCAACATTCGAAAGAAGGGACTGCTCTCACAGCTAGAGATTGACGAGGTACAACACAAATGCTACGGCAAGGAGGAGTCAGGACGCCAGGTCAGGGGGGCGATATCATCACCCCCACCCGAGATTGGGTACATAGCCCCAAGTGCGATAGGAGAAGGATCGTTGAGTGCGAGAGGAACTGACCTGAAAAATAGGATCATGGCCAAGCTTGAAACCTGGATCCCCCGTAGCCGGTTACCAAGATTACGTGAAGTACCCTCAGAAGGTCTGCTAGATGATGTTAATGCAGCACTACGGGCAATACCTACAACCACGATTACCGACACTAACAAGCTGATCTACAATACGGCAGCAGTGATCAGTGAGATGCTTGGCTACAAGTTGAACAGCGACAAGGGGCAGTACACTCCATGGAGAAGGAGGCTAGAGGGCAAGATCAAAGTAGCACGGAGGGAGGTTAGCCAACTAACGGAGTTGCAGAAAGGTGCGACAAAGAAGGTGCCTAAGAAATACAGCAAGCTGTCCATACCTGAGGCCTTGGAAACTGCCAAGCAAAGACTCACAGCCTTGGCCAGCCGCTTGAGGAGGTACACCAGAGAGATAGAAGGCAGGAGAATAAACCAGCTGTTCTCCACAGAACCAGCAAAGGTGTACTCTCAGTGGCAAGGGAACAATAAGAGAACAGCACCACCAAGGCTGGAGACGGAGCAATACTGGAAGAGCATATGGGAGAAGGATGCAACCCATAACGGCAATGCTCAGTGGCTAGAGGATCTGAGGGCAGACCACAGCGACCTCCCTGAACAGGGTCCAGTAACCATCACAGTGGCAGATATCCAAGAAAGGGTCTCCAGTATGAAGAGTTGGACAGCACCAGGGCCCGACATGGTTCACGCCTACTGGCTGAAGAAGCTGACTGCACTCCACGAGCGTCTGGCAGCACAAATGAACCAGCTGCTAGTTAACGAGAGACACCCGGAATGGCTAACTGAAGGCCGGACGGTCCTGATCCCCAAGGACCCCAAGAAGGGACCGGTCCCCTCCAACTACCGACCAATAACCTGCCTCAGTACTACATGGAAGCTCCTGTCAGGCATCATATCGGCTAAGATGAACAGGCACATGGGTCAATACATGAGCGGGACACAGAAAGGAATTGGCAAGAATACCAGAGGCGCAAAACACCAGCTACTGGTAGACAGAACAATCAGCCGAGACTGCAAGACCAGACTGACCAACCTGTGCACTGCCTGGATTGATTACAAGAAGGCCTATGACTCAATGCCCCACAGCTGGATACTGGAATGCCTAGAATTGTACAAGATCAATGGGACGCTAAGAGCCTTCATCAGGAACTCAATGGGGATGTGGCGTACAACACTAGAGGCCAACTCCAAGCCCATAGCACAAGTCACCATCAAGTGCGGGATCTACCAAGGAGATGCTCTGTCCCCACTGCTGTTCTGCATAGGCCTGAACCCCCTCAGTGAGATCATTAACAAGACTGGCTACGGATACCGACTACGGAACGGAGCAGTTGTCAGCCACCTCCTGTACATGGATGACATCAAGCTGTATGCCAAGAGTGAACGAGACATCGATTCACTGATCCACACTACCAGGCTATACAGCAATGACATTGGAATGTCGTTCGGACTGGAGAAGTGTAGCCGGATGGTAACAAAGAGAGGGAAGGTAGTCAGAACTGAGGGGATTAAACTACCAGAAGGCAACATTGCAGACATAGAGGACAGTTACAAGTACTTGGGGATCCCGCAGGCGAATGGGAACCATGAAGAGGCCGCTAGAAAAGCTGCAACCACCAAGTACCTGCAGAGGGTCAGGCAAGTCCTGAGGAGTCAGCTGAATGGTAAGAACAAGATCCGGGCCATCAACACGTACGCCCTACCCGTGATCAGGTACCCTGCTGGGGTAATAGGCTGGCCAAAGGAGGAGATAGAAGCCACTGACATAAAGACAAGAAAGCTCCTTACCATGCATGGAGGGTTTCACCCCAAGTCCAGCACCCTGAGGCTGTACGCTAAGCGGAAGGAAGGGGGCCGGGGACTGGTGAGTGTCAGCACCACAGTCCAGGATGAGACAACGAACATCCAAGAATACATTAGGAAGATGGCCCCAACTGACCGAGTGCTCAGTGAATACCTCAGGCAGCAGAAACCCAAGAAAGAGGAGGGAGACGAGGAACCATCATGGAAGGACAGGCCCCTGCACGGTATGTACCACCGGCAGATAGAGGAGGTGGCTGATATCCAGAAATCCTACCAGTGGCTGGACAAAGCTGGACTGAAAGACAGCACAGAGGCACTAATCATGGCAGCACAAGAACAAGCTCTGAGTACAAGATCCATAGAGGCTGGGGTCTATCACACCAGGCAAGACCCCAGGTGCAGGCTGTGTAAAGATGCCCCAGAGACAATCCAGCACATAACAGCAGGGTGCAAGATGCTAGCAGGCAAGGCATACATGGAACGCCATAACCAAGTGGCCGGCATAGTGTACAGGAACATCTGTGCCGAGTATAACCTGGAAGTCCCGAGGTCAAAATGGGAGATGCCCCCCAGGGTGGTGGAGAATGACCGAGCTAAGATCCTGTGGGACTTCCAGATACAGACGGACAAAATGGTGGTGGCTAACCAACCGGACATAGTGGTGGTAGACAAACAGAAGAAGACGGCCGTAGTGATCGATGTAGCGGTTCCGAATGACAGCAATATCAGGAAGAAGGAACACGAGAAGCTGGAGAAATACCAAGGGCTCAGAGAAGAGCTCGAGAGGATGTGGAGGGTGAAGGTAACGGTGGTCCCCGTGGTAATCGGAGCACTAGGTGCGGTGACTCCCAAGCTAGGCGAGTGGCTCCAGCAGATCCCGGGAACAACATCGGAGATCTCTGTCCAGAAGAGCGCAGTCCTGGGAACAGCTAAGATACTGCGCAGGACCCTCAAGCTCCCAGGCCTCTGGTAGAGGACCTGAGCTTGATATATATCATCCACAACACTACACACTAACTACACAAGACAACACATTAAGTACACACTCCAAACACGCTAAACGTCACAAATCTCTCACATCTCAAAACTCTCTCTCTCTCTCCGTCACTCCTAAAACTTCCCCCTCTTCCTAAACAACCAAATGTCATGGTGCCATATCATTTTTTGATTGGTTGACATTTTTCCACCAACACGAAAGGGCTGATTTTTGTTTGTTTTTTTATTTTTTTTGGTCATATGCAGAGAGTGCTCGCTGCGCTGTCCTTAGACGTTAAACATGACGAAACTATTGAGAAAAAAACGCGTATATATCGTTTATCATGACTCTGGTTTTACCTCAGCCAAACAGCAGCATTCATGCGATTGTTTTGCCGCCTTATCTCGTGTTGTGCCAAAAAGTTATCGCCCAGATTACTTACAGCTACTTCCGTGCAACTGATATAAGATGCAGTAAGCTGAAGACAGCTTCAGCCGCCTGTTTGTTGAAAAATAGTAACACGACCGCACCGCATTTTCTTGTTAGTAACGGTAACGGCGTTGTAACGATAGGAATAGTAATTATTTAGATTACTCGTTACTGAAAAAGGTAACGTCGTTACTTGTGCAGAGCATTATTAAATCTGCCCTGTGGGCTCCGTTATTATTGAGGTCATACTCAAATAAGTATTTAGATTTTGTTTTAGAGCTCACATGGGAACCGCAATACAAAAGCAGACTGGGAATCAATATTTTTTTTTAAGTTACCTGATGGGTTTGCAGTGTTTCCGATATTATAGTCAAACTTTAGAAATGTGTTCATAATGAAGTGCAGTCATCTACTTCAAATCACCTTCATGTAGTTTGTTGTTTGTTCTTCTCTCAGTTCTGTACTATACAATGTTGAAATGTCAAAATGCTTCAGTTAATGGGAAAGTTGATCAATTGCAACACTGATAACAAGTCCACACAGTCTGTTTTACTTTAATGTCTAACTGTTGTGTTAGGTATATTTTGTATAACTCCCTACAGCTAGATTTAGGAGGACTGGGAAAGTACTAACTCTTTTTGTTTTGTTTAATTAATGGGGCTTAGAAAGATCGAAAGATCGAGCTTGAAGGATAAACCGCCCGCAGGGGCGTGCTGGGTGTTTGTTTTTTTTATATATACATACATACACATTGGGTGAATGTGCAGTAGTAGCAGCAAGCAGGTGAATTCTGTACATTAATATGAATAGACATCTGACTGCCAGTGCAGTCTCCCCATGCTCACAGATTGAGGTCGTACTGGTTTTGCTGCTGTAATCTTTTAGATTTGAGCCCCTGGTCCTGATCTGATCATCATGATCCACAGTGGTCTCTAATTCTTACAGCATCTGTCGCCACTTCTTTACATCAAGATTATCCCTGATCTAAAGCTGTTACAATTAAACTGCATCCTGTAATAATCTCTGCTTCTGGGGCTGTTAATGTAAATTTCTATTATGACTCTTCATTTGTCTCATGTTCACAGATAAATGACCATGGGGAAAGGCTGCATGACAGCGAGCAAGTACTTCTTGTTCTTCTTCAACCTCATCTTCTTTGTAAGTATTTTAAATTTACTAGTGACTCATAAAAGTGTTCTGTTGCAGAAAAATGCACCTTTAGGATGGTGTTAGAGCAGCTGTATGTTTGTGATTGAGTTTATTACTCCATTCAGTTCACGTCAGTTTGATTTAATATTGCACCAAATCACAACAGGAGTCGCCTCAAGGCGCTTAATATGGTGAGATAAAAACCTGACAATAACAAAGTACATTTGATAACACATAAGTAAGCATGGGGAAACTGTCCAGCTTGTATTGTAGAATATCATGCTTTGGCCTAAGATCTACTTTTTAGAAGAATTTTATAAATCTTAGATTTTGTCAAATGGTGCTAAATAGAATAGAATAGAATAGAATAGAGTTTATTTTGAACATGTAAATATAACTAAAATGACAAAAGATTAAACCACTGACAGGTGGTTAGGGACAGATCATCTTCTTACAATGATTTGTAAGCATACTCCCTCATTTGGTCTTCATAATCCTGGTGGATGGCAGCCGATTGTTATCAAGAATGTCTTGGTACATTTTGCCATTCATCCTTCCTTCAACTTTATGAAGACTGCCAGTGCAGTGTCAATGTCAGTTACATTGATTTGTAAGAAGATAATGCAATGTTATGTTGGGATACCAAGGGCCCAGGCATTTAAGGCATTCCTGTCCAGGGTGTACTCTGCCTTTTGCTCTGTGACAGCTGAAATAGACTTTCCAACCCCTTAAATTGGATAAGCAGAAGAAAAAGGATGGATATATAAATATGGTTTAAAGTAGCGCTTATTTTGCTCTGACAGTGTAAGGCAGTTTAAGGCACTAACATTAACAGTCCACCAAAGTGACCAATCTTCCTTTGGGCTCTGCCCTCCAAACAGTGAAAAGTTAAGTTAGTTTATGCAAGCAGGATTCAGCTTTGAGCACATTAAGCAACCTGTCTGCGCGAAACTGTAGCAGTGAGTGCAACGCAGACACTCTCATATGCATGATGGCTTTTTTGTGCAAGTGGCTGTGAGTTCTATGCATGCATGTTATAAAAATTAACATGTAAGGAATTTAATTGTGCTTGCAATAGTTTGGGGGTGGTTTTCGCGCACTGAACTTTTGGCATACACTACTGGTCAAAAGTTTTAGAACACCCCAATTTGTCCATTTATTTATTGCAATTCAAGTCGTTCATGTCCAATGAATAGCTCGAAATGATACAAAGGTAAGTGGGTGAACTGCCAGACCTTTTTTTAAAAAAAAAGGTAAGGTTACCCAGAACTGAAAAGTAATCTACATGTTAGAATTATACAAAAAGGCTTTTCAAAATGGGTTAACAATTTAAAGCTGTTCTGCAGCAATGGAGGTTCATCAAGCCTTGAGAGCTGGTGCTACTAATTCCTACAGCTGTTTCAACTGTTTTAGATTACTTACAACCCCCTCTGTGTGCATATTAGCAGTGTTGGAACGCACTGTAAAAATCAGCTGAACAGTCTTGTACTGCAGAAAGTAGTGCGTTGCTGTAAAAATGGTGAGAGGGCCATTATCAATGGAGACAGACCATCATAGCAAAAAGTCAAGGTGTCATTGAGTACAGTTTCATTCACCACTCAGAAACAAACTCTGACAGGAAGAGGTCCGGCAGATCTAAAGCCACAACTGAATCAGAGGACAAGTTTCTGAGAGTTAACAGGTTGTGTGATATGCGTAAGCAAGTCTCAGTTTCAACTATGAAGACAAGACTTTGAGCTGCAGGTTTGACAGGACGAGTTGCATTGGATTTCTATTGTGGAAAGAATGCCACAGGTGTGTTCAGCTGTTATATCTGCCAAAGGTGGCTACTTTGATGAGTCAAAGATTTAGAATACGTTTTGGGCTATAAGTCGATTACATGATTCCCTTTTTTAACTCCAATGGCTTATTTGTACTATGCTTTCTTTTCAGAGTGCAATGTGATGTTAAACTGCATAATTTTCAATAAAAAATTTGAGAAAGTGGGATGTAAATGTAAATGTAATTCCAAACAAACATAGACAAACATGTTGTTGGCTTGTTGGCTAATATTTAGGAATATTCAATACAGCAACTTTTAGTCAAAATAAAGGTAAAATGTCAAGAAATTAATCAACTCAGGACAATTTGCGCTGTTGCATTAAAACTCTTAATAGAGTGGGTTTTCATTGTACCTGCATTTCACCCTCTGCATTTGCAGCTTCCACTGTGTTCCTATTTGTTCTGACAGATACTTCTGAAAACACATAATTTCATGCTTCTCATTAGTGAGTTTTTAGAACCCATTTTGATCAAAGTGTTTTTTTAAATACATGAAAATCATGGAAAGGAAGTGGTGCTTGTAACTATCAAATTTCTTGTGACATCCTTTCATTCTGATAGTTCTCATGCAGTTCTCATATGTATCCTCCAGCTGTTTGGGGCCGTCATCGTTGGCTTTGGATTTTGGATTCTCCTGGACAATCAGACTTTCATCGTTGACCTGAGTAAGTGCTTGATCAGGTTTGAGGTCATCTGTACTTCTCTGTGTGTTTGAACCAGTGGTGGGAAGTAACGAGGTACAAATACTTTGTTACTGTACTTGAATGAATTTTTAGGTATCTGTACTTGAGTGTTTATTTAAATTGATGGTTTTCAGGGTTTTTATTGTTGACATGGTTTCCCTGAGTCTTTTCCCATGTTGTAGTTGTGTGTCTTATTTTGAAAGAAGTATTTACACGTTACCATAGCAGCCAGAGAGCATTAAGGGGCAGATAGGAGGATCTAACTCTTCATATTGTTGGCGCATTTCAGGCGGACGCTGCTAATAAAGTTACACAATTACACAGTGAATTCGTGTCTATTAATATATTTAAAAAATACAACAGTTTTTGTCTTGTTGGTATCATTTTATTTTGTTGTATGTATCCGCGACACCTTAAAGGCCGATCCGTTAAACCGGTGACGTTAAACCGGTCCGTGGACCAAAAAAGGTTGGGGGCCGCTTATCTAGAGCATGTATACTTGGGAGTCAAAGTGGGCTGAAAGGTACGGTGGCTGGGAAGTGCAAATCGCAACAAATTAAAAAACCACAACAAATTACAAAAACCCGCAATAAATTACAAAAACCCCACAACAAATTACAAAAACCCGCAACAAATTACAAAAACCCGCAACAAATTACAAAAACCCACAACAAATTACAAAAACCCACAACAAATTAAAAATAAGGATAATTATTAGGCCATATATAAATAACAAAATAACTTAAAGCAAAATTGGAGAACGCAAAGTCTGAAACAAGTCTTTATATTAAGGGCCATCAGTCAAACATTACTGTTTGGTCTGGGTCTGAACAGAGCGTGTTGTGTGTGACGTCTGCTTTTGCGCATGCAGGCCACTTTGAGGGTTCACAAAGGAGCGCTTTTGCTGTCACATTTTATTTGTAGTGTGAACAAGCAGACACAAAAAATCAGATTTAAATATAAAAATCGGAATTGAGCATTAAGACCTGCAGTGTGAACGTAGCCATAGTGAGTTCAGTGCACTGATGTGACATTGTCCTGAAGGATTTAGTTATTCTCAATGGTTAAAGAAATTGCAATTATTTCTTCATATTTATTATAAATAATACTAATTATATATCTTGCTTCCATGTTTGTGTCCTGTGTCTCATTTTTTACTATAATACATTGATTAATATCAGCTCGTCTCACAGCTGCTATCCAGACTAGACGCCTTCTTTTGGTAACATCCGATACAAGAGCTGCCTCATGTTGCTTCCAGATGGGGAAAGAATGAAAAGATAAACCATTTTCAACCTTATTCCCTTGTCGGTCGTGCGATCTAACTTTACAACCGACCGCACAGCAAGTACGAACCATAGCTGGTGTTATCCGTGTACTTTCGCTCCTCTTTCGCTAGCGCTTTGTTTGGCCCAGAAACATGGCACCACAACCAAAAACCATGGCCACGCCCCCTCTCGTGACATCACGCTCCAAAAGCCCTATTAGGCTAATCGTTGCGTCACTTCCGGTATTTCAGACAATCCCTTTCCGTCAAGGATTTTTAATTTGTTGCGGGTTTTTGTAATTTGTTGCGATTTGCACTTCCCAGCCACTGTAGAAAGGAGTGCAGGTGTCCGTATGTTGTGGTTGCGGTACTTCAAATCTAGCTAGCATTACATGGAGAAAACATGAAGGGAGTTACATTTTTTAAGTGTCAGGTAATTTGAAATTCAAGCTTAACAAACATAAATAAACATACCAACTGTTGTGTGCAGTTTGACGCGTGTGTTGCTGAAAATAGTTGTTTGTATGAGATAAAGATGTTAGCTTGTCGTACTGTGGTTAATTTATTGTAAAGCACTGTGCTGGACTGGTGCACAGTGGCTGTGGTGTCCATGGTCAGTGTTGGTTTAAATCAACTGTAATATGCTAATATTCATTTACGTTTTGCATTTAAGTTCTCATGCAGTTCTCATATGTATCCTCCAGCTGTTTGGGGCCATCATGGTTAGATTAATTTGCTGAATCCACATTTGTACCAACAGTTTAGTAACAACACAATATACAGTGTGGAGTCAGTTTAGAAAATGGGAATCGGCCAAGACATTTTGAGTTGTGATTCTTTTCCTTATGCGGAGACACTACACAGATCTAAGGGTTCCCCACCTGCTGAATCCCTACATAACAGATTCAAACTGAGTGCATTCAATTGAATTAGAATTTATATTTAAATATTTGGATTATTATGTACTAATATTATTTTATTATATTAATATAGCACAGGGATCAGTTTCCTTTGTACAGAATTAGAAATGTCCTTCAAGGAGCTACTTTTTACTTTCCTACTTAGAGTACATTTCAGAGCCTTTACTTTTTCACTTTTACTTGAGTAAAAAAGATGCTTCAGTACTTTTACTTTTATTGGAGTATTTTTTTAGACACAGGTATCTATAGTTCTAAGTAAGAAAGTCTGTACTTTTTCCTCCTCTGGTTTTAACTTTACTTAAGTCACTTTCCTGCTCTTATTGAATAGGAGTATAAAAATACAACCTGCTGTCTTGACCAGCGTTTGGTGTGAGTCCTACTAAAACAGAAATGCTATATTGTATTTTCTCCAGTGGATACTTCCCACTAAACCCCTTGTGGATTGCATTTAGGCCAAAAAAACAAGAAGCTATGATTAAGAGCCTAAATGTGGCCATGTTCTAGCTCCAAGTATCACTGTTTGTTTGTGTGACAGGAAGAAAAAAGAAGAAATGCAAACATTGGGAACCTCAGATTTTATGGTTTACTTATTTGAATTGTTAAAACACAAACTATGAAACTCAAAACTGTATCAATATATGATCAGACATAAGCATACCATTCTTATTTTGTCAAAGGATTTCATTTTTTTAACACTTTCTAGCGAATTCTGGATAATTGATTTTTGTTTTTTTTAACAATCATCAAATCCTATTTAAAATAAGGTTAAAATCTGTAAAACAAAACCAGAATCTATTTTTAGAGACAGCTTACCATGAAATCCCTTTTACAGTAATTATTTTAGTAATGAATCTATGTTTTTTACATCCACTGTATTGATACTTCTGTGACTATACATCATAGACATTAAACCGGTGCAGAGAAACTATGTTACAGCCTATGACACTGATGAGTTATAGATTTTGGTTTTAGATTGTGATTTTTGGGGGGATGGTCAAATATAATCTATAATAATTTAATTGACATGAAGTATGTGCTACAAACTGTCTGTTTCCTAAACTTCCTCAAAGTAGTAGTATGGGCTATGTGTACTTTTTTATGTGGTTATTCCATTAGCAACAGGATTATCAGTAATTGATCTTAAAAAATATGTTGTAAGTATGTTGAGTTAAACCAATATATCCAGCTACTTTTCTTAATTTTTTGTTTGTTTTGCTCTTTGCCTTCAAGCTGGCTGTAGTTAAACCTTTACTCAAAAAGCATCTCTAGACCCAGCAGTCTTAGCTAATTATAGGCCAATCTCCAACCTTCCTTTATATCAAACATCCTTGAAAGAGTAGTTGTCAAACAGCTAACAAATCATCTGCAGAGGCTTATTGAAGAGTTTCAGTCAGGTTTCAGAGCTCAGCACAGAAACAGCTTTAGTGAAGGTTACAAATGATCTTCTTATGGCCTCTGACAGTGGACTCATCTCTGTGCTTGTCCTGCTAGACCTCAGTGCAGCGTTCGATACTGTCGACCATAATATCCTATTAGAGCGATTAGAACATGCTGTAGGTATTACAGGTACTGTGCTGCAGTGGTTTGTATCATATCTATCTAATAGACTCCAGTTTGTGCATGTAAATGGAGAGTCCTCTTCACACATTGAGGTTAATTATGGAGTTCCACAGGGTTCAGTGCTAGGACCAATTCTGTTTACATTATACATGCTTCCCTTAGGCAGCATCATTAGAAGACATAGCATACATTTTCACTGCTATGCAGATGACACCCAGCTCTATCTGTCCATGAAGCCAGATAACACACACCAATGAGTTAAACTGAATGTCTTAAAGATGTAAAGCCCTGGATGACCTGCTTCTAAATTCAGATAAAACTGAAGTTTTTGTACTCTATAGCTAGGGCAGGATTAAGTGATCCTGAATTCTCCCTTAGTTACACTGCAGTGCATCTAGGCTGCTTGGGGATTCCCCTTACTACGTGTTTACACACCTTTCTGCATTTAATTATTAGTTATTATTAATCGCTGGCTCTGTTCCACAGTGTGTCTTTGTCCCATCTTCCTTTTCCTAGCCCCAACTGGTCGCAGCAGATGGCCATCCATTCCTGAGTCTGGTTCTGCTGGATGTTTCTTCCTGTTAAAAGGAAGTTTTTCCTTCCCACTGTTGCCAAAATGCTTGCTCATAGGGGTTCATGTGATTGTTGGAGTTTTCTCTGTTTTCTTTCAATTACTGTAGGGTCTTTACCTTAAGATATAAAGCACCTTGAGCCATGATTAAATGAGATAATTAAGATATAACAGTCAGTGACATTGGTTTTAAAGTTTCTCATGAAGTTTTTGTGAAGTGCTTTTTTCAACTAAGGAGCTTGGAAAGAAAAGCGTCTGGACTTCTTTAACTTGCTTGAAGACGTTTCACCTCTCATCCGAGAAGCTTCTTCAGTTCTAAGGTCAAATGGTGGAGAGTCCCAGATATAAACCTAGTGGGAGTTTCCCCTCAAGAGGGACAAAGGACCCTCTAATGAATTCAGTCAGTCAGGAAAAATCACAAAAAACAAACAACGGTTATGATTATTTTAATACTTATTAGGAAGGGTTTTTTTGCATTCCTCACAAATATTTGCTTCTGCAGGTGTTCAAGTTGGGCATGATACTACCTTACACATAACAGTTATTATTAACAATAATAGTTAATATTTTCCAAATAGAAATAAAGATTTAATACTGGTATCAAAACTTAAAACTTTGATCTGGACTGTGTGTCTGTATCAGTGCAGTACAGACCAGAGGGACATGGTCTCTAAGGAATCTCAATAACCTTGCTTTAGATCAAAAGAACACTTGATGGGACATCAAAATTCTTGAGGGATACAAAATTAAAGCCCATGAATGAATACTAAAGTGTCAAAGAGGAAAACTGGATTAACCTCCTAAGACCCGAACTCTTCCATGACATGCATTATTAATTTCTCTTTGATATTTGGGCTGATTGGGACCTGATGAATATAAAAACAAAGAATTACCAGATTTTTCTTTTTTACCTAATTTTTGCCACATATGAGGATATTCATTTAAAATTTCGATAGAAGAGTAGCAGTATAGTGTCCTCGTAAGTGGATATCAGGCCCTTGTAGAGCAAGATTTAGTATTTTGGTCTAAATAACCCAAAATGTGATGTCCACATATGTGGACGCCAGGTCCTAGGAGGTTAAATGTCAGATGTTTGAAGTCTGACTAAAACAGAAACATTTTCATGACTAAACTGAATCTTAAACCAAAGTCATATACCAAAAGTTTCAGTTTGGAAACGCATCTGTTTGTAGTTGTTCAGTAACTGAAGAGCCATTGTTGGTTATGACATAGCAGATTGTAAATCTAACATCAGAAAGATCTTTAAAACTTACAAGGTTAACCTGCAGTAATAATATGTCAAGATGGTAAAAAGAGATAAACAGAAAGAGAAAGATGAGTTGTGTCCATGAGGGGGGAAAAGGTACAGACATGACTGAAGAGGGTTCAGTGAAGACATATAGAGACAGTGACCAAGTGTAATAGAGAAAGAATAGAACAGCGCACATCACTGAGGATGTTTGTCAGCCATGGCTGCTCAGCAGGTGCCCTCATCAGACACAGGGCTCTTTCAGCTCTGTCCAGCATCAGTATGCATCACATCAGCCTAGTGCGCTCACTCCCTTACTCATGACTCCACACTCGCAACCCACAATACATCACTGGCTGGACAAAGCTGAAAGGATAGACAGACGGCCTGATAGCACAAGTCCAGAGAGTTGAGCTCAGGAATGTGGTCATACAACGCAAACCGTATGAAATGTCTCACTTATGTACAGATTAGAGATGGATGGATCCGATATTACGTATCGGTATCGGTCCGATACTGACGTAAATTACTGGATCGGATATCGGAGAAAAATAAAAAATGTAATCCGATCCATTAAATATCAAAAAAGCATCTCACAAAACTTGCAACACCACGTAACTCGGCTCACAACCGTAGCACATCGGAGCAGTGTGGTCACGTGATAGAGCGGCTGTGTGTATTTGTAGTCTCGCTACCAAACCAGCATTTCATCTCCGAGGAAGTTATCCCAGAGAGAAGTAATGCAAGTGTGTAAGTTCATCTCTGAATGTTTGTAAAGCATTCCCACGTTAAGCTTAATAACCGATATATGGAGCGACTGCCTCTCTCTCAGGAGAGAGAGAGGCATATATATATATGTGTATGTATATATATATATATATATATATATATATATATATATATATATATATATATAAAACACCCAGCACGCCCCTGCGGGCGGTTTATCCTTCAAGCTCGGGTCCTCTACCAGAGGCCTGGGAGCTTGAGGGTCCTGCGTTGTATCTTAGCTGTTCCCAGGACTGCGCTCTTCTGGACAGAGATCTCCGATGTTATTCCCGGGATCTGCTGGAGCCACTCGTCTAGTTTGGGAGTCACCGCACCTAGTGCTCCGATTACCACGGGGACATATATATATATATATATATATATATATATATATATATATATATAACAAAGAGAGGGAAGGTAGTCAGAACTGAGGGGATTGAACTACCAGAAGGCAACATTGCAGACATAGCGGACAGTTACAAGTACTTGGGGATCCCGCAGGCAAATGGGAACCATGAAGAGGCCGCTAGAAAGGCTGCAACCACCAAGTACCTGCAGAGGGTCAGGCAAGTCCTGAGGAGTCAGCTGAATGGTAAGAACAAGATCCGGGCCATCAACACGTACGCCCTGCCCGTGATCAGGTACCCTGTTGGGGTAATAGGCTGGCCAAAGGAGGAGATAGAAGCCACTGATATAAAGACAAGAAAGCTCCTTACCATGCATGGAGGGTTTCACCCCAAGTCCAGCACCCTGAGGCTGTACGCTAAGCGGAAGGAAGGGGGCCGGGGACTGGTGAGTGTCAGCACCACAGTCCAGGATGAGACAACGAACATCCAAGAATACATTGGGAAGATGGCCCCAACTGACCGAGTGCTCAGTGAATACCTCAGGCAGCAGAAACCCAAGAAAGAGGAGGGAGACGAGGAACCATCATGGAAGGACAGGCCCCTGCACGGTATGTACCACCGGCAGATAGAGGAGGTGGCTGATATCCAGAAATCCTACCAGTGGCTGGACAAAGCTGGACTGAAAGACAGCACAGAGGCACTAATCATGGCAGCACAAGAACAAGCTCTGAGCACAAGATCCATAGAGGCTGGGGTCTATCACACCAGGCAAGACCCCAGGTGCAGGCTGTGTAAAGATGCCCCAGAGACAATCCAGCACATAACAGCAGGGTGCAAGATGCTAGCAGGCAAGGCATACATGGAACGCCATAACCAAGTGGCCGGCATAGTGTACAGGAACATCTGTGCCGAGTATAACCTGGAAGTCCCGAGGTCAAAATGGGAGATGCCCCCAAGGGTGGTGGAGAATGACCGAGCTAAGATCCTGTGGGACTTCCAGATACAGACGGACAAAATGGTGGTGGCTAACCAACCGGACATAGTGGTGGTAGACAAACAGAAGAAGACGGCCGTAGTGATCGATGTAGCGGTTCCGAATGACAGCAATATCAGGAAGAAGGAACACGAGAAGCTGGAGAAATACCAAGGGCTCAGAGAAGAGCTCGAGAGGATGTGGAGGGTGAAGGTAACGGTGGTCCCCGTGGTAATCGGAGCACTAGGTGCGGTGACTCCCAAGCTAGGTGAGTGGCTCCAGCAGATCCCGGGAACAACATCGGAGATCTCTGTCCAGAAGAGCGCAGTCCTGGGAACAGCTAAGATACTGCGCAGGACCCTCAAGCTCCCAGGCCTCTGGTAGAGGACCTGAGCTTGATATATATCATCCACAACACTACACACTAACTACACAAGACAACACATTAAGTACACACTCCAAACACGCTAAACGTCACAAATCTCTCACATCTCAAAACTCTCTCTCTCTCTCCGTCACTCCTAAAACTTCCCCCTCTTCCTAAACAACCAAATGTCATGGTGCCATATCATTTTTTGATTGGTTGACATTTTTCCACCAACACGAAAGGGCTGATTTTTGTTTGTTTTTTAATTTTTTTGGTCATATGCAGAGAGTGCTCGCTGCGCTGTCCTTAGACGTTAAACATGACGAAACTATTGAGAAAAAAACGCGTATATATCGTTTATCATGACTCTGGTTTTACCTCAGCCAAACAGCAGCATTCATGCGATTGTTTTGCCGCCTTATCTCGTGTTGTGCCAAAAAGTTATCGCCCAGATTACTTACAGCTACTTCCGTGCAACTGATATAAGATGCAGTAAGCTGAAGACAGCTTCAGCCGCCTGTTTGTTGAAAAATAGTAACACGACCGCACCGCATTTTCTTGTTAGTAACGGTAACGGCGTTGTAACGATAGGAATAGTAATTATTTAGATTACTCGTTACTGAAAAAGGTAACGTCGTTACTTGTGCAGAGCATTATTAAATCTGCCCTGTGGGCTCCGTTATTATTGAGGTCATACTCAAATAAGTATTTAGATTTTGTTTTAGAGCTCACATGGGAACCGCAATACAAAAGCAGACTGGGAATCAATATTTTTTTTTAAGTTACCTGATGGGTTTGCAGTGTTTCCGATATTATAGTCAAACTTTAGAAATGTGTTCATAATGAAGTGCAGTCATCTACTTCAAATCACCTTCATGTAGTTTGTTGTTTGTTCTTCTCTCAGTTCTGTACTATACAATGTTGAAATGTCAAAATGCTTCAGTTAATGGGAAAGTTGATCAATTGCAACACTGATAACAAGTCCACACAGTCTGTTTTACTTTAATGTCTAACTGTTGTGTTAGGTATATTTTGTATAACTCCCTACAGCTAGATTTAGGAGGACTGGGAAAGTACTAACTCTTGTCTCACTCTTTTTGTTTTGTTTAATTAATGGGGCTTAGAAAGATCGAAAGTCTCTTAGATTATTTTCTGAATCTTACACGACATAAAAATCACTTTAGTAAATATCTAGCATTTCATGGCATACAGGAAAAAAACATTTACACAATTACTGTGTAATTCCAATCCATGGATGTCGGGATCTGGTAGGTCAGCTGTAACATTCTTAAATTCAGTCTGACATTTGATCACGTTGCTCGGTTATAGTTGAATAATGTAAACTTACCACTGTGATGAAATCGCCTTAGAAACAAGTTACAACTCAAACATGCATGTGTGACCAATGTGCTTTGCTACTTAAACAAAAAGCATAATGTATATCCTAACAGTATGGTAGCCATAGTCACACGCTCTGACAGCTTGCAGTTTGTAACCTGAGATCTCTGTTGCTGATCCTCAGAAAACTCCACAGATGTGAAGTTGGCATGCTACATTTTGATAGGAGTTGGAGCTTTCCCCATTCTCATAAGCTTCTTCGGTTGCTTGGGGGCCATTTATGAGGTCCGCTCTCTGCTGAGCCTGGTGAGTATGTGTGTGTACCGTCCCCATTTAGACATGATAATGAAAAAATATAAATGATGTAAAGGTTTTCCTGTCAATAGTTAACTTTTGCATCCTTACTGAAGACTAGTGGTGCAACGGATCAAAAATCTCACGGTTCGGATCGGATCACAGTTTTAAGTCATGGATCGGATCAATTTTCGGATCAGCAAACTTAACATAACTTATTAACTTATTTAAGTATTTTTTGCCTATTAAAAACATTCAACTCAAGACTCAATCCATGCAATACAGTACAGGGCTTTGTATCTACCACTCCGCTGTGATATAATGAGCGGTCACGGTCACGTAGCTTTCCGTTGCCCTGGAGGTCCACCCATTTGTAGTTAGGGCAACAGAAGATGCCTGGGACAGTTCAGCCATAACTTTAAACTTCTCCTGCTCATACATGCTTGGAACGATCTTGTCACGGAAGTGGACGCACAACGAGATATCATAGCGTGGCTCAAGCACGTTCATCACCGTTTAAACCCCTTGTTTTGCACAACAGAATACGGCCTCCCGTCTGCAGCTAAGACCCCAGTAGCTTCTGTAACAGCTTTAGCCCGGTCGGACTGGGCAGCAAAGGGCTGCTTAAATGCCGCAACCTCCTCTGCTCCTCCACTTGGACCGCTGGCGCAACCGCTTGACAGACCCACCACGCGCACCATACACATACTTTTTTTCCTTCGTTTTTGAATCTTCGGATCACGTGCGTACCGAACCGTGGAGTGGGATCGGTTCGGATTATGAATCAACCGTGATCCGTTGCACCACTACTGAAGACCATTAGCTGTGTTACTTTAAGAGCTTATTCAACTACTGCATGTTTTGGAAAGAACAGTTCAGCTAATCGCAGTACTTTAAGTCCAGAAGATTTCCACAACAATAAAAGTGTGTACGAGTTCACACAGAGAAACACATCAAACGATATGTTGACAATTCACCTGGAAGGGAGGTTCCATCACCTGGAGAGAAGTTCACATCAGTGTTTCCCAGAGTTCAAATAGAAGACACAACTTGGCATTAGCTATTGAGAGGAGATTGTGCATCACACCCTTGTGGAGTAATAGCTGCAAATACATTACTGAGGGAGACAAGGTAGAAGATAGCTGAAGAGAAACAAACAGAAAGGACATCAAAACAGTGAGATCTGGACTTTGGTATCTGCACGTGCGCTTACCAAACTATCTACCAACTTCCATTCTATCCAATATCATCATTCAGCAGCTACACCCAGGCCAGAGTAAGGCTAAACCTGGGTTAGTGTCTTGCATACTTGAAACATGCCACCGTGTTTTCCAGTGAGCACTTGTGCCCTTTTATCAGTACCGTTGTTATCCAGTGTTCAGCAGTCCACTGTAAATTTTTGTGGCTTTTTTTCTAGCATCTCTACAATGTTTCTTCTAAGTGTTGTGAAAGTAGTGATTGAGGCTTCACACAGCCAATTCTTCTTGATGATAGGAGACTTTGTCAATAAGCAGACTTTGTACATCATTTATTTACAATACTGTCAAAAGTTTTTTCCCCCTTCCTGATTTCTTTTTTTTTCCATCTATTTGTGATATTTAAATGTTTCAGATTATAAAACTAAATATATCTTATATATAAGACAAATATAACCTGAATAAATTCAAAATTGTCATTTCATTTATTAGGGGAAATAAATAGGGCCTCATTTGGTCAGTTATTCATCATTTGTGATTCAACAGTAAGAAAGAGACTGGGCAAAAAATGCTTTCACGTGAGAGTTCCAAGGCGAAAAGCGCTGCTGAGCAAAAAGAACACAAAAGTGTATTTGTCAAAAAAACATCTCGATCCCAACATTTTGGGGGAAAATATTCTCTGGACTGAAGGTTTGTGTCCTGTTACAACTGGTGTTACATCTGGTATCTGGTTACTAACACAGTGTTGCACAAAAAGAATATTATGCCAGAGTCAAACGTGGTGGTGGTAGTGTGGTGTTCTGCTTTGCAGCTTCAGGAGCTGGGTGACTTGTCATAATCGATGGAACCATGAGTTTTGGTCTCTACCAGAAAATTCTGAAGGAGAATGACAGGATGTTCAAGTGCTCTTGGGTTAGGATAATGAGTCAAAGCACACCAGCAGGTTCACCTCTGAAGTTAGAATCTGGACTTGAATCAGCTTGAGATGCACTGGCAGGACTTTCAGCAAGCTGTTCATGTTTGAAAACCCCAGCAGGGCTGAATTAAAATAATTCTGCAAAGAGTGGGCCAGAATTCCTTCCCAATGATGTGAAACACACATTGCCAATTATCACAAATGCTTAATTTTAGTTTTTGTTGCCATTAAAAATCAAACATTTAAAACATGGTTGCATAGATGGATGGATCTGAAATTTAACAATATATTAAAAAAAAAAAAAACAGGAAGGAGGAAAAGACTTTTTATCTTCATATTCTGTTTTTTTAAAGTGAGCCACAGCGCTCTTAACTTAAAGAATGGCTGCCTCAGACCAACAAACAAACAGCTCTGAGCACAAAAGCTCTCTCTGAGCTCTCTTTTCTCTGTTGGCTCTTGACGGAGGCGGTCGCACTTTTCTCCTTCTCCCTCTCCCTTATCTTTCCTGCTTGGCTTCTCATCTTTTGTATAGTCTTGCTTATTCTCTGACCCTCAGAGAGTTTCTCAGTCTTGTTCTCTAAAACCTAAAGAATTATGGATTTGATCAACTGGTCCCGTAACGGAATTGACACCTTCCTGGGCTTGGGAGAGCCCGAGTGTCCTGCGGAGACGTTTGCTGCCGGATACTGGATGGTCGGTTGCGTCGTGTGTCTGGTGACGCTCTCGATGGAGGACATTGAACGACATCTACCAATTCGGAACCATGATAACAGAGTTCTGGCTGATTGGAGCTGGCTCGGACCCGGCTTATCGAAGAACAAGAAGCGGCTACAGCTGTTTAAAATCCCACAAGGCTGGCCGACATGACAGACGGTTGGCAGGACTGTGAGTGCTCAGACTGTGTTTTGAACGCAATATAGATAAGATCTTGGAGAAGAACAAAAAGAATTGAGAGAATTGGTGACCAGTGACGGACATTAGACCAATTGTAAAAATTGGATGCAGTTGTTTGCACTAAACCCAATCATTGTAAAATATCCTGTAAAATAGTCAGATGTCTATTCATATTAATGTACAGAATTCACCTGCTTGCTGCTACTACTGCACATTCACCCAGTGTATATACTATATATATATATATATATATATATATATATATATATATATGTATGTTCTTCCTCTACATTTCACTGTGTGCATGTGACAAATAAAGAACCTTGAACCTTGAACTTGAACTTGAACTCATTCATCTTCACTCATGCAGCTATCCCACTGGCGCCAGCTGAAGGCCTGCCAAGGTCTAAGCTGACTGGAACAACAAAAATCTCCATGATAACAGGATTGTTGTCAGGACTCTTTGTTCCTCCTTTAAGGCCGTCCGCGTTGATCGAAGATTGTTGACTTTTGCTTAACCGGGTGAAGGGACACTTTCTCTCTTTTTCTGTTCTCAAACTGATCTCCCTGTTGGAGCTCAGTCTGGGGGGAGTTCTTTCTTCTCCTCGTCTTTCCTCGTGTGTTTCCTTTGCTATACCTCTCTGACCTGTCTTCCCCATGTGATGTTTGTGTAATGTATGTATGGTCGGAGGGTAAGATGGCGCTGGCACGGCTGGCAGCCTGGGGAAAACTGCATTTGGATATGGAGTTTATTTGCTGCTCTCCCTCTTGACAACAGTAAAACATAATAGAGGGATATGCTTGTGTATGTACCACTAACTAACATATAGAGGTGGGTCTGACTGTTCAATTTCAATTTAATTCAATTCAGTTTTATTTATACAGCTGTTCACATGCCCCTAAATTTTTGTATTCACTGTTCTCTGTGATCCTCCTCAGTACTTCAGCGTCATCCTGCTCATCCTCATCACTCAGTTTGCAGCTGGTGCCCTCATCTACTTTCAGAAGGATGTGGTGAGTGATGGCATTTCAAATATTGCAAGCTTGAGTTCATCCACATGCTGTGATAAATGTACCCACCATGCAAAGAAAAAAATCTACAGTAGCAGTGTTCAGACTTAGTTATTTAGTTTGAGGTATTTCAGCCAGAAGTAAAACACAGTGAAAGCTTCATGGTTAAGAATAGTTTTTAAAGTGTTTACTATTTGTTTTTTCTTGGTTTATTTTGAGAGATGAGGGTTGAGGTTTTCTTTAGTTTATATCAACTGCAAAGTCAGTCCTTTTGCCAAATACGAGCTGGGTACTGGGTGTCAAAGCGTTTTATACTTTACGTTTTATACTTTTGCTCAGAGAGCCAGGAGATTGTGTTCACACAGACAAATGAAAGCAGAACACTACAAGAAAAAGGACGTCAGCTTTTACTGTATCTGAACTTCTGTTGGAAGGTCTTCTCAGCCACTGTCTGCTGCTCAAGTCCAGGCCAAACCTCCTTCCTGCTATGAGTTATTTCAGTCATTGGTCCAACAATAAATGCTTAGCTGATGTGAAGTGTTAAATAATGGCATACAAATACTTTGTTACTGTACTTTGAATTTTCACGTATCTCTGCTTTAACTGAGTAGTTCTCTTTATATTGACTCCCTACATTTTTGAACCAATATCTGTATTTCCTACTCTTTACATTTTCAGAACAGGCTCGTTAATTTTGATTTGACAGATTTAAGGCTTCAAACATCAAACCGATTTGATCCTAAACAGCAACACATGAAAGGCAGTGCTGTACGTGTAAATCCCAGAGGATGTCACATAACAGGAGGCAAAACCATGCACTATAGTTAGAGTTGAAAGTGGCTGAGAGTTTTGATTTTTTGGGGGATTTTTTGTTTTTGTTTTTTGCACAATGCTGGCATGACTGCAGGTCATAAGCGGTATTTCCCGTCGCTTCGATCATAGTGGCCAGCCTTGTGGGGTTTTGACCAGCTGTAATCGCTTTCTTTAATCTTTGATAAGCCAGCGCCGAGCCAGCTCTGATCAGCAAGAACCCTGTTATCATGGTTCCAAATAGGTATAAATCTTCTATGTCCTCAATCGACAGTCCCGCCAGGAAAACGCTGTGCCAATGCTGCCACCCATCCATCGTTTATCCGGCAGGAAATGTCCCTCCAGGACAATCAGGCTCTCTCGAATCCTGGCTTCTCGTCGACAAAAGGGTGTCAATTGGGTTGAGGGACCAGTTAATCAAATCCATAATTCTTTAGGTTTTAGAGAACAAGATGGAGAAGCTCTCTGAGGTTCTCTCTTAAAGTTAGTTGAGACTAGAGAAGGACATGAGAAGCCAAGCAGGAAAGATAAGGTGAGGGACACGGGGAAAGATGCGACCGCCTCCGTCAGAGCCAAGAGTTTACTGGAGCTCACATTAGAAATGATCGTCAGTTATGAGTTGTTTTCCCCACACTGAGCCATTACAATCAGTTTTAGGGTTCCCCCACCTGCTGTATCCCACTTTAACCCTGTACTCATTTTCCTGTTTAGAAGCAAAGTCACCCTCTACAATGTAGGCAACAGAAAATAGATTTTAGATTTTAATAGATTTCCTTCTTTTTCTCTGCTCATTTCTATTTAATTGGTTCAAGCTGAGGACAATTAGAATAAAAAACTCTGACTAAAATAAAGTTTGTATTCCCACTTGCTATTTTGTTATTACATTAACATAACAGGTTCAGTTAACTTTACACAAATAAGCTGTTTAAAAAAAACATCCTCGAAAGAGTTACTTTTTTACTTTGAGTGCATTTCATTCAGTACTTCAACATTTACTGGAGTACTTTTTAGGTATCTGTACTTCTACTTAAGTGCAGAATTTTTGTACTTTTGCTACCTCTGCAGTTCAGTCTCTACAGACGTTGTTTTGGCTGGTGATTTATTCTTCCTCATAATCTTTATGTATCAGACTTGAACTAACTTCACATCTTGGGAGTTTGTAGTCATCGGGTGACTGAAGCCTATCCCAGCTGCCATATAGTGACAGACAGGGTTCAAACTGGACAGATCACCAATCTGACACAGAGAGACAGGCAACCACTCACATTCACACCTATGGGCAATTAAGAATCACCAATTAACCTAACCCCACAGGGTGTAGGTGTAGATAGCCTGGATCTTGTTCTTTTGCCTGGTCCTCTGCAGGTACTTGGTGACTGCAGCTTTCCTAGGGGGAGCTTCATGGTTCCCATTTGCCTGTGGGAACATGTAGCTGTCCTCAATGTCTGCAATGTTCAGTTCCATTCAATTTTATTTATGTAGCGCCAAATCACAACAACAGTCTCCTCAAGGCGCTTTATGTTGCCTTCTGCTAGTTCGATCCCCTCAATTCTGACTACCTTCCCTCTCTTTGTTATCATCCAAGTACACTTCTCCAGTCCGAATGACATTGCAATGTCGTTGCGGTATATCCTGGTGGTGTGGATCAGCGAATCCATGTCTCTCTCTTGGCATACAGCTTTTTGTCATCCAGGAAGCCGGTGGCTGACAACTGCTCCGAAGTCAGTATCCGTAGTCAGTCTTGTCAGTGATCTCACTGAGGGGGTTGAGGCCTATGCAGAACAGCAGTGGGGACAGAGCATCTCCTTGGTAGATCCCGCACTTGATGGTGACTTGTGCTATGGGCTTGAGGTTGGCCTCCAGTGTTGTCCGCCACATCCCCATTGAGTTCCTGATGAATTCTCTTAGGGTTCTTCTGCTCTTGTATAGGTCATTCCAGGATCCAGGTGTGGGGCATCGAGTCATAGGCCTTCTTGTCACAATCCAGGCAGTGCACAGGTTGGTCAGTCTGGTTTTGCAGTCTTGGGTAACTGCTCGGTCTACCAGTTGCTGGTGTTTCGCGCCTCTGGTATTCTTGCCATTTCCTTTCTATGCCCCGCTCATGTATTGAGCCATGTGCCTGTTCATCTTAGCCACTATGATGCCTGACAGGAGCTTCCATGTGGTGCTGAAGCAGGTTATTGAGACTGGTAGTTGGATGGGACCGGTCCTTTCTGGGGGTCCTTGAGGATCAGGACTGTCCGGTCTTCAGTTGGCCTTTTTCGATGTCTCTGATCAACTAGCAGCAGGTTCATTTGTGCTGGCAGACGCTCGTAGGGTGCAGGAGCAAAACTGTATTCTGTTAGCAAAGAGTGTAAACTAATATAAATTCTGGTGAAAAGTTTGGATGCAAATGTCTGCTGTTCAGCCTGAACAAAAAAAAGAGGCTTATTTTGAGATAAAACATCTGCTGACCTGAAGAAGCTGACTGCTCCTACAGTCCTTCTCTTTTTTCTTTTGTCTTTTTGCATTCATAAACTTTTTGAACTTGTGTAAAATAAGTATAGCTATGTTTTCCAATTATTCTCAGAAGAACCTTTTTTGTACTTTCTTGCAAATGAACTGCAATATTTCTAAGAAAGACCTACACAATATGTTAGTCATCATATTATAAATGAAGATAAGATAAGATAAGATAACCTTTATTAGTCCCACACGTGGGAAATTTGTTTTGTCACAGCAGGAAGTGGACAGTGCAAAAGTTATGAGGCAAAAATTAGAATACAATAAGAATAAATACAGTACACAGCTGTACAGAATAGAATAAAATAAAATACTATATACAGTAGAATAAAATAAAATAAATATACAATAAGATAAAAATAGAATACAAATACAAATGCTATATACAACTGAGTAAAAATACAACGATGGGCTGTAAATATTGTTGTTATGATTGACAAAAACTCACATAGTCCTTCTAATTAATAAGATTTAAAACATGCCACATTGAGAAATTTTTATTTTACTTAGCGTCTGGCATAGCATGTAGTGAGGGCGTTTTAATTTAGTTCATTTGAATGGTATCCATCCAACAATATATTCACAAAAAGAAGACACAAAAGAGACACATTGGCTCAAACATGGATACAGTGTGGGCATATTACGCTGCCTATATGTTTATGGTAATACATGTTTCACCAACTCTGGCAGCCTGCTGTCTTTCAGGTCAACGAGCAGATCTCCAAGGTCATCACTAAGGTACTGGACAAATACTCTGGGAACAGTTCAATCACAGAGCAGGCCTGGGACTTCATCCAGACTAACGTGAGTTGGAAGCATGGACCTGAAATACAAACCCATCAATAAAAATATCTTCAGTGGTACAAAATGGCAGAAATGTCCTAGCTAGAAACTAGAAGCACAGGAAAGTCCATTTTTAACAGGGGGAATTTGATGCTTTACACTTTGTAACTATACAGTTAGACTTGTTCTTGTCAGCTGATGCTGGAAAATGCATTGAAAACCTAAATGAGACAAAGAAGACAAATTAACTTGAATTTACGTTTTCTAAAGAGACTAGGCAAGGCAAATTTATTTGTATAGCACAATTCAACAACAAGGTGATTCAAAGTGCTTTACAGAGACATTAGAAACAAAAACAAATAAAAAGCATGATTTAAAATTGATTAAAACAAGCAAACAAACAAAATTACTAATTAACAAACAAACAATCAAAACAGATAAAATCAGAAATAGATAAGATCAGTAGTTAAATGTAAGTTTTGAAATTTAAGCTTAAATGTGTGGGTTTGGTGCTTTATTCAAATACAGCTGAGAACAGGTGAGTCTTCAACCTGGATTTAAATAAACTGAGTGTTTCAGCTGATCTGAGGCTTTCTGGGAGTTTGTTCCAGATATAAGGAGCATAAAAGCTGAATGCAGCTTCTCCGTGTCTGGTTCTGACTCTGGGAACTGATAAAAGACCGGATCCAGATGACCTGAGGGACCTGGAAGGTTCATACTGGGTCAGGAGGTCACTGATGTATTTTGGTCCTAAACCATTCAGAGCTTTATAGACCAGCATCAGAACTTTAAAGTCTATCCTCTGACGGACAGGCAGCCAGTGTAAAGACCTCAGAGCTGGACTGATGTGGTCCACTTTTTTGGTCTTAGTGAGGACTCGAGCAGCAGAGTTCTGAATGAGCTGTAGTTGTCTGACTGATTTTTTAGGTAGACCTGTAAAGATGCTGTTACAGTAATCAAGCCTACTAAAGATGAATGCATGGACTAGTTTTTCCAGGTCCTGTTGAGACATCAGATCTTTTATCCTAATAAGAATCTGTCTGAAATATATTATAAAATTTATTTTGTACTCTGAGCAATAACAATCTTAATTTCCACTGAGCTCAGGAGGTAGAGCAGGGCATTGGAAGGGTGCTCAGGTAACGTAGTAAAGGGTTATAAAAGGACCAGTACTTTTGCCTTTTACCACTTCTCCATCAATGTGTTTCCAAAAGAAGGTAATGTAGCTTAAAATAGCTCTCTAGATTTCTCTTTTCAGCCAGTTTCTTCTGAAATAATCAGATTTCATTTTTATATGAACAGATTCTGTCACTTGTGACAAAATAGCTTTGCAGTCTTGATAAGCAAAAATGACTTAATATCAACCTTTAATTTTCAGTAATCTAAACCTCAGTTATTTTAATCAGCAGATTTCCTGAGTTTAAATTTTTGCACTGTTAGTGTGTAGTCACCTTATCTCAACACACTTACGATATAATGTTTAATATAAGATAGCTGCATGTTGTAAATACTCCATTTGACTGCATTGTGTGGATCTTAAAGGCTTCCAGACATCTGTAATCACAGAAAATTCTCACACTACATGAGAGCAAACTGAGCATTTAACTTGTCTAATCCTGGTTCACACCAGTGTTTTCCAAGTGAAACAGTAACTAGAACTAAGGTTTGTGTGATGTCAGAACCTCCCCGGCAACATGTTGACATTAACAGGAATTTCATTTCATTTCAAAATATGAAAGTAGATTAATAACATTTGTAAATAAAATACTTTGATATTTTCTTCAGAAATGTTTACATTGGTGTTAAATTGAAAAACATGAAATCAGGCCAAAAGTAGCTGTTCCAGAATGATATGTGTCAACCCCTTCATCAGCCGTGCCAGTCAAACGTCCTTGAGAGTAAAACATTGGCTGTTACAAATGAAACCTGTGCTTAACTCTCCCCATCTGTAGATGGAGTGTTGTAGCTGGATTGATCGTACAGATTGGAGTGGTAACATGGTCATCGTCAACAGCTCGCAGCTGCTGTTTCCCTGCTCCTGCCAGAACATCTCACTTATTTCTGGAAACTTCTCTGACAGTGGATTCTGTGAGGCTAAGACACCTGACTGGCCTGTATACGATGTGGTAAATGGTGTTTTCCGTTCATCTCACATACTTGCTGTCTCTTAGATGCATTTCCAGTCAATAAGGTTCTTGTCTTAATCAGGGATGTGCCGCCAGCGTGGAGAGGTGGCTCCTCACCAACATTGGGGTTGTGTTAGGCATTTGCCTTGGAGTGACTCTTCTTGAGGTACAACGTCATTAACTCTCATTCACCTATAACTAGCTGGGTTTCCATGAAAGTAGTTTACAGAAACAAACAATATGCAAAATAATACCTGTTACAGTTCAACGTCACTAAAGTGGCTTTTTTTGTGAAACCTTTGGATGTGTCTGGATTCTTTGTTAATCATAAAATGTTGTTAATTAAAGTCAAATACAATTTTAATAAAACAAGCAGCTGCACCTTCATGTCATTGTTGAACACACCGAGTAATCACTCAGTGAAGGCTGAGCAGTTCCTCTATTTACAGTGTTGTGACACAAAGGTCTGATGTTTTCTTTGCTCTCACACACTTTCATACACTTCTGTGGCGTTACGCTATGCAGAACTTTTTCACAAATTTCTGACAATTTTTTGTCACAAATATTTGTTTTGAAGAAGAAAAAAAAAGCAAAGTTCACCAACAATTATGTTCTTCGATGCAAAGTGAGTGGAATAAAGACTCTTTGTGTTATTAGTTTACTGTGTTTTTTAATGTTTTCTACTAAGAATAAGCTCATATCAGACTGGAGAAATCTTGGTAATTCCAATGTATTGAAACTGTAGATTGAGTTTGTTCAAGATGAACAATCTGAGTTGTTTATGAATAAATAACTTAAAAATGAGAAATTTCAAAGTGTCTTTCTCTGGTCAACAGCTGCTGGGGATGATCCTGTCCATCTGCCTGTGCAGGAACGTCCACATGGAGGATTATACCAAAGTGCCAAAATACTGAAGCTCAGCGGAGGAAGTTACATTACTGAACTCAAGAAACACACAAATAGGGAGCAAAGTATTTGGCGAAATTGTATCCAAGGGTAATAATGAAATATGTCTATTTTTTTCCTTAGATTTTATTCGATTTTATCCTCTAAGGCTTTTTGTCAGTCTGGTTTTATTTTAAAAACTTATAGTTTTGAACTTTGGATCAAAGCGCAAAGCTGAAAAATGCTGAGAGGACACTGGGTTAGAGGAGATTAATAAAGAAAGGTGTCATACTGGAGGATTTCTTTCCCTGCCAGTGTTGCTGGTTTCCACAGTGCCAACTTGCTGCTGCATGCTTTTAGTTTCCCTTGAAAATCTGAAAGTAAACCATCTGTGCATCTGTAATAGTGAAGTGAAAATGGATTCACCTTTCCTTTGGAGGCATTAATGAGCAAAATTAGCCATTGAAATTTCAAAATTTTAAAACTTTCCAGTTTGGCCATCATGTTCGTTTTAGGTAAACAGCTGTGAGAAATTCAACCAATGGAATCATTTCAGAGATTTTACCCTTTATGGTTAATCATTCCAATGCTTTTGACAATATACTGTAAAAGACTGAATTTCGAATGAAACACAAACTATTGTTAGCAAATCATTCACAAAAATATATATGCATGTATCTCACATGATGGCCATTTGAAAAAGAAAAAGAGAAAAAGGAATTCCTGTGTTTGTATCTACTTCTAATGATAAGATGCCTGCAGCACTGTAAAAATGTCGAGAAAAGCAAAGTTTTGACGACTCTGGAAAGTCCACTCGGTGGATGTTTTGTTTTATTTTTATATGCCAGTGTTTTGAGTTATTGTGTAAAGTTATAGTAGTTTGTCTGGAATTTAAGTGTTTATTTGTAAGAATTTGAGTCCCCAAAGTATTCCTTCCAGTATTTTCTATGGCAGCAGGTCTCTCCTTCAATTTTTAAACGATGTTCTTTCCCATTCTCCTAATTGCTTTTAAGTCTGAAAATAATAAAGGAAATAATAAGGTACTAAAAAGATACTTGTCTTCTAAAAGTGTTGCAGTTTACTATTGGCATTTTTAAACAAGCAAATAGAGCCTTTTTAGGTTGAAGTATGGAACCTTGTTTAATCCAGACGTTTGAGAAGAGTAGCACATTAATTGTAACCACTTGTGAACTGTGTGACATGATGGGACTATTTTTTAGCACGGATCCTTGGCATTCATTTGTGTACAATTTTAATTTCAAGCCAGTATGTGGTTTTCTCAGTGGCCTGTTTTTTGTTTTGTTTTGTTTACAGTCGCATAAATACCATCCCATTAACCTTGTAATGGTTACTAAGACACAAAAGGATACATCTGTTTAGAAGTACATGGCCTTCTTCAATTATAGCTTGTTGGTGTCATAAGTATGTACTCACAAATGGATTCATATTTCATTTTGCCAATAAACTGATTACAGTACTTCAGTGTGATTCCTTGTTGCTCACGATGTTGTTAATATATATATTTTAAATGTAGTGTAAATTTTTTTTCATGCTCTCTAAATGTCTCTAACTCAGAACTTCATCTCTGACAACATTGTTGTGGCTGTTGTTCTTAGATTAGACTGTTTATGCACCTACATAAGTTTATCCTGCAGTCTAAAAGACTGCATTCATTCTAATGACCAGCAGGGGGCGTCTCCTGATTGCAAATAGGAGCAATCAGGAGAATAGGAAAACGGCCCTCGGCCAGTTTTTCCTACATGGTAAAAAAAAAATACAGTAGTAAATGAAAGAAATCTGTCAGCAAGACTCTTTGGTCTTAAATTATATGAAGTTAATGTGTAAAATTAACATAATCTATAGTTTAATAACTCAAAGTGCTTTATATAACATACCTCATCCTCCCATTCATTCAAGCAGCCTTTTATTTCTCTTCTCCTTAAGTGCTTTCTATAGCATACACGCTACAATGGATGGACTGGAGAAAAACTTGGGGTTAGCTGGAGCAGCCAGGGATTTAACAACTAATATTTTGATCAGTTGATGACCTGCTCTACCTCCTGAGGTACAACCAAGGCACCGTGTTTATCAGTCTCACGGCTTGTGCAAAGAACGCTTCCAGCATCCTGGTGGTTCTGCAGCTGATGCTCCTGTACCTCTTGCCAGGGGTGGTGGGGGTCTCTGATGATGGAGATAGCTCTGCGTATGCAGCACTGTTTGTAGATCTCCTCCAGAGACGAGAGAGGGGCACCAACAATCCTCCTGGCAGTCTTAACAATCCTATTAAGTTGTCACTTCTCATTGGACAAACCAAGATGTCAAACTTTGTGTCAGGATGTTTTCAATGGTACAACCATTATGGTAAAACTGTTACAATTAAAAGCCATGAGGAATGGCCCATGGTCAAAGGAAACATTGATTTCACTTGAATCTCTTCCTTGTCCCTCTGTCTAGTTTCTTGCCGCATTAAGTACACCCTCCTCACCTATATAACAGCAATCTCCTGGAACTGCCAGGGTTTGGTACCAATCATTGCTGATACTGATGTTATTGCTGCAGTGGTTTTCACTGTTGCCTCACAGCAATAAGGTCCTGAGTTTGACTCCACTATCTATTTTCAGTTCTCTTTGCATGTCCATGTTTGCATGGGTTTCCTCAGGGTGCTTCTACATCCCGCTACAGTATAAAAACATGTCATTAATGGGGGTTATGTTTCTAAATTGGTTATTTGGTGATTCTAAATTGCCCATCGGTGTGAATGACTCTTGCATCATATTGGTGAACTATCCAGGGTGTACCTCACCTCTCGCCCTGTGGTAGATGGGATAGGCTCCAGTGCCCCCACAACTCGATGAGCAGAAGAGAGTACAGAAGAGAATGGTGATTCGGCAGCAGCTACCCGGACATATGTTGGTTAATTTGACAAGGTTTGCTCCATCTGTTTCGATTTCATCTGTTTTCTTTTTCTCTTTTAGCTTTTCAGCTCCACTGTTTTGCTTTTGTTTTTCCATCTTTATCAAACACTTCATCCACACCAAATTCTATTCTACAGGGTGTATGAGCACACGGGGAAGGTATGAAGCACTCTATCAAGCAATGTGACACCTGAGCTTTTGGTTAATAGGAATTACCTGTGACTGCAGAGGAGGTGTGGGTGTTTGCAGAGACAGCTGGAAAGCTGTCGAGAGCAGTCGAAGCACCGAACAGGAAGCTGTGTGGCTGAGCTGCCATGAAGAAAAGCATCTAGTGTTTTGACACGCTGTAAAAATGAACTGTGTAACTATAATTGAACGCTGTGTGGGTCCGTGGTGTGTCAAAGACACTAACTCTGCTTTTATATTAGGCTTCAAACTTCCCTTCTTGCTAAAGCATATAGTTAGGGCTGGATCCGGTGACCCTGAATCCTCCCTTAGTTATGCTGCAATAGGTGTAGACTTGACACATTGAGTATTTCTTCTCCAGTCACCTTTCTCACTCACTATGTGTTCACAGACCTCTCTGCATTGAATCATATCTGTTATTAACCTCTGTCTCTCTTCCACAGCATGTCTTTATCCTGTCTTCCTTCTCTCACCCCAACCAATCACAGCAGATGGCCCCGCCCCTCCCTGAGCCTGGTTCTGCCGGAGGTTTCTTCCTGTTAAAAGGAAGTTTTTCCTTCCTACTGTCGCCAAAGTGTTTGCTCATAGGGGGTCCTTCAATCCTTCAGAATTTGTCATCCGTCAGTCGATGTGGTTGTGTTGATCAGTTTGAATTGTCTCAGTAGAGAGCCATCGTTTTGCAAGTGCTGATTGGGTCAGTAAACCTGTAAAACTGGGTTTCTGTAACACAGAGTAAATCAATTTTTTGATCAATCATTAAATCATTTACTGATAAGAAGAGAGAAAAGTTTTACACTTAAGCTTTGTACTCTTTGCTGCAGTTGAGGATATTATGGTGTTTTTCTTTGTGAATTTTTATGTTTAAATCATTTGTTTTTCATTTTTGGTTTGTTAGTGGGGGTTTTTTTTTTTGGTGGTCTGGGAGCAGATGCAGTCTTTATCTATAAAGCCTACATAATTTTTTGGACACCACTCAGACAGCCAGTAATTTAAGGAGAGCACGTGGCTAAACATGTCCCTCCTGGTCCGATTGGGAAGGGGACAAGAGAAAACTATGACATCGTTTTCACAAAGTTACACACCGATTAAATATTAATTGTAATGAACTCCAATTGACGTAACCAGGTGTCAAGTGTGATGCTGACAAAAATGATAATTTGACATCATTTACACGTATCTTTAGTCAGTAGTTTCAGGGTTCCTTCAGTGTCTGGCGACTGGAAGACATTTCACTATGGTTGCTGGTGTTTCCAGCTTCACATGCCTCAAAACAGAATTGAAAATACCAGCGTTTGTTCCTCGGCAGGTGAGTGGGGGAAAACGATTAGAGACATGAACAGTTTACTGGGGCCTTCTGTTTAGGACTACACTTCCTCTTCACCGTCAGCCAGCCAGCCTGTTTTCCCAGGTATTCAGGACCATCTGCTGGCTATGCTATGTTCGTCTACACTGGTACAGTTGAAGATGACATATTTCACATTTCAATGAAGTCCATTTTTTTATATTCCTGCAAATCCTGACCCTGTAAAGGAAAATCAAATATCATCTGATCCTGGGCATCTCAACAGTGATCACATTACAAACAATGAAGTCAGTATAACCACTGAACAAATAGGCTGGTCCATTTGAAGATCTTCTTACAACTCGTATGAGGAAAACACCAATGGTACAGAAATGCCATAGGATCACAAGGACAGGGAAAAAACATACTCTGAGGAACTTGAGCCCTCGCCCAATAGTGGTGACCTTTCTCTTAGCTTGGCAAACCTACAGTAAGGGTAAAGGATTGACATAAGACAAAACATGATTCCTCTACTGTGGCAGAGTTGTTGGGACAATGTTTAGTAGCAGTTTTCATGTATTTTCTGTGGTATGATTTGGTGACTGTTTCTATCCGGTTGTTCAGTCTGACGTCACTAGCCGTGTCTGGGCCTAAACTCCGCTGCAGGTCCATATATCAAACGATCACTATGGCATTACTGAGAGTTGAAAAACTGTCTAAAGTCTTTCATCTTTAATAAAATGATCAGCGTTCTGCTCTACCAGGTGTAACAATTGAGTTTAACATCCAGGCATCCATGAAAACGGAATTTATGACATTTAACGGAGTTAGAAGTTAGCAGGGAGTTAGCTCGCTAGCTTCTATCTAAATACAATATAGCATATCCTGCCTGCGGGGTTTTGGAAACAAATTCAAACGTACAGCTCTGTTATCACTTCCAACATAAATGAAGACAGAAAACTAAACAGCAGTGACGTTTGTAGGGTTACTGAAGTTGGGCTAGCTGGTATATAATGATGTGCTACGTGACCGCTAGCGACACAGCTATGTTAGCATAATATAAACAAGCTAACTTTTTTTCCACTGGATAAAAGTTAACGTGAGTGTTCTCGGTGGTCAGGAACAAATTAATCGCATGGCAGGATGCTGTAAAAGGACCAAACTTCAGCCAGGAGAACAACTGAGATAATCCATCCACAATACGAGGTTAGTCATTCATATACTGCTGCATGGGCTGGGCTGTAGTTACATCCTAAGGTTTTAAAAACTGAGCTTAAATAAATGATTAGCGGTAATAAAAGCCGAGGGAGGTCAACAGTGATCACTGACTGTTTTAGGAGCTTTTTGAGATTAAATAGAAGAAAATACATAACATTAAACATGTTAACAACACAAAAGCCATATTAAACACAGACTACTTTAGACCCGGAAGTAGGATTCATCACGTCATCACTGAACAACCGGATTGTTCATGTAGTGGGTTTTTTTTCTTTAAGGTCTTCTCACTAGAAGTTTGGACGTTTTTCTGCCATCTTGTAGTCCATACACACTGTTCTTGAATTCTACTGAAACATGCGGTATAAAGTCTGTTCATTTTTCCTTTTTCACAAACACCAACAAGATTTTTTTTTCTGTGATCCAGAAGAATCAGATTACGTTGCGTCTACCTAGTCTTCAGATTCTGCACTCCTACAGCCAGAGCTTGTAAACTGACACCACAGCAAAAACAAAAATGATAGCACTTTTCATCTTCGGGCTCAGGGTTCTCTGTGTTAGAATCTTGTAAGTATTTGAACTTGTGGAGTCAATCTGTTAACAAATGTGGAGAACACCTCTCGAACAGAGCAGGACAGCTGCACTGTACCTTGGACTGATTCTGTCACACGTGGGTGGAGGAGGTAGGTTTAACCACACAGCCACAAACAAATATCACTTAACTTGAAAAACATGATCAGATAAAAGGAAGGTTTGAGATTGGCCTATAATTAGCTAAGACTAATTAATAGAGATAGGCTGATCATATTTAGGATTAGTGCATTAACCCTGTAAGACCCAGCCCAATCAAACAATTCAGACTTTTTGGAGCTGTGATGTTTAATAACCGTTATAACAAAATCCACACATTTTTTTTTGCTATGTCATGTTGTGTATTATTTTAATTATATATTTGTTATATTTTTTTTGTATCACATTTGATACAAAATGCAACTTTCTGTTAACAACAATGTTAATTTTAGACAAAAAAGAGTTTTGTCCATAACATTTTGATATTATGGTAAGTATTGATCATGTTGATGAGACTGAGGTCTCAGAAACTCATGTATATGATACAAAGGGCATTATAGGGGTCATAGATGTTAGGAGCAGACTTGTAGAAATCGGGTCTAAAAGACACATTGATGGTAAATGGACTGGTTAAGGTTTAACCTTAACCAGTCCATTTACCATGGTTGGCTCAACAAAGCTATGTCTTTTGGTCAGTCTGCCTACAGTGTTGAACTTATTTTCCTCAATCAGTTTTGAATAGTAAGACGTTCTAGTTTTACAGAGGGCTTTTTAATAAAGCAGCAAACTATTTTTCCAGGCTAAATGACGATTTTCTAATTTAGTGAGACGCCCTTTCCTCTCCAACTTATAAGTTATCTGCTGTAAGATGAGCATTGAGAGTTCTAATTTGAGGCTCTCTTTTTCAGAGGAGCTACAGTATCCAGTCATACACAGTGAAGATGTAAATATTCATATTAATATTATTAATTACAAGGTAATCAGCCTCTGTCAGAGTAGCATCCAAGTAGCTGCTCTGCACTGTGCTGGCACATGGCATTGAAGAAGATAACAGACTTAGTAACAGCACTTTCAGAATGACATCTACTGTGTTCAGATCTATTCACCACTGCTGTGCAATCCATTAAACCAAATCAAATCCCTTTTATTGTCACATCACATTACTGACACACTGGTACAGCACATGTGAGTGAAATTGTTGTGTGCGAGCTTCACAAGCAACAGTGATACAAGAAGCATAAGATACAAGCCAAATATAAGAACAGGAATATCAGAATTATAAGAATAAATATATGTACAAATATAAGAATGTATCCACATTAATGAATATGTATTCCAAATATGGATATACATATATATAAAACATGCAGAGGTCAGCAGTATGAATATTGTGCAAAAGAAATGGTATATATGTGCAATATGGAGTGCATAAGTGTCAAAGTTCCAGGAAGTGAAAGTGAGGTTTCTATGAAGTGTTCAGCAGTCTGGTGGCCTGATGGAAAAAGCTGTCCCTCAGTCTGCTGGTTTGGGACCGGGTACTGCAGCCCCTCCTGTCTGATGGAAGTGGTTTGAACACGTATGGCTGGGGTGACTGGAATCTTCGATGGTCCTCCCCGCTTTCCTCAGGCACCGCTTCTTGTAGATGTCCTGGATGGAGGGAAGCTCACCTCCAATTATCCTTTCGTCACACCGCACCCCTCTGGAGAGCTTTGCGGTTGTAGGCGGTGCTGTTGCCATACCAGGTAGTGATGCTCTCAATGGCACAGTAGTAGAAGGTCCTGAGGATGCGGGGGCTCATGCCGAATTTCTTCAGTCTCCTGAGAAAGAAGAGGCGCTGCTGCGCCTTCTTCACTGTTCTGTTCATGTGAACAGACCATGTGAGATCACCCACCAGATGTAAACCTAGGAAACAGAAGCTGCTCACTCTCTCCACAGCAGCGCCGTTGATGGTAATGGAGTGTGCTTCTCTTCAACTCTGGAAGTCCATAAGTCCACCATCAACTCCTTTGTCTTTGTGACGTTGAGGGTGAGATGGTTGTCTTGGCACCAGTGTGTCAGGGCGCTGACCTCCTCCCTGTAAGGGAACATTATGTTATTGTAATGTTACAATAATTTACATTATTGCAAATGTTATTAAGAAATGATCAAATTTATTTATATAGCACATTTCCAGACAGACGATTCTGCACAAAGTGCTTAACAATATAAAAATGCCATTAAAAAGAAACAATGTGCAACAATAATAACAACATAAAACAATGATAGACAATAAAAGAATTAAAACAATAACTAAGACTATCAAATAAGACCAAAATGCTTGGGTCATAGTGTGTTAAAAGCCAGGGCATAAAAATGTCTCTTTAGTAGTGATTTAAATTGCAAATGTTTGTGCAGATCTAATATTTAGGGCAAGACTATTCCAAAGTCTGGGCCAGACAAAGCTCTATCGGCACGAGATTTAAGATTAGTCCGTGGGATGGACAGCATTCATTTTGAGCTAAACCTCATAGTTTTTATTGGAGCATAAACAGAGAGGAGCTCAGACAGGTATGAAGGGGCTCGAGCGTTAAGTGACTTAGAAACAAATTTAAATTGGATCCTGTAGGAGACAGGAAGCCAGTGTAGAGAAGCTAAAACTGGGGTTATATGCTTTCTCCGTTTGGTACCAGTTAGCAGGTGAGCAGCTGCATTTTGGACCATGTGAAGATGATGAATGGAGGCCTGATCGAGACCAAAACACAATGAATTGCAGTAGTCCAACCTGCAAGTAAGGAAAAGGTGAATAACACGTTCAAAGATGTTAGGAGGTTTGGCTTTACCTTAGCTAGCTGTCTTAACTGAAAGAAGCAGGATTGGACTACTGCACTCACCTGCTTATTCAATTTAAAAGAACCATCAAGGCAGAGACCGAGGTTTTTTACATGTGTTTGACAGTAGCAGGAAAGGAGGCCCAGAGTGCTGTCGATGGGATTATTGACAAAGTTGCTGAAAATGACAGCTTCAGTTTTATTTTCATTTAGCTTTAGAAAATTTAAGGACATCCACTGTTTGATGTCATCAAGGCAGCATAATAAGAGCTGGGGATGGTCTGAGCCTGCTTTTAAAGGTAGGTCAGCTTTCTGGTTTCAACTCTGAATAGTGACGTTTTGGTGGGTTAAATAAATTTGGCCAGATTTCTAGAAATGAGAGCTGCGCCATTCAAAGTGGGATGGACGGTCTCCCAACAACACCAGTTTTTTTCCAGTTTGTTGGTGTTCTAGCTTCACATGTCTCAAAACAGAATCACCAGTTACTGGAGTTTGTTCCTTAGCAAGTGGGAAAAATTAATTGGGAGATGGATGGGTTGGTAGTGAACTGCGGCCTTCTATTTAGAGTACACGTCCTCCTCGTTGTCACCCAGCCATCCTGTTTTCCTGGCTCTGCCTGCAGAGCCAACAGAGAGTGTACTTTGGATAAAACACGTGAAGATTATACAGAACATCTTATTTCACTGAGTAAGTTTTAGTTAAACACAGATAAGCTGCACAAAAACACCACTGTGCATTGTAACAGGAAGTGATCAGGATCCGAAAATCTTTATTGTCATTGTAACAAGTACAACAAAATGTAGTCCCTGTGGTGTCACAAAGTAGAGGTAGAATATGATTACAAAAGGATACTATAAAAACAAAGGTAGTATTATAAAACCTTATTGCACATGTAACACTATTGCATAGGATGTGATCCATTGCACTGCACTTGTCAGGTTAAATTGGAGGTGATTACATGTCATTTAGCGCCCTGACAGTTACACAGTAGAAACTGCTATTCTATTTGTCTTTGTTTTGATGCGTCTCTATCTTTGCCTGATGGCGACAGTTACAGATTATGAGCGATGTCTTTTATAATATTTCCTGCTTTTCATGAGGCAGCGAGGGTGTTCAGTTCTTTGCCATCTCCGTCGTGTTCACACCCCAGTACAGGTCCTCCATGATGTGAACTCTCAGGAAGAGGAGCTCCGACACCATCTCCACCCCATCCCCATTGATGTAAAGTGGTTTAATGTGGTCTTAATCGTCTTGGCCTTAAATGTGTTCAGGATTAGGTTGTTGTCCCTGCACCACATTGTCAGCCACTCCAGTTCATCCCTTTAGGCGGACTCATGCTCCCCAGAGATGACCCACACCAAAGGGGAGTCGTCTGTAGATTTGACTATGGTGTTACTTTGGTGAGCGGGGGCACAGTCATGTGTGTATAGCGTGAAGAGCAGGGGGCTCAGCACACAGGAGAGCTAGTGCTGATGGCCGAGGAGATGTGGGGGTCCACCCTTACCCTTTGTGTTTGTCAGAAAGTCCTTAATCCAAAGCAGCTGGACTTTGGGAATCCTAGGGTTAACAGTAGGCCAGCTCTAATAGTAATTTGGTTTGGCTTCGCAGGCCAAATGTAATTAGGCTGCGGGCCAAATTTGGCCCGCGGGCCAGAGTTTGACACCTATGTACTAGAGTTTTTGTTTTTTGTGTGATTACAGATAAATTGTGTTAATGCAATTGTGTGACGCAAAAATTTCCCCGTTGTGGGATCAATAAAGTCTTATCTTATCTTATCTTATCTTATCTTAATAGAGTGTGTTCAATTCAATTTTATTTATACAGCGCCAAATCACAACAACAGTCGCCGCAAGGCGCTTTATATTTACAGTAGATCGTACAATAATAGATACAGAGAAAAACCCAACAATCATATGACCCCCTATGAGCAGCACTTTGGCAACAGTGGGAAGGAAAAACTCCCTTTTAACAGGAAGAAACCAGTCATTGATAAAAATAAAAAAAAACCAAAACACCAAATTTCAACAAAAATGGCCAATTATATCCTGGAGCCCAAAGGGTTAACCCAACAAATCATGAAAAATTTGGTTTTCAATTTTTGGTGAAAAACACATTCGTGACAGTGCAGATTTCTGACATTTTGTCTAAATGTAAGCATGTAACAATTTGATTATTTCTAATTAAAAACACGTAAGTTAGACTTGTGTTTGTAAATGAACCACCACAGTATGTGTATAAAATTAAAAAATGCTGATTTGAGCATCTTCAAAAACATTAACCCTGAGTTCTTGTGTCTCAAGGTAGCACTGGGAAACTGCTCTGCCTGCCGGGCCAGCGTGCCACTTTGCCTTGCTCATACCACTATGAGGACCAGATGCATATCTTCCAGCTATCCATACAGTGGAGGAGTCCTCTCAATGAGCTGCTGTGTCACTATATCAAACACAAAGCCTTTCAGAACTGCACGGCTGGCTACACCATCAGCTACAGCCCAGGCAACATCACGCTCACCGTCCTGCAGGCCAGACTGGAGGACTTTGGGACTCACGTTTGCTCGGTGAGCAAACGGCATGAGTTCTCTGACTACAGCATTGAGCTGGCCAGAATGTCAGGTGAGTTTGACAGGTGAGATGTGTAGCTTGTGTCACAAAGTGATTGCTCAAAGGGGTCATTTGATTGTTGAAGTTTTAACATATTATTGTAGGGTCTTTACCTCACAATATAAGGTTTATTGTAAGGTATATTGAGGGGAATAATGTTGTGATTGGTGGTTTGGTGGTTTTATAAATAAAATTGAATTGAACTGAATTGCTGCAGTAAACATGGGCAATAGAGTATCTCGCTGGTCCTATCCTTATTTCTTAAGGATATAACTTTCAGATATTGTCTATCAACTGTAGTTAGACTTTTTCGGCCTGCCAGGTCTTTTTGTTTTTGTCCTCTACTTGTCCAGGTTCCTCATTTTTTAAAGGAAACATTGCACACCATGCTGAGATATGAAACTTTGTTTTAGGATATTTTTATTAGAAAATGCTGCTCTCAGCCTGTTTTGGCATCATTGTGATGTCATAGTGCGGTCAGCTTCTTCAGCCAGTAGGCGTGAACCATGTCTGGGCCTGGTGCTGTCCAACTCTCCATACTGGAGATGCTTTCTTGGATGTCTGCCACTGTGAAGGTTATTGGATCCTGTTCAGGGAGGTTGCTGTGGTCTGCTCTTAGATTCACTAGAAACTAAGTTGCATCCTTCTCCCATATGCTCTTCCAGTATCGCTCCATCTCCAGCCTCGGTGGTTCTGTGCTCATATTGTTCCCCTGCCACTGAGAGTAAACCGTGGCTGGTTCTGTGGAGAACAGCTGGTTTATTCTCCTGCCTTCTATCTCTCTGGTGTACGTCTTCAAGCAGCTGGCCGAGGCTGTGAGTCTTTGCTTGGCTGTTTGGACGGCCTACTGTACTTTTTAGGCACCTTCTTCATTGCACCAAGCCTGCCAGCTGACACCAAACCTTTCTAGCAAGGAACATTAAATGTAACTTATTATATTACACAACCTAATGTAATAACTAATTAATTAATACATGTAAACCTCACACATCAAATTGATGGGGCCAATGTTGCCACTGCAGTCTCTAGCATTTCAAATCACAAGCGGCAGTGGTGGTGGTACTCTAAACTGTAAGCTAAGTTTTAAAATAACCTGTTTGTGTGTCACCACCTGCACTTTTTAAATATTTTTTAGCCGAGAATGTAGTGAAGTAATTTTCAAAACAAAACGTCTGCACCAGCATGTTGATGCTGTTCGTGGAAGACTCCAACCTGCACCAGATATAATTAAATGATCAGTTTTATATGGGGAAAGTCTGCTCTTCAGGAGCGCTCACATTTAGTATACCACTTCCCAAACGTATCACTAGATGGAACTCCAACACAAGGGATGGAAATATGTATAATGAGGCAGTTAGCCAGTGGGTAACACACCTACAGTAGACTGTTCCAAGTCACATTGGAACGTAGATGTGACAAATAAAGATGAAGCAGGACCGGAAACTGATTTAATCGGGTCACCATGGTTCTCACTAACTAGCACGTGCCCCAACGGTAGCTAGAACAAATATTTTGAAAAGGTCAAAATAGAAGCATCCTAAACATGACCCACATAATCTCACATTTATGCGACAGACACCAGTCATAACAAACAAAGGACGGGTTATTGCCTTTGTTCCCAACAGCTCTTTCCTGCATCGTCAGCCCAGGAGCTGAGTCAGACCAGCTAGAACAAGGGCTAATCAATCCTGTGATGCTAGGCAAGGGGTTCTGGGTAATGTATTCCATACCAACAGGGACATATATACAGCCACCCCTGTATTTACACTGCAAATGCACATCATAGCAAAAAATGTCTATAAGGTTTTCCCATCTTGCATCTGAGGCAGGGTAACTAGCTTGGTCGTGTGTAAGTGTGATCTTTTACTTGCCCTTCCACTGACCACACTATACCATCCACCCAAAGAAACAATTTTGAGATTTTCCCCAACTAGCCACATGGCCCTGGGCAGCTGAGAGTCCACTATCATGACGACTTCATCTACAGCAAGGTCAGGTGGCATCACACCACTTCTGTCTGAGCTGAACGCCATGGAGGCATCTCGAAATGAAATGGGTCCAGAAGTGTTCAGCAATGATCTGGCTTTGTTTCCATCTTTAACTGGCGATAAAGTTAACCTGGTCCATATGCCACCTGTGGGAACGAGGCATCCTGGTGCCCCATGACCATGAAAATGGGTACAATTGGGTCAGGATCAGCAATATCAGATGATATTTAGCCAAGAGGTTTAGCATTAAGGATCCCTTCCATTTTAGTGAGTGCTGTGAAGAAGACTTCTTCAGGCACTATTTGATTTGATCCTTTAGGATGACCTGGAGCGTGGACTTAACCGACCTTATTTCCCTCTTCCAGTCGCCTCCAAAATGTGGTGATAGAACCAACATCAACATGCTGTTTGATGAGCGCCGGCTTCTTTGCTGGATTTCAGATGTGACCTCAGACACTGAGCATCACGTGTTACATGAAAGATGAATCCCGACACTTCTGAAGTTAATTGAACGTATTATCATTAGTTTTAAAGTATTTTTTCAAGTTGTAGTTATTGTATTGCATCTTACTTAGTTGTAATGGTTAATGAGCTCATCCAGCATTATGACACTTGTCCATCTTATTAAAACCTCAAATCCCCTGTTACAGTTTGAAACAAGGACCTGAGGCACATACAGGCAGCACCCCCCAAAATACACATTCAAAGCACCACAATGGCAGCCCAATATTAGATTGCTATTAGCTGTTAGCTCTGTAGAGTGGGCAATCATAATGAAGCAGTTCATTTTAATTTGTAGATTCAAGCTGCTCTTCATAGTTTTGCCCACCAGGTGGCACCAAAAGCTATTGGGAAGCTTTGAGTGATGAACCTTTTTTAAATACAAGCTTCAGTAAGCTTCATTTGCTCGCCGCTAGTTTAGGGTCATGTTGAATGAAATGAATCATGTGTATTTTGAAAATCTGTCATATTATTTTTCTATGCTCCTCACTGACTAATTACTTGTGACTGGCACCTCATTAGCAAATGAAGAAGCAGTGTTTCACAGTCAGACCCACTCGTCATTTTTCTTGATCTCAAACAGGACTTTGTGAACATCACAGTAACTATTCTCATTTATATAATTGTGGCAGTTTTTTTTTTTTGTTTGTTTGTTTTTTGGGAAGGGGGGGGGGGGGTTGCCACAAGGGAGGCATTCCCTGATGTTCATTAGAAAAAATGTTGCACTGTTTATTATTTTCATTTAATTTTTACATTAAAATACATTTACTTTAAATGGCTATATAAACTACAGGGTGGGCCATTTATATGGATACACCGTAATAACATGGGAATGGTTGGTGATATTAAAGTCCTGTTTGTGGCACATTAGTATATGTGAGGGGGCAAACTCCTCAAGATGGGTGGTGACCATGGTGGCCATTTAGAAGTCGGCCATCTTGGAAACAACTTTTGTTTTTTCAATAGGACGAGGGCCATGTGACACATCAAACTTATTGGTAATGTCACAAGTTTGCCCCTCACATATACTAATGTGCCACAAACAGGACTTTAATATCACCAACCATTCCCATGTTATTACCGTGTATCCATACAAATGGCCCACCCTGTATATAATATTTTAAGTATTAAGTATTAGGGTAGGATGTATTCATTTTAATTTCCATCCTGTTTATTGTAAAGGAAAACTTGTTTATTTTTTTATTCATACCTGAGAATTAGTCATTTCTTTTTGGGATCATGGCACAAACTGAGGCCTGAAAGAAAGGGAGTCAACTGTGTTAGTGTTAACAGCTCTAATGCTAACCAGGCGCATTTGTTTTCCTCTAGACTCTGTTACTTCAGCACCAACAGGTGGAATGAATCAGTCAGGTAAGAAGCATTACATTTTCAGTGTTTTTCTGAGGCACTGTTCTCTTCTTATCACTTTGAAAGTCAGAGAAGTCTAACCAGCCTAACCATCAACAAAAGAGTGAACTGCAGCTATTTCTCTGTAAACCCCCGAGGTGATCATGTGGGAAAATTCCAGTAGATCAGCATTTTGTGAAATAATCAGACCAGCCTATATGGCACTAAAAGCCACTATCAAAATCACTTAAATTACGATCAGTTTGAACTTGAGGGTTTTTTGACATGCCTACATGTCACTGAGTTGCTGCCATGTCACTGGCTGATTAAATATTTGATTTCATGTGCAGTTGAGGAAGCTTATCTAATAAAGTGTCTGGTTAGTGAATACAAACAGTTGGACATAGCAAAGTCTCCAGAGCCAACATTATATATCAGCTTTACTTTTCATTGGATATAAATAGTGTGAATAACACATTATGGTTAATGTTTCCTTGTCTTTTCAGGCCTGACCTGGAGACTAATTATTCTTCATGCTTTGGCGTGCTTATTGGTTTGCACATAGAAGAGGAAATTTATATATTTATATACATTAACAGACACAAGCCTGTAAATTTACATAGAATCTAAATCCCACCTGTCCAGCAGAGACCTAAATAAAAGCTTTGCAAAAGGATGCGTGTTTGCTCATTCTTTTTCCAGAGGATGTGAGATGTTACTGTCATTCCTTTTAATTAGGTCGATACCTTTGTAAGGTAGTGGAGACAATCACAACCAAACACAGCATATCTTTTCATACAGCAGGTAAAACTAAGTGCAAGTATTGAATACGTCACCAGTTTTCTTAGTAAATATATTTCTAAAGGCGCTATTGACATGAAATCATCACCTCATCTCAGTAACAACCCATCCAATCCACACATGCAAAGAAATCAAATCATAGATGTCGGGTTCAATTTGCTTGTTTGGGATTTTTTTGCCCCTCCGCTGATCGCTACCTTATGTTGGTTGAGGGGTTTGTATGTCCCAGGGATCCCAGGGGCTATGTTGTGTGGGGGCATTTGCCCCCTGGTAGGGTCTCCCATGGCAAATTGGTCCTGACAAAGAGCAATTCAGAAGACCCCTATGAAAAGACCATCGGGAACAGTTTACCCTGCCCGGGTTAGGTTTACTGGGGCCCCGCCCTGGAGCCAGGCCCGGGGTGGGTGCCCGAGGGTGAGCATCTGGTGGCCGGGCCTTAGTCGGCCACAGCCCGAAAAAGGGACATGAGCCCATCTTCCTGCAGGCCCACCACCCGCAGGAGGCACCGTGGGGGTTGGGTGCAATGTGAGTCGGGCAGCAGACAGGAGCGGAGGCCCTGGCGGACCAATCCCCGGCTACCAAGACTGGCAACTGGGACATGGAATGTCACCTCTCTAGTGGGGAAGGAGCCTGAGCTAGTGCGTGAGGTTGAGAGGTACCAGCTAGATATAGTTGGGCTCACCTCAACGCTTGCCCTGGGCTCTGGAACCAGTCTCCTAGAGAGGGGCTGGACTCTGTCTCAGTCTGGAGTTGCCCCTGGTGAGAGGCGGCGGGCTGGGGTGGGTATCTTGGTACCCCCTCGGCTTGCTACTGGTATGTTGGGGTTTTTCCCAGTGGACGAGACGGTTTGTTCCCTTCGCCTTTGGGTCAGGAAACGGGTCCTGGCTGTCATCTGTGCTTATGCTCCGAGCGGCAGTTCAGAGTACCCAGCCTTCTTGGAGTCCCTGAGTGGGGCACTGGAGGGTGCTCCTCCTAGGGACTCTGTTGTCCTACTGGGAGACTTCAATGCTCATGTGGGCAATGACAGTGAGACCTGGAAGGGCGTTATTGGGAGGAACGGCCTCCCGGATCTGAACCCGAGCGGTGTTTTGTTATTGGACTTCTGTGCAAACCACAGTTTGGCCATAACGAACACCATGTTCAAACATAAGTGCACGTGGCACCAGGACACTCTAGGCCACAGGTCGATGATCGATTTTGTAATCGTATCACCAGACCTGAGGCCATATGTTTTGGACACTCGGGCAAAGAGAGCGGCTGAGCTGTCAACTGATCACCACCTGGTGGTGAGTTGGATCAGGACCCAAATGTACAGTGTGGGTGTGCTGGGAACGTCTAGCAGAGGCCCCAGTCCGCGACATCTTCAACGCACACCTCCGGCAGAGCTTCAACAGCATTCCGAGGGAGACTGGGGACATTGAGTCCGAATGGACCACGTTCAGCAGCTCCATTGCCGAAGCTGCTGCACGGAGCTGTGGCCGCAAAGTGGTTGGTGCCTGTCGTGGTGGTAACCAGCCTACCGGGCTTGGTTAGCCTGTGGGACTCTGGAGGCAGCCGATAGGTACCGACAGGCCACCATCAGAGCCAGCGCCTAAACTGGATGCACAGGTTGGGGCTCCAGCATAACGTCCAGGATTTGGCACCACTGGAAAGACCTGGTACTGTGTGTGATGTTCATGATTAACATGAACAACAGAATTCTGGAGAATATGGAAATTTGTTTTTGTAAAGTTCTGCTGTAAAAAGTGACTGTAAAATGTGTTGGGTTCATTTTATGGTAAATGGCCTGTAGTTGTATAGCAATGTCAAGTAAAAAATAAAACACAAATATGTGATTCTAATTATGAGATATGAGCCTTAGAGAAATGAATCCCAACAAATGTAAAAACTGATGGGATCAGTACTATGATTTAAACAAGTTGTCTAGTCAAAGTCTGATTTAAGAATGAGGGTTGCGGACTACTCATTTCACTAAACTTCTAATTTTATCTTTTGGGAACCTGGACAGGAAAGAAAATCAGAGCGAACAATACTACAGCTCTAAATGCTTTTGTCAATACAATTCAGGTGCATGTATTTCTGACAAGAGTACGACGTGAAGAAGATCGAAGCCGATCTGACCGACGCCCTTGACCGACCCAAGTGGAGACGACTTTGCAGAAAAGCGGACCCTACAACCGAGCGGGAAAAACGCTAGGAGGAAGAAGTATTTCTGACAAGATTTGTTCCTAACAAATGAACTGACCCCTGACCTCCTAACAGCACCTCAAAACTGTTTCTGGGTTCTGATCTTCCTCACTGTCATCATCAGTTTGCCTGCCCTCAGTGAGTGCATGTTCCTCACTGGATAATATGTGCATGTTTATATTATTAACTTTCTAATCTGACATCCCATCCTGTACTCAGCTGACCTGTCAAATGTACAAATATATTGTGGTATTTGTATAAAATATTCTTATATGTGCTTTATGTATTTAATTTTCTTTATGCAAAGTTTCATCAAGATCGGTCATGTTTGCCTACTGGTGGTGGTCAGAGGGCCCGGTGGCGCCAGTGTCCGGCAGCCTCGCCTCTGTCAGTGCGCCCCAGGGTGGCTGAGGCTACAATGTAGCTGCCATCACCAGTGTGTGAATGTGTGGATGAATGTAGTGTAAAGTGCTTTGGGGTCCTTAGGGAGTAAGTAAAGCGCTATACAAATGCAGGCCATTTACCACTTACCCTTAGAAAAGTGATCCAAAGGCATAATGTTGCATGATGATATTTCAGTTTAAACATGGATAGAAAGGATATTAATCTCACAGATTTGGTTGTTGAACTAGAGACTAGCTCCGTGTATACCTGTGCTGTTAGACCAGCAGAAGATGATCTCAAGAATAAAACTAGGTCTGGTTTCAATTCAATTTCGGGGAAACCTGCAGTCAGCGGAGACCAAAGCAGTCACCTGGATGAGTGATGAAACGTTTCTCCCACTGAAAACGCTGCGTCCACATGAACACAATCAACCTTTTGGGATTTCCTTACCTGGATTATTGAGCATGCATCAAGACCTTTCTGAGTTCTAGCATATTTTTCATCATCAAAACATTTTACTATTACATAAAAATAACTCCAGTAAAAACTCTGCATTTTTAAAGTGAAGATTTCATTTTAGATTGAGTAAGTTAACCATTTGTCACGGATGTTTCGTGTAATGAATGGACTCAACTAAAAACTGCATGTTGTATTTACTAGGCACATCTATGTTCGACATTAACATTTGTTTGATCGAAATAATGAAAATATGACAAATGTGCAAAAAAATAAGGAAATGGGAAGGAGGGACTTCCCAAAGCGCCGCGTCACGAGAATCTGTTTCACCTGCTCGGGTCGTTATTTTTTTCCAGTTTATTTCTTCCTGTCACACAGTGGCATTTGTGATATTTTGTACTTCTCACATAAATTAATCCATTTATGATGAAGGGTTTTTCTTTTTACCATGGAAATAGCCAACTCCAGCAACAGAACAAATCAATTATGCAGCATTTATTGTCAGGTCTTTTATATGGTTTGGGAAACTTGGCATAGGCAATGAAAACAATAAATATGACATTTTCCCTAATGTAGCATTTTACACAATGTACAATGTGTTTCTTTCTCCACAGCTTGCTTGATAAGGTTCTATACACATTTCCAAACAAATAAACATATCTCCATTCAGAAGCCCTGAAAATGGGATGTGCACAAAAAAAGATAATAAAACACTAAATGCATTTCTCGTATGAATTTGTGTCAATAAAAACTGCTAATAAACCACAAAGAGAAATGAAAAGTTGTGCTGTTTAATCGACATAAAACAGATTAGAAAATAGCCCATCTGCTTAAGAGTTTCCTACGATGGTGCGGTTTGGATAATACTGGCTGTTCCTGCTCATTTCTGCCGAGTTTATTTGTGTGCGTGTGAAGAACTGCTTGGATCAGTAGTCAGTGTCAGAGCCCTCGGCATTGTCCACGTTTCGGGAGAGCATGTAGTTGTCCATGTCGATGGAGCGGCAGTTATTGATGGCGTAGCGCAGCCTCTCAGCCATGACAGCCTGGCTTGAGTACGGAGGCAAGCGCAGCTGGAAGAAACATGTCTGAGAGGTGGGCAAGCTGTCGTAGGGCTGTGGAGGACACACAACAAATTCCAAATTACTTAAACCTCACACAGTGTCGTTCTGTGGCAGGCCAAACGCTGCTCTCCTAAATTCAATTCAGTTGGTACCAAATCACAACAACAGTCGCCTCAAGGCACTTTATATAATAAGGTAAAGAACAAACAACAGTACACTAATGATTTAATGGAAAGTGAGTGAATGTGAGTGAAGAAGAAACATGCAAGTGGTCATGCATCATGAGAAGCCCCAGCAGGTCCGGCCTACTGCAGCATAACGAAGGAAGGGTTCACGGTCATCCCAGCTATACGCTTTATCAAAAATGAAAGTCGGATCTTAAAAATACAGACGGTCTCCGTCTGGCAAATCCACACTGGGTGGTGATGACACAGAAGACGGACGTGAAAGCTCAAGGCTCTGCCCCCCAGTCTGCGCTACTTTTAAATACCCTGGTGGAAGTGATGGTTTTTGGTGGCGCTTCTGAGGCCACTACTATAGATCTTGGTTCGCTGGCACAGTATGTTAAACCAGTCATCACTAATCTGGGAGTTAAAATAGAGGCAAATCTTAAACTTGAAAGCCAGGTCAGAGCTGTTGTCAGATCTAGCTTTGTTCATTTGAGGGAATTAGCCAAAATAAAGCCGTTCTTATCGAAACAGCATTTTGAGACAGTAATCCATGCCTTTGTTACTTCTAGGCTGGATTATTGTAACGCACTTTATTGTGGGGTTAGTGATGCAGCACGTCTTTTAACTGGAACAAAAAAGTCTGAGCACATTACCCCAATTTTAATTTCACTCCACTGGCTACCTGTACGTTTCAGGATTGTTTTTAAAATTCTCTTATTTGCCTTTAAATCTCTTGATGGCCTGGCCCCCCCCCTACCTCTCCGAGCTACTACAACCATATACACCTGCCCGTTCCCTTAGGTCCGCCAATCAGCAGCTGCTTAAGGTACTGAAAACTAAGTATAAATCTAAAGGTGATCGTGCTTCTGCTGTAGTTGCTCCGAAGCTGTGGAACGATCTGCCCTTGCATGTTAGGCCTCTTCTCTCTCTGAATCTAAAAGTCTTCTTAGAACATATTCATTCGCTGAAGCCTTTGGCATTGATTAGAGGGGTTGACTCAATTTGTTTTAACATGTTTCAATTTATTTTAGGTTTTTAGTTATTTATTTTATCTTATCTCATTTTAATTTTCTTTACTTATGCTATTAGCATGTACAGCACTTTGTGAACTCTGGTTTTATGTTAAGATGTTTAATGGACAAATGAAACTTCATTACTCGAAGCTTTTCAGCACGAAACTCTGGTGGCCAAAAATATGAAGCGCAGCTTGAATCTAAAAGTTAAATGAACTGCTCTACAGAACCTGTGACGTCTTGATATTTTTTATTCATAAAAAAAAGACTATATATAATAATGTGCAACACACTCTTATAATAGGCTGGGACTACGCCTGTGCTGTGAGGTCCCTGCCTCTGCCTGATTATGTATTTCACCAGTGACCAAAGCTTATATAATACCACACCAACATAAAACCAGGGTTCACAAAGTGCTGTACATATACAAAAAGCATAAACACATAAAATAAAATTGTATCTAATTTAATAAAAGCTACAGCCCCTTTGGAGCAGCCTCCTCAAAAGCACCTCTAAATGTATACTTAGTTTTTGGTGCCTTAAGGAGCTGCTGATTGGTGGACGTAAGGTAGCAGGCAGGTGTATATGGCTGTAGTAGCCCCGAGAGGTAAGGGCCAATTAAAGATTTAAAAATAAAAGAACTAAAAGGTACAGGTAGCTGGTGGAGTGAAATTAGAATGGAGGTAATGTGCCCAGACTTTTTTGTTCCAGTTAAAAGGCGCACTGCATCACAATAAAGTGCGTTACAATAATCCAGCCTAGAAGTAACAAAGGCGTAGATTACTGTCTCAAAAAGCTGCTTTGATAAGACGGGCTTAAATTTAAAAAAGCTCTGACCAAGTTTAAGATCTGCCTTCATGTTAACTCCCAGATTAGTGATGGTTATAATTCTATCACTATATATGTACGGTGCATTTCTTATGTACAGTTTAGACCTGTGGGTAGAACTCCTTATTAAAGTGGTTTTTATTCAGGAATAGGCAGAACATCTTCTTTTTGTTGCTGACTCCATATCTCAATGTCGCACAGCAGTTCACTATGTCTCGCACAAAAGACCGCAAATCCTGCCAGTGGTTCACTTCCTTATAAACCAAAGAATCAGGTACTGAAGGAGTGATGTGCTGATGAACAAAGCCTCGGCACAGTGTTTCTGAAGCACTGTGTTGTTTTTTTGACACCTGCATCTTAATTAATTCACTAATTAAGATGCAGGCCAGGGCTACTATGAGCCCGAGCCTGAAGGCAGAGTCGGTTTGTGAGGCTGAGGACAAACCGCCCTACGTTTTAAGATGAAGATAATGGCTGGAGAGTAAAAACTGATATAATTTGAGATGGATCTTGGCTGGGTGAGAGAGCGCCCATCAGGATGCAGGTGTGAGGACCGGTTGCTATAGTGACTCTTGTCAGGTGACCCAGACTTCTGTCAGCTTCAGGTTGAAATAGACAGAAATTTGTCTCTGAAATGCTTCCTAAGAGAAAACTGTTGTATAAGGAAACTTCTTTCACCGTGAGCGCCAACAACTCCTAGTCTACAAATTCTTAAATTTTCCTATCTGTAGAGTTTAGTATGTGGATGTCGTGACAGGGTGGAAACAGCCTGCGATTCGGATTTTCACATGAAATTTAGACGGTTTTCACATTGTTCCCTGTGGAAGAGTTGGACGGAGGAGGCAGCGCTTTGGGGACATTTATGAGAGACAAATATCTATCACAATAACCGGGGATGAAAGCGGACACCCGTGGCTATTATTTTAGAGTAAAATGATGGACTTTTTGGTTTTATTTAGCCCATTTTTCAATTTTGTGCTTCTACTTTTTACACTAAAGCTGGCTGATAATTTGGTAATCTAATTAAATTAAGCTCATTCAGGAAGTTCAGCTTTGACTATTTCAAATATTTTTAAACACTTCAGGCAAAATCTTTAAATTTCCAGCATTCACACTGCCAGGAAATGCAAAAATATGTTATTGTACACTCATAACGATAGTTAATAGTGTCCTGAGTTACGCAGCGGTCCATTGAAGATGGGAGAACAAAAGAACCAAAATGCCCCCAGATAAACGTAGACTGAGGTCCTCTGTCTCTGAACTGCCTCATCCAGAGAAAAGTTATTTTCCCTGCTCAGCTCATTGCCAATCACTTAGATTCCCCAGGGGATTTAAGGAAAATAATTGGGCATTTTTTCATGATGACAATGCACCGCTCTACTTACCCTGTCCACCTTCATGATCTGAAACCTCTGGGAGATATCAGCTGTGTTAGCAGGGAGCCTCGAGCGACCTGAGACAAAGCGCATGAAGAGGACACGCTCCTCGTTGGAGAACTCCTCCAGGGTCTGCCAAAACCACTGCACCAAGGAGTGCTGTTCATCCACCTCTCTGTAGCGCACCACCTTCTTGAGCACATCGCAGCAGATCTCCGGCATGCCACAAACCATCTGCTCCAGCTGCTTGGCAGTGAGCAGGGACAGTAGCGGCACCGGCACGATCCACGACATGCCCTCACGCACTGCTGCCACCTGGGAGAGATGAGCCCACAGGAGAAGACTTATGTCCGTGTTAAGGCCAAAGTCACGTTTTATCTAACGGTCAGTTCAGCTAAAGAGACGTTCTTGTTTGTTTCCAGTCCTGCACACAGCTTGCTGTTATTAGGGTTTCCATGTTGAAACAGCAGACAAACACTGTGTTCCTGTATCTGGATCATCTGTTCATTCCCCTGTGAATGCTCAGTGGCTAACAACTGGTGACTGAGAAGTCCTTAGCCAACGAAGTTTTGAAACAGTATGACCAAGACGTACAAGTTCAGTTCAATTTCATATGACCCAAATAAACTCCAAAGGAAAGTCAAGTCAAAATGCTTCCCAGACGTCTATCCGAAGTCTTTAGTTACAACCACAGCTATGGCCAATAAGTGGGTCTTTGACCCAACACAGGTTTAAAACACTTCCATACTTTTTTATGACTTTGAAGTTAATCCATGTTTTTAATAAACACATATTTATTTATTTTTTTAAAAAAAGAAAAAAAAACACACTGTGAAAAGAGTCAACATCGACGAGCTCGTCCTGATGTCTCTAAACAGGAAACTTAAAACACTGAGAATCTGACTCCATCCAATCTGAGGTAAAATAGTAACATTTTACTATTTCCATATCATTGCATGATTTGACTTACAATCGCATTTGTTGCCCAAGGCAGTGATCTGATTGGTCAGATCTGTTTATTCAGATCCAGAAAACTGGAAAAATGGAGTTTGTGCTGTTGTACTGAAGAGGTGAGTCCGAAAAATATTTTTAATACACAAAATATTCGCATGGATTTGACATGTCTGGTGTGTAAAGGCCTTTTCTGTACCTGACGGTCGATTTCATGCAGTCTGTACTCAATAGCTCTTTCCACATATTCCTTCCTGTTGGAGAAAGTGAGAGGGATGCTGTTCCCTCCTGGGATAATGGGGACCATTTTACCATCTGCACTCTGCCCGACAAAGGAATCCAGAGGAATCATCTGCAAAACAAACACAAAAACTGTGAGTACTGGCAAAGAGCTCACTGAGGTTAGAGAACTTCACTTCATAAAGAAAGGACCTGTGATGGAATTACATTAATGATTTAAAAATATACCTAAAATCTCCACATCTCTAAGTCCTAAATAATAAACCTTGGGCCCTGTGGATCAGTGACAATTAATCTTTGTCCCCAGATCTGAGTTTGATAAGACAAACTGCTGTTTTTCTATTTGAACACGTAGTTAAAAAGCAGTTATGTCCATGGCCTAAAAGAAGCAGATCAAAATGAGGCTTTGTACTAGAATATGACAATTATATTATCAAAGAGAACGCATTAGAAAGACAAGCAAAGCATAGAATACAAGTCAATAACGTCTGCAGTCATGGTAAATAAAGGCCACTGTATGGTTTTCTATAAAAGCTTTCCACTAAATCTAACAACCGTTCATTGTTCTGTTCATTTATTCATTTCATCCAACGCATGAAAGCTCATGTGGCAGAAATGAGCTCTCATCTGCAGCGTCTTTTCTTCAGTATTCCTCTCCTCACCCCCATCTGGCTCCTCCTCCCTGAGCCTGCTGGAGGTTTCTTCCTGTTAAAAGGGAGTTTTTCCTTCCCACTTTTGCCAAGTGCTTGCTCATAGGGGGTCTTTCGATTGTTGGGCTTTCTCTGTATTACTGTAGGGTCTTTACCTTTCACCCTATAAAGCCTAAAAGCGCAAATCAGTCTGTGCATAACTATATATTGCTCTGCCCATGTCGAATGTCGGTTGGAAAGATTTTAGATATTGCCCAACGTTAGACGATACCCAGCCCGCTTTGCCAATGTAGCCGCTCCCCCGGCCTAATTCCAGATTGGACCCAGGTAAGCCTGTCTCAAGCAAAGTAACATTACACAGGTTTTCTTTCATATTTCAACTGTTCTTAAATGTAGACATCTGCTTTTTCTCTGTTGCACTAAAAATGAACCAAACATTGAATTTAATGTTCTATTAAACAACCCCAGTTAACGCTGCTCAATGAATGGATGTGTTTGTGGCTGCTGGCTTGCTTTAGTGTGGTTTCAATATTTAAATGTCTAAGTATAATCCTCACACGAACATACAATCAAAATGCTTTTCTAACCTCATGGAAATTATCCTCCGTGATGCCGCTGTCTTCAATGTGAAGAATGCTTTTGAGTGTCTGCACATAGAGCAGGTCCACTTCCTCCAGGTCCTCCAGCAACAAGGGGATGCAGCACAACTGCTTCCAAACCAAAGGAGCCAAGTGCAGATCCAGGGGCTTCTTGGTGCGGATGGCTACCCCCATAAGAATACCTAAGAATTTAAACTGGAGCATGTGCTCATCCAGGCATGCTGACGGGTTGAGGAGGAATCTATCAAAATCAGAATCAGAATACTTTAATAATCCAGAAGGAAACTATGTGGGTTTCAGTTGCTCCAAGGCAATAACAGTAACAGACTAGACTATTACAAAGTTTACACATTTAAGAAATAGCACAATATACACGCATACAAATCGCTCACTTATACATATGAAGAATATTATAGAGGTGAAATGTATATGATTGACATTTGACTCTAACCTGTGAAACTTTGTCATTCGTTATTTTACTGTAGAGCGTGTGCAAAGGGTGTAATTGTTGCAGTGTGTACGGCGTATTAGATGGAGGAGTTCCACAGGCAGGAATGATTTCCTGTGTCTCAGTCCATGCTCCTGTGACTGGCTAGCAAGTCATGCAGTGTGTGGGAGGTGCTGTCCATCACTGTCCTTATCTTGGACAACAGCCACCTGTCAGAAACACCCTAAGAGAGTCCAGCTCCATCCCCACAACATTACTGGCCTTGCCGAGCAGTTGATTGAGTCTGTTGGCATGCTGTCCCAGAATGCAACAGCATAGAGGATGGCACTGGCCACAACGGACTCGTAAACAATCCTGAGGGAGTGGTGCAGCTCTGGATACGGCTGTAGGTGGCTGAGCATTCACTGCAGTGTCGTAAACAGCCACCAACATTACAAGGGTAAATTCCCTGATCAAATAATACGGCCCGAGTCTTTGATTGTTATGTTTGTTTGTTAACAAGAACAGCAAGCCCTCTTCCTTTCTGCTTACCGCTCGTGGCGCTGTCCCTGTCCGCCCGAACAGTGTGGAAGACACACTGTCCACTGGAATACCCCGGTGCATCCATGATTCGGTGAAACACATCAAGCTACACTCACGATATTCCCTCTGACTCCGTGTCAGCGCTGTTAGCTCGTCCATCTCGTTTGCTAGCAACCGAACGTTCCCCAATATAATAGACGGCAGACACGGTTTGAAGCCTCCGCTGAAAAATGTGGAACGCTTCACGAATTTACGTGCCATCCTTGCACAGAGACCATGCTAATCTTCCCTGTATCATATCCAGTTTAGCGCATGCCATCAAAGAAATGTCTTTCTTTTATTTCAAACAAAGGATTAGTTACTCTCTTAAAGTCCTACAACTTCCAACACATTAACTGACCTACATGTTTCATTAAGGTCTTCTCACCTGTCTCTGTTGTAGCCAACCTCTGCTGTGGCATTGGGAGATGGGATGAGCAGGTCCACAACTCCTGTCTCCAACTCCTATGGATAGATATACATGACAGTGAAGAAGTAGTAGCTCTATCAGACATCCAGTAAACAGCTGGAATAAAATTTGTTCTAACAAGTCCAGATGTTTACATACCTGACACATCTCTGTGATGGTGTCATCAAAGACCCCTCCTGCATCGTCAGCACCTTCTCCAACTAGTTTGACCTTCCAGGCTCTTGAGGGAAGTCGGAGATCTGAAGCATTCAACTTTACAACTTGCCGAGCAATCTGTACAAAGATTGGTTTACACTTCCGACCTCTGCAGAGTTCAAATGTGATGGAAAACCAAAGTGAAAAGGAAGAAGGGGATTTTAAGTTTACCTTTAAGCACAAAATTATATTTATAACATCAGTAGCTGATCAAGTAGTTATGCATCTATTTTTTTATGCAGTACAACAATTCCACCCTGGAACAGTTTAAAACAACCATTAAAACCTTCATACCAGTGGTGAGTGTATGGAAACCTCTGACTGCAGGCTAAAAACAGTTACCAGTACTGACCGTGTGGAGATGCGTTTGACAGTGATCTGGGGACCGTAGTTCTTGCCCTGCACCATGGTCTTGCCTATCGACCGCACCATAGGCAGCGTATACACTCTGGGAGCCAAAAGGGGCCTTAACTGGCCCTGGACGATTCCCCAGGTACCGGCGTTGTAATGGGAGGTACAGCTCTGCAGAATTAAAATGACATTTAGTATTTACTAATTAAGAGGAGCCCCAAATCTTTTCCCTACATTTGTGCAACGTCTAAACTATAGGGAAGAAAAAATCTTTCCAATTAAGATGTAACATAGTAGTCCCCTTTCAGTCCATACAACATTTAGTTTGGGATATCACGCCCCTGCATGTTGTGGCTTAAGGCACCTCTATTCGTGCCCTGTGATGACACATATAGACTTCTGTGATCACATTGATCCTGCAGTTTTCACACTTCACCTGAGCGTAAAAACTGAGGGGATGCCGAGTTGGGCTAGCTACTGATAGTTAGAGCTGCTGTCTGCTGGCATGAAGTCAGTTTAACTGCCTCGTTGGTGTTAGCCTCCACTGTTCAGTTGGTGTGTGGGCTTCCCACAGAGTGGAAATTTCAAGTGTCCTTGTGCAGCACTGTTGCTTTGCATTTTGGCATGAGTACCAAACCAAAGCAAGCAAAGCAGAAATCTTCTGTTTCTCCCGTCCTAATGGGTGCTGTTTGCATGACCAGCATGAGGTTGCCCTGTCTGACTGGGGACTTACCACGCCGGGAAAAGTAAGCCTGTGTATGTTGTTGCCAGCTCCAGGGCTCGACCCTGGAAAGACGGAGAAAGTGCTAGAACGGCTGTTGCATTGCAATACCCTCGCTAGGGTTCCAGCTTTTCCAAATCTGAAGATGAGGAGTATCTGGTCGATGTCTCTGCAAATATCTGGACTGACTGAGGATGAACCACGCGGGAGCACTGGCTAGCCTCAGCGGACGCTCACCAACATGATGACGTGCTGGACATCAGCTTGGGCATTCATCGACATTCTCATGGATGAACAGCAGAGCCTGTTGTCGGCTCAGTGTGCCGCCGCTGCTCCGCTTGCAGGCCAAAACAACATCTCTGTTTTTTCCACGTTTCATCACACAGTGGAGAAGCTCAGAGTGGAAAGGCCATCTACAAATCTCTGGCAGTTTGTGGAGTTTTTCCTTCCAGCGAAGCTGACAACAGAGTATAACTGCCTTCCAGTATTCCCAGACTTTGTCTCCGAGCTAACCACTTCACATGTGTCAAGCCACCGTCTTGGGTTAGGGAATCCCCAGCTATGGACAGTATTTAGAGCTGGACAGCACAAAGAAGGCTGGCTTAGCCAACCCGCCTCCTACGGAATGGCTGTAGCTGGTAAATTTACCGTTTACATTTCTGGAGGCATCCCCATTCCACATATATGGTGTAGCTGATCCCACATCTCTTCCATCCAAGCACTGTACATGCTCTGCATCTCAGCCTGACAAGATTTATAATTCTCAGGCGGGCGCTGCCCATGCCATGAGCTCAGTCACTGTGATACAGTCGCACCAGGCGATGTACCCGGTGCAACTTGGGTCCATTGGTTTCCCCAGACAACTACTTCTACCTTAATAAGAACCAAGTAAAAATGGAATACATTCTCCGTGCCCTTTGTGGTGTGCTCCCTAACAGAGAGATGGCTTCAATAATAGTAGCACATCTGACCTCAGATAGGGACAGTGCTATCTACTTGGATGAGCCAGTATCTGTTGTCAGGTCATTTGAATCTGAACTGAGGAAGAAGCAGACGGCAGCTTTGCGTGATATCATTCCCAGACATGACACAGGCTAGCTGTTCCTCTTCCCACCGCCGAGAGCGGACCGACTGCTGCTAATGTGGGTGTACCACCAGCAAGAGCCCAGCCTCTGGGGTAACTTCCACGCCAGTCAGCCTGGAGCTAAGGTCCACCTTTGGGCCCCAACGCCCAGGAGAAAGACGTCTCAGTCCTCCTAGCTATGGGATTGAGTTAAGAACTGCAGGGAGATGCCAGTTCCCCTATCTGGTGCTGCCCAAGAGGCACTCCTTAAGTCACAAACCCCCCTGCACACAAAAATATATTTTTGCTGTTTCAGGTTGTAATTCCTAGTTCGGACTTGTCAGATGTTCAGGTGACCACAACAGGTAATCCCACGTTTCTCACCCTCATCAGAGTCTGAATTTCAGTGCAGCACAGGCTGCACACCAATCAGTGAGAGCTCCCAGCCGTGTTTCAAGCTCTCAACTTTCTTTGTCCAGTTCAACAGTGGTCTGTTACACAAACGCCCAGACAGGGGCACGTACCCCTTCACTGTTAAACCTATCTCAGTCTCTGCTTTCATGATTTAGTGTTCATTTTCTGTCTCCGAGAGCCACACATGCTGGGGCTGGACTTTCTCTCCAGGCAGGAACCCCAGAGGGGGGAATGAATATTACACCCTTTACTAGTGGCCAGTTGTGGGATCTGTTTGTCGAGGCAAAAGTAGACCTTTTTGCCACCAGGGTGAAGACTTACTGCCCTCATTCTTCTCTGCAATTGACCACGACGCAACCATTTCCATCGGAGGACTCTGGACAAGGGGCCACCAACCTACTGAGAGGTCAATTTCACCAACTGCCTCCAGGACAGAGTGCTGACTTTTGGCTTGTGTCTGACACACAGTGTTTCTACAGTGTGCTGAGGAAGTCACAAAGCGTGACTGAGACAGGGGGTGTTAATTTAGCTGTATATTTAGGTGACTGGCTCCTTCTAGTGCAGTCAACGCAGGAAGTGACAACACAAATGTCAGATTTTAAGATGCAATCTGAGCTTCATAATAAACACCGAAAAGTGTGTACAACATGCACCTTTTCTGGGTTTATGCCTGAACTCAATCACCTTTACAGCCTTTCAGTTATGAGAGTGAAGGTGTTCAGAGCCTGGACTGTGCCTTCAGTCACTGAGGCTGGAGATGCAAACCAAAGGAAAGACAAATCTAAGTTTAGCCATTTTCTTCTTCTCATTCTGTTCACATCTATGGGAGAGTTTTCAGCTTGTTACAGTCAATGTGTTAGAGGCACTAAACTAACAGTATTTTTCCAGAAGCTGTTTCTGTAGTAGATAAAATACACAGTAAGACATAACTAACACTTAGCATCACTGCCAGGTCAAATATCAAAGGCTGCTAAAGCCTATCATTCAGAACAATATAACTGGTATCACATTACAAAAAATTCTAACAACACATTTTTTACCAAATTTCTAAACATTTTCTGTACAAGTGTCTTTTGTTTTTATTGTAGTCGTTGCCCACCTGGTTGTTAGGGCTGAGGTTGAGTAGTCTCCATGACGAGTACATGAGGTCAGAGAAGTGGTAGAGGAGCCGCAAACGGGCCCTCACTGCCTCGATGCTCACTTCTTTAAGCCCACTGTACTGAGGAGGCACTGCTGCTGGCAGGCCAAGCTGAAGAGGTACAGATGAGCCTGAGGAAGATTAGAGTGAGATATGATCACCCTGAACACTGAGAAGTGTGGGAAGAAAAGTCGACTCATTCATGACAAAAGTTACATTAAAGAGATTTTCTGCTGTCACAGTTATGCTAATTATTGTTTGTTGTGGCAGCCATCCAAAGCTCTGTCTCTAATCCCTTTGACATATTTTCTATGTGATGTGGTTTATAAGGCAGGTTTCTAAGCACAATACATAAAAATAAAACCATTACGCTCTGGTATTTTGTACGTTCCAGCAGCACAGCAGGAAATCTGATATCTGGGAGAAAGTATCAAAATATCAGGAGGCATTATGTGAATTTTGTGTGTCTGTGTAACCTGGTGCTCGAGGCGGCACAGAGGGAGCCGTCCACGCTGCACTATGACAGCGTCCAGCAGAGATCTGATGGATGTTCTTGCCCTGCAGCGTTGTTACCAGTGTAGGTTCTCTAACATGGTTGGTGTGTCCCAGACCCAGCTGCACAACACAGTCATAAGTCAACATTTAAGAATAAGTGTGTATAACAGCTCAAGATCAATTCTGAAAATAAATCAAACCTGACTGCCAGGAATGCAAACAATGCAATGTTAGTATTACCCTGCTGATGATGTGTTGTTGCAGTAGCAATCCTGCACAGTATGAGAGGCACAGCAGGAATTCTGCTTAGACTCAGTGATACCGTAGCACTCTGGATCTTTTGTTAGTCTAAGACAGCTGGCTGAGCGTTTTGTGACTGCTGGACGACAGGCGCCCCTCTCCAGTTGCACACTCAGATTTGTGGAGAACCTCGTGCTAAATATCTTGCAGATGACCTGATTCTGGGTCCTGTGCGAAGCAGAGCAGCTAATCGCTGCTACAACTGAAGGGGTGGCTGTAGCTCAGGTCATCTGCTGCGTTTGATCCCTGGCCGCTGTATGCCAAATATCTGTGGGCAAGATACTAATTCCAATGCTCTCCAAGACAGAAGCACTTAGATCACTAGAAAAAGTTCAAGTTCTATAAAGCGTTATATAAGAACTAGTCCATTTACCAGCCTGGTTCTGCTGAAGGTGTCGTCCTGTTAAAAGCGAGTTTTTCCTTCCCCCTGTCACTAAAGCACTTGCTTGTAGAGTTTTGTTGAGGTTTTCTCTGTTTGGATTATTGTAGGGTCTTTACCTCACTATATAAAGCACCTTGAGGCGACTGTGTTGTGATTTGGTATATAAATAAAACTGAATTCAACTGAACTGAATCTACCAGTCAGTGCAGAGGCCAAGGATGGGCCAAAGACTTCTCTTAGGAGCTTTGAAACACTGAGAGAGTCCCTGCTCATTGGGGGCAACTCATTCTTTTTCTTAGCATTTACAGACCAATCTCAAAATGATCATTTATTGCTAAGAGTTTAGAAAAGGCTATGACTAAGCAGATTACACCAGTCTTAAACAAAGACAGTGTGCTGGAGACATTTCAATCTGGGGCTCATTCTGTTCTTTGAGTGTCCAGTGTCATTTTAATGCAAAGTGACGCTGGAGAATATTCTGATGTGAAACGCTACGTTTGATACCGTCCACCACCATACTTTCCTTGACAGGCTGAAATATTGGGGTGGTGTATCTGGTTCTGCTTTGGAGTGGCTCACATCATATCTGTCTGAATGATACTTTTCTTTGGCTGCTTCTGAGTCCTCGTCCTTTTATCTTAGCTATTGTGTGCCACAAGGCTCTCCATGTGTGTAATATAAGATAGATGACAAGGCTACATTTTCAGTAAATCCATTTACTTCAAATAAGATAAGCAGCAAACAGTCTTATTGAGACTTTGACACTTATGTTCCCACAAGCATTGTATGCATGTTACCTGTCCCTCCGAGTTGCTGCCCCAGGTGTAAACATCTCCTGTGGAGGAGAGGACCAGAGTGTGTTCAGCTCCTACAGCGACATCCTGGATGTGGATCCCTGAGAGACCTGGTACCTGTTGGGGCCGGTTGTGGTTCCTGGCTCGACCCTCTGGCAAGCCAATTAGGCGGTCTTCAACAAAAAAAGGTAAAAATATATTTGAATAATATGGCACGGAAAAAATCTCACTTTGACTTCATGGTGAAAACTCAATTGTGTAATTGTCATAATCAGTGTTAAAACCACTAATGGCCAAATCTAAATATCACACTCATTTTAATATGTTATATAATAAACTACTGTTTTCACTAGCATTCATTAATATGATTATAGATTATTGTGTTATTAATATCCCGTATAAAATAAGAAAAATGGGACTGAGGGGTTTGTGGGTTTCAGTTTTGTCTTATGGAGTTTATAGAGCACCATAATGTCACTAACAGAGGTTTCTATCTCAGGGCGTACATTATTATTTTTGCATTAATACCATCAACGTGGTTTTTGCACAATCACATTTAGCTTTGGGTAGTGTGCAGTCACAGCTGTTTCATCTCACTGCTGCATTTTAAATGTAGAAAAAAACACGGTCATGTTGCTCTAACCCATAGGTGTCAAACTCTGGCGGCCCGCAGCCTAATTACATTTGGCCCACGAAGCCAAACCAAATGACTATCAGAGCTGGCCTGCTGGTATTATACAGCTAATATATATATTGTTTAGTATTAAGCTTTGCTTGTTCCATATTCAGTTTTTCAGCTAAACTTGTTTGAGTCCATAAGAAAAGATTCATTCTTAAATCTGGAGGAAGATTTGTTTTTCAATAAATATTAATGTTAGCCCGCGACTTTGTTCCAGTTTTGAATCTTGGCCCACTGTGTATTTGAGTTTGACACCCCTGCTCTAAACAATAGAAAGACAGTACTAAGAGTACTTCTATTAAACCTGTGGGCTTCTGCAAATACTTAAATACTGTGACCAATGACAATCTTTTAAGTCACATACTGACCACCTGTTAAAGAAACTGAGACTGAAGTTGGGGTACTTTTTCACAAACAGATGATTTCTCTCCTGCTGCCACCCTCCGGGTTTAAGGTATCGTTCATCAGCCCTCCTGCTCACTCTCAGTTTATCATGAGGCATTAAGATACCTAACTGGCTGTAAACCTTTAACACATCAACATTCTTTGGCTGATTGGTATATCTATAAATCATTTTCTGGTTTTCCATTCTATTCACTGTTCCATCAGTTTGTGCAGAGCTTGGAAAAAAGGCCTTCTCATTTCCTGCCCTGTCATCATGGACCACATTACAGCGGAGCTCTCTCAGATGGCATCGCTTGCAGAGTTTAAAAGATCTATAAACGACTTTATGAATCTGTCACTGGGAATTTTTTATGTGATTTTGTAAATCTTGGACAAGTTTCACCATTTTAGTATGCTTGTCTGAAACAGATCATGTAATGAGAAAGGGAGTCTCAAATAAAAATTAAATAAAAATAAAAGCCCAGGTATTAGCTAATATGGGCGACATGGCAGTAGGGCTGCCACGATTAGTCGACTAGTCACGATTACGTCGACGACTGATTTAATAGTCGACGCGTCGTTTGAAGCTTTGTAAGATCTCAAAAGACGCAGGAATAAGTAGCAGGATTTAAGAGTGTAATAACGGACTGAAACAGAAGATGGCAGCACTGCATGTACAAGGATGCCAGCTGCCGTTAAACCCCGAAGAAGAAGAAGAAGAAGAAGAAGCTGTGTCCCAGAATTCATAGCGCGGCCCAGCTCAGTTTCCAACAATGGCGGCAGCTAGTTAGTTTTAATATTACTCTTATTATTCTTTCTGGGTCACAAAATAAACGTTTAACATATTTTCAGGCGAGAATGTAGCTGTGTAAACCTCAAATATCTGCTCAGTTTATCAGGACACCACATATTTTCAAAAGCGCTCTGACGTTTTCGGAGACTTCTGTTACCCACTAGCTCGATAGCGAGCCGGGGGCTAGGCTAACTAGAGCCGTGAGAACACCGGACTCCCGGCAAATCGTTTTCAAACCCACCGCCGTCTTTCGCTACTCAGGTTAAATATATATGAGTCACTTAGATAACTTAACAATGTTATTGTTTGGCTTTTTTCAGTGTTTTATTTGTTCCTGAGTAAATCAGTTTGTCTGAGATTAAAGTTATAGTTTTTACACAGCTGAATAAACGTCAAGCAGACAGCTGGTTATCAGAAGTGTGAGATGCTCCAGAGTTTACTCCGGTGTCCTGTTATATTTTAGATAGCAAGGAGTTTATTAAACTTCACCGAAACAATCTGCAAATTTCATTAAAATTTAATAAACTACCATCTTGTCTTTATTGTTAGTTAGCACAGACCTGAAACACTTAAAGCTGTAAGCTAATGATAGTTATATAGGAGCAGATGCTGCTGGTGCAATAAGCTGAACGATGATGATCTGATTAGTCGACTAATCGCAAAAATAATCGTTTGTGGCAGCTCTACATGGCAGCTAGGTCTGTCTTTAAGACCCCAACGTGGGTGAGAGAAAGGCTGAGAACTCAAACTCCTCAGCAAAATGTTTTATGAAGTCGTTGATCAAGTGAGCTATAAGAACATTTGCCTACAGACTGGCCTTTAACAAGAATGCAGATTTAAGGCAGTTATAGATTAACTTTGTTTTTAAACCTGGAATAAGCTAAGCTTACCTTGGCCAAACGTGAAAACCTTGCCATCTTTGGTTAAAGCCACGGAAAACTGAGTTCCACAGGCTACTTTTTTTATACCAATCCCACACAGCACGTCCACTTTCTAAGGATTTCAAAACAGGTCAGGGTCACAAACAGTTTCACTGTTTGATAGGCCAACAGATTAACTTCAGTTCATTGATCAGGCATCACAATGCAGCAGGTACCTGAGGTGAGGACTTGGCTGTGGAATTCCCAAGTCCCAGTTTCCCGTAGTCTCCATCGCCAAAGGCCCAAACCATCATTCCATCAGCAGAGACAACTAAAGTATGGTTCAAACCACAAGCCACCTGAGGAGGGAGCACACGACAACACCAACTATCAATAGCTAAGATAAGGCTGGACAACTGAAAATAATCAAAACAATTAGAACTCAAAACTGCCCCAAAGTAGTTCCAGCAACCAGAAATAATCTGCCAAAATGTCACAACACCTAGAGCACAATCATATTACTGCAAAAACCTTAAAAAATTAGCTGATGGGGTTGGAAGGTTGGTAGCTTGATCGGCTCCAGTCTGTATGCCAAATATCCTTTGGGCACAACACTGTGTGTAAACGTGTGAATGTTAAACAGAAAGCATGTGCTCGTATGAGCTCTTTGAGTGCCCAGGCAGAGTAGAAAAGCTCTATATAAGAACCACTGAAATATTTATTTCACAGTGTTTTTTGAATGTCCACAATCAGCATATAGCACCAGTGGACACATGACGACTGATGTCTTCATATTGTTCTCCAGTATAGAAAACAGTAACAGTGTAACAGTACAGAAATCCTCTGAATGTGCCGCGTATCCAAGCATTTCACAGACACCAACTGTAACAGTAATGAACGTCTTACCTGTCCTACATGGTAGCCCTCCAGAGCAGTGACCTTCTCTGGCAGCTTCTTGTTTGAGGTGTTCCCCAGCCCTAGTCTTCCATAATCACCATTACCAAAAGTGAAAAGCTTCCCATCAGCTGTGACTACGGCTGAATGTTTGAACCCGCAAGACATCTAAAGAGTGAAGAAAGCACAGAGCATTGTAACTGAAACTGCCTATCTCTATGATGTTCTTGTTAACCCCAATAAAGGTGTGCAGAATATGGAGGAGAAGCGTGACCCAGAGAAACCTTAATAGATATATGACAGAATTCTGCAACAGCAAAGATAGTGTTGGAAGTCTAACCTTCAAGAGAAAAAACTTATTTTTGGCTCAAAGTAGGCAAACATGTTTTATTGATTCCCACAGAATTACACTGTACACCGCTCAAAAAAGATTAAAAGAACACTTCTTAAGGAGACTCTAGCCAGAGTACAACATCTGGAATACTGATCAGTTAAGTAGCACAGAGGATGTTTTTGTGTTAATAAAATCAACAACAGGGTGGCTGTGGCTCAGGTGGTAGAGCAGATCAGCTACGGAGTGGAAGGTTGGTGGTTCGTGCCAAATATCCTTGGGCAAGATACTAACCCCAAGTTGCCCTCCGATGCGTTCATCGGTGTGTGAATGTTGGTTAGTTTGCACTTGAGTTTAGAAGTGCTTCTAGGAGTGGGTGTGAATGGGGAGAATGAGGCATGTTGTATACAGCGCTTTGAGAACATCCCAGCTTCATAGGTGGAAGCCACTGACAGATGAAGAGGGGACTTTTTAGTGTGGTGGGTCCTGGTTCCTCTGGGTGCATGATGATGTCAGGTCTCATGTGCAGACAGTATGAGAGAGCAGGCTGTTCCCAGAGGATGAACTGCCATTGACTGGCCCCCACGCTCGCATAACCTAAATCCAGTATTACACCTCTGAGATATTGTGTTTTAGTCTATCTGAACCTCAGGTTGTCTCTCCAAGAGCTCAGTCATGCCCTGGTACAGATCTTGGAGGACATCCCACAGCACATGGATACACAAACTATTCAATTTAACTCCATTTTGTTGATACATTTAGATACATGTGATATATACAGTATACATATTTACTTATATTTATAAGGCAGACCTTACAAACTAGTGAGTACCAATAAAATGTATACCCGGTCACATCATTGTCTGAATTCAGCCCTCTGTACATATCCTGCATGATTTTTTTGGGTACTGTGGAATTGAATAAAATTAGTGCTGTCAGCATTAATCTTGTTAAAATGACGTTAATACCATAACCGCATTAACACTGTAAATCTCTGTTAGCGAGTTAACACAGATCGCCCCGTGCGAGGGTCTGCACGGCACTAACGCATTGATTAGCTAACTGCGCTAACATATTAATGCCGCGCATTCCCCCCCCCCATAACCGTTAATGCAGTCATGGCTTTAATGTCATTTTAACGAGATTAACGCTGACAGCACTAAATGAAATATATTTTTAAGGAGGGTGGAGACTTACCTGGACCACCTCCTCTCCTTGCAGTGCCTCAATCTGTCGGGGTCGTCGCTGGCGGTCACTGTTTCCATGTCCAAGCTTGCCGTAGTCACCGTCTCCCCAGCTGAACACCTCGCCGCTCTCTGTCAGAGCCATGGAGTGACCATCACTGCCACAAGATGTAACCAACTGGGTCACAACAAAACCTGGTAAGAACGAAAAGCACATGACAGGGTTTATGCCACCAATCCGCTGACCAAATGTTCTTTTAGCTCTATATTTCGTGCACACCAGCTACCACAAATAATTTGCCTTTTAGCCGTTAAGCGTTCTGCTACATTCAGCTGGCTTTGTGCCTGTGTGTTTGTTACTTTTGGTTGTGTACAGGTGTTGTCATGTCACCTTGAAGAGCTGAGATGACAGTAAGGACATGCAGGTCATCTGAGTTGCCTTGTCCCAGGCGGCCATAGCTCCCCTCTCCACAGGCCAATACGGTGCCGTTGGGCTGGATCACAAAGGTGCAATTCTGCCCACACACCACCTACAAGAAACGAGAATGTGAACGAGTAATCACAGGTAGAAATAAAATACAGCTCACGCTGCTGTTTTAATTATAGAAACAAAGTTCAAAAAACAATATGTCCAGTAGTTTATGTCTCTGTACCTGCTGTGCCTGAGAGAAGGAAGGGGCAATGGTTGGAACGAGGATATTTCTTCCAGCCTCTGCTAGCTGACCGTGTCGCCCTGCACCCCACAGAAACACGTCGCATTTCCCTCCGAGGTGCCAGTCCTGATCATGAACCCAAACATGAAAAATGGAAGAAAAGAATCGGGTTGAAACTAGATGTGATATTAAATCATGAGGTAAGGATTTGGTTGTTAATTTTTGAGATCAAGAAACGTGTTTGTTGTGTGGAAATATCCACCTTCTCACCTGGCCTGACATCCCTCTTACTTGCCATCACCCTTCAGTTAAGCTCACTGTTGTTAATGTTGTGATTTTGGCTGATTGAGACACTTTTTACACCATTTTACCCAAAAATGCAGAGCAAATATTCTGTGACTGTCTTACTGTTTCACAATGACCTCTTGCTCTCTTTCTGCAGTCAGAGGTATTAGCAGCAGATGAACCTGAGGTATCAATTTCAACATCCTATGTTGCCTTGTTGTCAAGTTACCAGAATTTCAGAAAACTTGACCTCTGACCTTGATCTTGAGGTTCAAGAACTTCACTGAAATTCTAATTCATCTAAGATTTTTAGTAGACACCTATGGTTTCAGTTTCAAACTCCTACATTACTACATTACTTCCACGTTGCTTCCCTGCCTGCTCGGCAGCGTGACAGCAGTACTGCATCAGCCTTTTACGCCGAGGGCTAAAAAAACAAAGCTATGATCACTTGTACCTAAATAAATAGATATTTAGAGCAGCAGTCCCCAACCTTTTTTGCACCACGGACCGGTTTATGCCCGACAATATTTTCATGGACCGGCCTTTAAGGTGTCGCGGATAAATACAACAGAATAAAACTAGTACCGGTAAGAAAATTTATTCATAACACACGTGAACAGACCCAGGAAAACCGAGTAAACGATAAAAACGATGACAAAATAACGCTGAAAACCGATAAAAACCCTGAAAACTATACATTTCACACCTGAGCCTCAACTCTCGCGGCCCGGTACCAAACGACTCACGGACCGGTACCGGTCCGAGGCCCGGGGGTTGGGGTTCGCTGATTTAGAGGACTGTAGTTGGATAAAAAAGGGAGGGCTGAACGGGTCACACCAAAAAGTGATTTCAACAATTTAAACTATTGTAAATGACTTGGTCTAAAATCTGTTAAATATCTCTTGATTGCCATCAGCTCATTTTGATCATATCCCCATCGCAAGGTAAACTCTGCAATCGGTTTTGGGCAAAGTGACTTTTATATAATCTATAGCAGCAGAAACAAACATAACAGTTCTATAAAGATACTTTAGCTGTAAACAAAACCATAAGTACTGATTATAATGCAGAAGATAGAGTAGGTGCAATACTGCAATCATAAAGATACTTGCAAAACGTGTTGTACTTTATCTCCCCCTGTAACTCCTGCTGACTCCACATTATTTATCAGTATAGGTAAAGACATAAAAACTATACAGAAACATTTGAAATCACTTTTTGGAACAACAAGGCAGAGGCAGTGTGTGACTGCGGTGCGTGACTGCGGTGCGTGACTGCGGTGCGTGACTGGGTGGACTGCTGGCTGCTCTGAGTATTGGGGGAGCTGTAGCTGAACTGAGCGGAGAGTTCAGAGTGTGGAGAACAAATCTGAGACAATAGAGAGGGAAATGAATTTGGTTCAAATCTAAGGAGCAGAGTTATCGAGGTGAAGCTCAAGAGAGGCAGAGCAGTGTAAGCACTGGATGAGAAGCCAAACACATCATCCAAAATAACTTCTCATAATGTTCTTCTTCTGTACTAATTAATCCATTTACATGTGTTAGCTTTTGTGTTATATTTTGTGGATTAAGTGCGCATGCGCCAACCAGCGTGCAGCCTGTTACAGTCGCTCCTGCTTTTCTCTTAGTTTAGCTCTTTTTTCTTACGTATTCTTTTTTTTTTTCTGACTTGTATTTTCCTCCGTTTTCTATCTCTTACTCAATCATGTGGATTGAGAGAGTTTTTGTTCTTCTGGTGGCCGTGGAACTGTTACTTTTATCATGGAACGGGACCGCGGCACATCTCCTACACGCACGGACTGTTTACTCCAGAGATCAGCTGATCGCCCTGATGCCGGCCGGCTCGCTGGCCAGGCCCGCAGAAGTGCCCGCAGAAGTACCAGCTGAAATTTGGAGGAAAACACATCGGGGATGCAGAGGTCAAGGACAGAAGAGAAGAAAAAAGGTGACGGTGAGACAGCGGAGGCTCGAAGCGAGGAGGAGGTTTAAACCGTGTCTGCCGTCTATCGTGATGGGAAATGTGCGATCGTTGGCAAGTAAAATCGACGAGCTCTCAGCACTGGTACGGAGTCAGAGGGAATACCGAGAGTGTAGCCTGATGTGTTTCACCGAATCATGGCTGCACCAGGTCATTCCCAATGAGAATGCTTCCGTGGAAGGCTTCCACACTGTTCGGGCGGACAGGGACAGCATCGCTAGCGGTAAGCGTAAAGGAGGTGGGCTTGCTGTTTTAGTTAACAACCGGTGGTGTAACCCTGCCAACATAACAATCAAAGAAAGGATTTGTTGCCCGGACACTGAACTGTGTGCTGTTGGACTCAGGCCGTATTATTTACCCAGGGAATTCTCTCACGTCATCTTGGTGGCTGTTTATGTTCCCCCCTCTGCTAACCCCACAGCTGCATGTGACACTATCCACTCTGCCATAGCTCGGCTACAGACTCAGCACCCGAGTGCCTTTATTGTGATCTCGGGTGACTTCAACCATGTATCACTGGACAATACACTACCAACATTCAAACAATATGTGGACTGTCCCACCAGGGGAGAGAAAACTTTAGACTTACTGTATGCTAACGTCAAGGATGCATACAGCTCCTCCTCCCTCCCCCCACTTGGTAGGTCAGATCATAACCTGATTCACCTCACCCCCCGCTATGTGCCAATTGTGAGGAGGGAACCTGTGACCACCAGGACTGTTAGGAGGTGGTCAGAGGAGGCAATAGCGGAACTACAGGGCTGTTTCGAGGTGACCGACTGGGAAACACTCTGTGAGCCTCACGCCGAGGACATCAATGGGCTTACTGAGTGTATCACAGGCTACATAACTTTCTGCACCGACTCCATTGTTCCAGCTCAGACTGTTCATTGTTACCCAAATAACAAGCCGTGGGTGACTAAGGACATCAAAGCCCTCCTCAACAACAAGAAGAGGGCTTTCAGAGGGGGCAACAAAGAGGAGGTGAGGAAGGTCCAGGTGTTACTAAAGGACAAGATCAGAGAGGCTAAGGACAATTACAGGAGGAAGCTGGAGTGGAAACTCCAGCAGAACAGCATGAGAGAGGTGTGGAGGGGCATGAAGACCATCACTGGATTCAGGCCAACCAACAGCAGGGGAGCTGAGGGAGGTGAGAATAGAGCCGACGAGTTGAATCTGTTTTTCAATAGATTCGACACCACAGTGTCTGCTCCCACCCCCACAACCTCACCTGCAGTCAGCCTGGAATCCAGAGCCACACCACTGTGCCAGCCTCTCTCTTCACATGTTGCCTCCTGTGAGAGTCCTGACACCCCTCCCCCACCCATCACCTTCACTCAATACCAGGTTGAGATGCAAATGAGGAGACTTCACTCAGGCAAGTCTGCTGGACCAGACGGAGTGAGTCCCCTTGTCCTCAAGGCCTGTGCCCCCCAGCTGTGTGGAGTCTTTCATAAACTGTTTATGCTGAGTCTGAGTCTGCAGAGGGTCCCGGTGATGTGGAAGACATCATGCCTCGTCCCTGTACCAAAGACGCCTCGTCCCAGTGGCCCCCAGGATTACAGGCCCGTGGCACTGACCTCCCACATCATGAAGACCCTGGAAAGGCTCATCCTGGACCAGCTGCGACCCATAGTAAGACCACATCTGGATCCCCTTCAGTTCGCTTATCAGCCTCGTCTCGGAACAGAGGACGCCATCATCTACCTGCTCAATCGTGTCTACACCCATCTGGACCAGCCGGCGAGCACTGTGAGGGTCATGTTTTTTGACTTTTCCAGTGCTTTCAACACCATCAGGCCGACCCTCCTGGGTGATAAGTTAGCAGCGATGCAGGTGGATGCTTCTCTGGTGTCCTGGATTGTTGATTACCTGACAGGAAGACCACAATATGTACGTCTCCCACAGTGTGTGTCTGACAAGGTGATTAGCAACACAGGGGCACCACAGGGGACTGTCCTCTCCCCCTTCCTCTTCACCCTCTACACCACAGACTTCAGCCACTGCACAGAGACCTGCCATCTTCAGAAGTTTTCTGATGACTCTGCGGTGGTTGGATGCATCAGCAGGGATGATGAGACAGAGTACCGGGCTGTGGTCGACTCCTTTGTCACGTGGTGTGAGCAGAATCATCTGCAGCTCAACGTGGCAAAGACCAAGGAACTGATCGTGGACTTCAGGAAGACCAGGAAACACTTGACCCCTGTTTCAATCCAGGGGGTCAGTGTTGACATTGTGGAGGACTATAAATACCTTGGAGTACACATTGACAATAAACTGGACTGGGCTAAAAACACCACAGCACTTTACAGGAAGGGCCAGAGTCGTCTCTATTTTTTGAGGCGACTGAGGTCCTTCAACATCTGCCAGAAAATGCTGAGGATTTTCTATGAGTCTGTGGTGGCCAGTGCGATCCTCTATGCTGTTGCATGCTGGGGGAGCAGGCTGAGGGTCGCAGATGCCAACAGACTTAATAAACTGATCCGTAAGGCCAGCAATGTTGTGGGGATGGAGCTGGACTCCCTCAAGGTGGTGTCGGAGAGGCGGATGCTGTCCAAGATAAAGACAATGTTGGATAACACCTCCCACCCACTCCATGACATGCTGGTCAGTCACAGGAGCACGTTCAGTGAGAGACTGAGATTACCGAAAAGCACCACTGAACGACACAGGAAATCATTCCTGCCTGTGGCCATCTCCCTGTACAACGCATCCACTTAACACACTGTTTGCTGCTACAGCTACACATGTTTCTTTTCCAAATATTTATTTATAAGTGACTTATGTATGTATGTATGTATATATATGTATATATTGTACTATTCTTAGTTAGCGTATTGTCTGTCTTGTCTTAATGTTGGTTTAAAATGGAGCACTGTAACAAAAAATAATTTCCCCCAGGGATCAATAAAGTATTCTGATTCTGATTCTGATATTTGTTCATTATTGTATTCTAATATGTATTTTAACCTTCTGTAATGAAACAATTTAATCTTCCTCTTAAACATTTCTAAAAATCCTACCTAAAATCAGAAAAATCATATGAAAATAAGCAGCTAAACTTGAAATGATTTCTCTGCCATTACTACATACTGCAACAGCAGTATAAAGCGTATAAAGCAGTACCCCCGGGAGGGGGGCCATTTATTTCACCTAAACTGTCAAAGTTACCTCTGGCCTGGAGGTGGCCCATGACATGATCTGTTCATCCATACTAGCTGACCATTTACTGTTGTCCTGTAGAAATAAAAGCAAAGGCTGCTGTTATGAGCTGCACAGGTTTTGATTACATTCTAAATTACAGTTTAATCAGCTTTGCTCACCAGGAGCAGAGCCATTTCATCTTTAGGCACGGGTTCCAGGTCAGGAACGGAGAAGGACTCGGGGAAGGCTGCACCTCGAGCAAGAGCCTCTGCCGCCTTTACTGTGGTGGAGAAACAGTCCAACCATGCCCACTCGCTGGCGCTCCATACAGCGATGCCAGACTCAGGTGGGCAGTGTCGAAGGTGGGGCGGCACAGGGGGACGGCACAGAAGCTGGTCCAGATGGAGACCTACAGCCAGAGAGGCAAGGCACTGCATGTACGGGCTGTGGACAAGCTGCTCCCCGCATACAACATGGGGCTGGAAGTAGAGAGCAAAAAGAGACATTATTAGTGTCAAATACTATTAATCTGTCATGAATAGTGCAAGTTTGCTTGGATTGGCTTTTATTTTTTTCTCAGAGTTCTCCAACACAAATAGAGCTGAAGAAGAAGGTTTTTTCAGCCCAAGAAAGAAACATGGTGATATAATCATCTAGTACAAACTCTGACTTCTAGTAGGGGCTACATCATATCTCCCTTTACCTTCTCATAGGCATACTGCTCCTGCAACATGACAGGCAGTCTCTCCAGGAAAGCTCTCATGCAGGGTGCCAAGTTGAGGCCGACCACACCTTGCTTCTTCAAAGCCGTGCGGCAGGTGGCCAGCACATGGTTAGATGCCATGAACTCTTTGGAGCAGTTCACAACCAACACATCCTGGAAATCAAGCCATACAAAAGGCAAATGAAACTTAACTGAGGACAAATACAATCATACAAAATGACGGAGACAATGGAGTCAAATGAGACAACTTGCCTTTGACCTGTTGGAGCAGACGGCCACGCCCACATCTGAGACCCAGACAATGTTCTGGACAGCCCCTGACCCAGCTACCACGGTCTGGAGTACTGAGCCATCCTGTTGGAAATGGACACACACACACACACACACAGTGTGCCATTCAGTGTCACTATAAACAGCAGCTTCATTCACCAGTGTAATTAAGTGTCATGTGTTCTTTCCATCTACATATTTCCAGTCATCTGTGTGTGTACTTACAGTATTTACATATGAACTATGTGCCTTCATTTCCATCTGTGTGTATATGTATGTTTCTTACCCGCAGGGACCAGATGTTCATGAGGCCTCCCACTCCTCCAGATGCCAGGGCCAGACCATCAGGACTGAAAGCCAGTGTTCTTACTGGAGTGATGTGGCCCTTTAGCTGGAACACACAAACTGCTCCATCTTCTGACCATCGGGTGGACTGCTGCACATCAATGATAGCACATTGAGGTTGAACAACACATTAACTTATTGCTCAAAAATAAAGCAAAAGAAACTCAGCTGCTACTGGATGACTTTGGCTAAAGTGCTTTTACAGTAGAAGTTAAAACACACAAATACCATTAACTTGGGTTTGGCTTCATTCTCCCACCATCCTTCTGAATCAGAGGAACAGGAGTCTGTGAAGTTTGAAATGTCTTGAGGAACAGTCCAGACAGAGACCAGACCATTCTGGCAGCATCTGAAAAGCATAATGACCCATAACAACTTTTTTTCCTCAAAATAATCATTTTGTGTGGAGAAACAACAAAAACGGCAGAAGTGAAATCACAAAACCCAAAACAGAGGGCGCATTCAAGGTCAACGTACACGGCGAACATGCTGAGGGGCTTCGGACTGCATCCAGGCAAGCTGCACCAGGCCACACCATTAACCAAGGAGGGGTGTCTAAGGCTCTGTAGGCAGTGCCAGCCAGAGCCCGTGTCAGAGCAGGAGTCTGGATTGGCCCACAGTTTCACAGTCTCCTCTTTAGCACACGTCAGCAGGATCTGACCCGTTGGACTCCACTTCATGCTGCTGATCGACTCCTGACAAAAAGATTTGGAATCACTGTCAGCTATAAATGTCCATCTAATCCATCTAGCTGACAGTAAAACAGCTCGCTCTTTTTGAAATTTAAATGAAAGAATCACAACATAAACAGAATGATAAAATTACTCCACCTTGTGCGCATCAATGACAACAATGGCTCCTTTATCCAAAGGTTCTTTGGATCCAATCAGCAGCTTTCCATCTGCGTAGCCAACGGCAAAAGGCTTGTCTTCACTGTACCAGGCAATGTGCATTATTGCCACTAAAGGAGAAAAAAACCTTCGGTTTTTCTTTCAGTTACACAAGTAAATATCAAAGATGTGGTTGAACCTGAAATAAAACTCTCATACCGTCTTTCCTGTAGCAGTGTTCCAGCTCTGTGCGGTGCATACCAGAAGAGTCCAGCACCTCGATGAGGCCCAGTGATCCATCCATTCGACCCACCAGCAGCATGTCTTTGGGCTCCCCACACCACAAGGACTCTGCTTCCTCTTCAGGCCAAGTTAGTGCAGACACCCAGTGAGGCTGCACATCCAAAAGCCCTTTACCACCTTGGAGACAATGAAAGCAGATCCATGATGACATTTTGTATAAGATATATCATACTTATATTGACAAATGCCCAAGTATACTTGGTTTTAATGTTCCTTTTAGGTATTTTATATAGTGGTTCTGATGTCTTTCAGCTGTCTGTGAAGGAACATGAGAGCTTCCTGCTTATACAGTTGGACAAACTCCAACACTGCAGTCTTGGAGTGAGCTGTCGTTTCTGTTCTTCCCTGCAGATTCACTGTGAGATGGATGATGACTTTGTTGCCACAATGTATCAACTTCTTTAATGCTGGGCTCACACTGTGCGATTTTTGGCCCATTTTGAGCCGATTTTTGAGTCGTGCGACCGTTTTGGCGATCGGCCCGATTTTGGCCTTCATCGTGCGTCGTGTAGTATACGTGGGGTACCGAGAAGCGATTAACACCTCAGGGTGTCACCGCAGCTTCTCACACTGCTCACGCGCAAACACATAAACGTCGGTGATAAAGACGGAGCAGCACGGCTGTGCAGCGTGTGATCTGGACACAAGCGATGGAGGCACAACTTGTAGAACTTTAGAAAGCTCATCCGAGCCTTTTCGATGTGGCCTCACAAAATTATCACGACCACAACAACCGTGAAAATAGTTGGATTTACATGCTGCTCAGTCACAGCTGCCTGATCATGTTTTTCATTAGCAATTTAGCAAAGTTGATGGTGGTGGTGTGTCTGTGTGAGTGACAGACAGAGAGGGAGAGCGAGCGACAGATTTTCTGTTATAACCTTCATGTTATGGACGCACAGGGTGAGCACTCAGGTCGCATCAGAGCATCGGGCGGTATAGTGTGAGACTCTGCATCGTGACCTATGAACTTCTAACCCCTGCGAGTCAATCGTGCAGTTTGAGCAGGAGCTGAATCGCGCGACTGAAAAAAAAAATCGCACAGTGTCTGCCCGGCATAAGAAAGCATGAACTGCTTCTTTTTATGCAAATGCAAAATTATGTTAAAAAAAAACAGTCAAAAAAGACGAGGAGGTTAAAATTTCAGTGGCCCCCACCTGTAAAACCATTCCTTTTTTCGGGGGTTTGTCTCATTGTTGCCCTTCTAGTGTACCTGCTGATAATTCATTAACACCAAACCAGGTGAAAGTGATTACACCTTCTATTAACCCCAGTAACAGCTCTGGACAGATGGTTCACAAAGCCAGGTGTATGGTGAGGGGCAGAAAATGATGCCTGGAACACATCCGGTGACCATTCAGTTTTATTTTTAATAGAAGACCTCTCATTCATATGCTGCAGGCCTCCGTCACCAGTGATACGAGGTGAGCCACAGATTATAGTGAAACAAGTCCTGCAAAACTCAGTGAAGCTCATCATTAACATATTCAATAACCCCCACAGAAGACTGGACAAAATGAACTCTTTACCATTAACTTGCCAGATGTTGACCATTTTCTCCATGGCAGAGGCGAGATACTTTCCAGTGACACTCCATGCAAGAGGTGACAGGCAAGGATCGCTGGGAGACCCCAAACCAGACATTCCCTCCTCCAAAGAGTCGTCACTAGTGAAAGATAAGATAAAAAAACAAAGTTAGAACTGTATTGAAGTATCTGACACCTTTGGGAGCACTCAAACTTATTTAAAGTCTCATCTAAAAGAACTTTATACAATGATGAAAACTATTTTTTTCTTTTGTAAGGAATGATGTGTGATTCTGTGAAAGAGGCTCATGGGACAGGAGCCTTCAGGACCTGCCTCAGCAAACTGCCAAAGGTCAGGTTGGTTCGATTCCTTGAGAAACGAACCAAAAACATTTGTCCCACAGGGATCGTTAAAAGGCATCTTAATTCTCAAACTGGTAACTGAGTTTCTGATGGAGAAAAAAGATTTATTGGGGGGAAATAAATACAAACTGGACCAATTACAGCAAGATGTCTCTGTTTAGCTGTGTGGGATCCTTAAAAAAAAACCTTACTCCTTATTGAAGACGCAGGTCTGCTGGAGGGTGTACTGGCTCTTGGTTACGTTCCATACTCTGACCGTCCCGTCATTGCCACTGGTAGCCAAAAGGCCTTTCTTACTGCACCAACCACATGTGATGACCTGAAGCAACAAGAGGAGGATTATTTTAACTACCAATCAGAAATGGTGCAAACAACCTCACTGTATAATACAGAGAAAGACCAAACTACCGACCCTGCTCTGGTGAGCCTCTAGTTTGATAAAGGAGCACTTTCGCAGGTCCCCTGCCATGTCAGCAAAAGTCTGCGGACGGTTCTGGTTGTTGTCGCGGTCGTGGGCGGCCAGAGTGCGAACTAATTGCTGAGCACCCCACTGGCGATGCTGCGAGGAAAGCCGTGAGGACAGGCAACAAGCTGCCAGAGCGTTGGCCAGCTCCAGAGGGCCTACAGCGGAAGGATTATGGGAAGGATGGGCATACAAATGCGCAATTAGACCTGCTCGACACGGAACACAAAGTGACAAGAATGCCCGGTGAGTGAAAGAAGGAGCAACGATGAAAAGACACAAAAAGCACAAAAAATGTGAATATACAGAAGAAACTGGCACAAGCAGATGAGTTATGTCACTACTACATGAATTAAACGAATACGTGTATGACTGGTATCAGCACCAGGAAGAACATTTTAGAATAAGCAGAAGAACATAAGAGCATCACAGAATCACTGTTCTTCTGAGTATAAAGTATATTTATGTGAACACAAACCACATTGAAATGACTTTTCTTTAAATATTAAGAAAAAGTAACATCATAATATACCAATATGAGATATAACTTCAAGGTAATCAAGATCAATTCCATGAAGTAAGAGAGAAACAATGACAGACGAAATGACATGGAACGGCCTTTTCCTCAGAGTCTACAAACCTCTTTTCTCCATATCAGCCTTGTCATAAGCAGGTCTCAGTCTGGCCCCTTTATCTGCCAGGAGGGCCACAAGGGCCTGAGTCACCACAAAGTTAGGCGACGTGACCAGCTTGTTCTCCTCAGCCACACCACGCAGAAAGCTGGGCAAGAACTTTCTCTGGATGGGGTCGTCCACCGTTGTCAGATTCATGCCTGTAGCCGCAGAGATCAGGTTCTGGATAAGAAAAGGGGGGAAAAGCATCACATCAATCAACATTTTTAAAGTGCAAGAAAGCTGAAAGGGGAGACGTGGATAATCTGTCTGATGAAATCTGTGCAAAAGTCACAGCTGCACCCCACACCTGCTGCTCAACCTACAAATGCATTTCCTTACTAATGTTGCACCTTTTAATGAGACATAAACAGGCTTTCCTATAGTATAAGATTTATTCATTGTCAAAAAGCATTGTTAAAATAAATAAGTAATCAACCCAACATACATTTCTTTACTTTCTGTGGACTTTATCACACCACCTCTGTATAAACTGATAATGACCAAAAATGTGGATTCATAAGACCTGTTGCTCTAGATTTTCAGACCAGTTCTCATATGAATTAGCAAACCTTAACCTTTTCTCCCAGTTTCCCTTCTTTGGCGATCAAGGATGGCTTCCTGACAGCCACCTTTGCACTGAGACCATTTCTGATGAGGCACTGGCAAACAGCAGATGGATCAACTGAACACCACACCATCTCTTTCTTTGTAGGTCTTTACTGGACTTTTCCTATTTCTTAAAGCTGTGACTTCCCGGTACAGTTCAGTTTACTCCAATTTTTGAAGGACACACTGCACACCACACCAAGACTTTAACTGAACAAACACACACATCCACACATGTGCAATAACACTAAGTGCAATAATCTTTTCTGGCATCGTTGTATTTTTACTCAGTTGTATATAGCATTCGTATTCTATTTTTATCTTATTGTATATTTTTATTCTATTTTATTCTACTGTATATAGTATATTATTTTATTCTATTCTGTACAGCTGTGTACTGTATTTATTCTTATTGTATTCTAATTTTTGCGTCATAACTTTTGCACTGTCCACTTCCTGCTGTGACAAAACAAATTTCCCACGTGTGGGACTAATAAAGGTTATCTTATCTTATATGCTATATATATATATATATATATATATATATATATATATGCTATATATATATATATATGCTATATATATATATATGCTATATATATATATATATATGCTATATATATATATATGCTATATATATATATATATATATGCTATATATATATATATATATATATGCTATATATATGCTATATATATATATATATATATATATATATGCTATATATATATATATATATATATATGCTATATATATATATATATATATATATATATATATATATATATCTATATATATATATCATATATATATATATAGCATATATATATATATAGCATATATATATATATATATATATATATATATATAGCATATATATATATATATATAGCATATATATATATATATATAGCATATATATATATATATATATAGCATATATATATATATATATATAGCATATATATATATATATATATAGCATATATATATATATATATATATATATATATATATATATATATATATATATATATATATATATATATATATATAGCATTAAAAAAAAAAAGACTTTTTTATCCATGTCAAACTATGTCATCTTTGGCATTTTTTGCAGACTCGTATAAAAGAAATCACATTAAATTAGGTGCTACAGGCTGCTGGTAGCAAAGTACCTAAAGATAAAAAGGGGTTCTGTTCAAGTTGTCAGTTACTGCATGTGTAGATTTCCACATACGGTATTTGAGAGAATAAAACTTCGATGTAATGGTATGTTTGACAAGGAATCTTTTCCTTTTGGACTGAACAAATTTGGGGAATCTCATCACCCAGTGACTGTGTTTTCAATATCTAAGCTGAAAATCAAATCAGTCATCAGGGAGATACTGGGGTGATGATACTTTACCTGAGTGCACAACTGAACTAGCAGCTTGGCAGCATTGGGACTGTTGGAGGCAAGACAGCCCACTGCTGTGCTGAGGTAAGCCAGGCAGGAGATGGGTTTGCTCGTCTTGGTGGCCCCACGGGGCCTTTCAGCATGGCCTGGGCCTGTGGACGAACTGGTGGAAAGACCAGCTCGGCCCGCTGCCGCCAGGCACATCAGCCTGACTAGAGTCCTAATGTCAGTCAAACCAAGGGACTCTAGACCTGCTGCGAGGCTGCAGCTTGATCCGCTGAATGTGTGGAAGGAGAGAAGAGAGAAAAACTAACTTATTGTTCTGGTTTCTGTTTACCTGTCAAACACAATTCATAAATATTTAAATTAATATTTTATCTATGAATACACAACCTCATCCAAAGGGTTGAAATAGATGTACTGTTGGTATTATGAATACTCTCACGGCATGATTATTCACATAATATCATATTTATTGACAATCCCACCCAGGAACATAATGAATTTCTGAATTCTAAAAAAAGCTTGTGTACCTTATTTAGGCTAAAAAAGTATTTCCAGCAGATACAAAAGGCTACCTGACGGATAGCAGGGACAAGGCTCTCATCACCATTGTCCTGGCCAGCAGCACCTGAGCTGCAGCGGTCACCCTCCTCAGTGCCATCACTCGGTCATGGGGGTTCTGTAGGGCTGCTGCCTGCTCACCGAGGGTCACCCTACCAGAAGAACTCTTGTCCACTGAGGTCTGACAGCCTGAACACACAAACACACACTCAGTTTACTGCCACTACAGTCACAAACACCCAACTTATAAAGATAAGGGGCCAAGTTTGCTTGACTGTACCAGGGCGAAACGCTCTAATGGCATTAAAACGACTTTCATGTGAAGACTGAAATTAAAAGGTGTGGACACAGTTATTTTTGTGACCTCACATCTGATCTGATGGTGAATTCGTGTGTTTTTTTTCTTCGTATCTCAGGTTAGATCCCTGCAAAGTATTTTGTGTTTAACGGCAGACCTGTCTGTAATAAAATCCTGCACTTCACCCTAGCATCATCCACATAGTCACCACACAGTTTTTAAGGAAAGAGTTTGGCCTTATATCAGGACATGTTGGTTCTATTTTAGCTGGTTCATTGATCTGAACTGCTTTGCTGCCCAGGAGAGGAACACATCCCCTACACGGTAATTACTGATGTTTTCTAACCTATCTGTAGTAAAGTCTCCTCCATGCTGTTGGTTGCCGTCACCATGGCAATAGAGGCTCCCAACGGGTCACTATCTAGAAACTGGACAGCCTCGGGGACAATCCTGCGCTCGCTCAGACCCAAAGGGCCAGCCAAAAGCTCAAACTCCTCCTCCCCTGTCAACTTCTCATCTTCATCGACGTCCAGCATGTCCCAATCCTCTGCAAGACCGAAAGACAACAGAGTTTAAAATTGAAGGAAAATTCTAAATCTGTTGTGTCAGTTCAACGCATCACATCCACAGTCACCGTGCGTTACCTTCATAAACACTGTCTTGCTTTCCCAGAAGGTCGGGAGCCTGTCCCTTGTATCTGAAGTCACACCACAAAATAAAATCACACAAAGATTCTAATATAATATAAATAAGTGCAGAAATATTTTTTATTATCGTGCTTTTCAATAGATTTTCCCCCTAATTTAAAACATCATTTCATTGCAGAAGTGTAAAAATCTAATCAACTTCCTGTTGCTTTGTCGGCTGTCACACACAGGAGTGCACACCTTTCCACAATGGGGACTTTGGCTTTGCTTTTGATTGCCAAGTACTTCTCTCTGCAGCCGCCACACAGCAGATAGTAGGGGTTTCCACTCCCACACTCCCCACCGAACCAGCCATCCACGTAGGAGCCGTTGCTGCGGTAGCCTTGCCGGTTGGCGCTGCGCCCACAGCCCGGGTGGCTCTTCTTCATGTGCTGATTGAAATTGGCCACGTTGGCCTCACACAGCTCGCACACTACCACTTCATCTCGATCGTCTGTCTCACACACGTGCTGTGAGTTGATGTACAACAGACACGAAGATGTTTTAGAGAAACAATACACATTCATGCAATCTAATCTGAACCTCTGACAGATATGAATGAGCAGCCAGTTATCAGTACTGAGAATAAAGATCGAGTTATCCAAAACATGAATTTCATTAGTTGCATGATTTAAAGTTTCAGGGGCAAAGTCCTAATGCAGGAAGATTTCATGGGTAATGTTTAACCAAACAAATGGGTTTATTTCAACGTGCATGTAAGTTTACTCGACGCAATAAGTGATGAAGCGAAACCGCAGAACCGTGATGGCAGCTCTAAAGTCACACACCCATGTTGGCCAATCCAGTACCTCCGGGATCCACATTCCCAGAATGTCAGTGTCACTAGCGAGGTCTTGGCCAAACATGGCCTCCATGGTCTCCTCATCAAGGTCCATCTCCAGCTCTTCATCCAGGTTGAAGTCATAGAGTGCACCTGGGTCTTGTTGCTGCTGTAAGGACGAGACCTCCCGACGTGACTGGCTGTGGTGGGCCTGCACTGAGCGGTACAGTCCAGCTACAAAAGAATCAACGTTTCCCATGAGCTTCTGAGCGGAAGATAAACGTTCACTGTCTTGTAAAGAAAGGTAGGATATACACTTGTGAAATATTCTCACCAGCACGAGCCAGCAGTGTGCGTGCAGCCAGGTCAAAGCGGTGTTTCCTGCCCGCAGCAGAGCGGCCTCTGAGTGGGGCACTGCTGGATGCAGATGCATTGTCCTGCTCCAGACCTTCAGGACTAGAAGACAAAGTATACACACTTTAGAGTATTCATAGTCGCAGAGTAGCTGACATTTTGCAGAAAAAGAAACACACTCGATAAACACGTCATCTCATCTCGTGTCAGGGAAGTAGGCTGGGCACCTCTGTTCTGTGTTGGGGTGACTCTCAGTACTTTCCATTTCTCAATTGGGAGGGTTGTAAAAGCACCACAGACCTACATTCTCTAACTTCAGACACAGCAGAATTTTTTGTCGTCAGTTGAATTAAACAGTGAGTTTAAGTTTCAAACAAGAGAAAATGCATCTATGTGAGCGAGCTCTAAATACTTAGAGCAGCTTGGCCATAAATATCACGCTAAGTTTTAATGATTAAAAAAAAAACAACAACACTTGGGTGCAAAAATGTGAAATTACTTTGGATTTTCTCTCATCTACACAGGTTTAAAAGGAAACGTACTCCCTCAAATATATACATACACATTACTAATATTGGTTAGATGAGCCTTAGCAAGACCAGATGCTTTTGGTGACCATAGACAACTTTCTGACACGATTATAACTAGGGCTGCTCGATATAACGATATATATCGGATGATGATATGAAAACGTCTGTCGTGGTGTCTCAAAATAAACTGTTTACAGTAATATTTTGTCATGGTTCTGATGGACACTGTAGTGGCTGTATTCATTTCTTAAAGTTCTCTCTTTCTCTTCTATTTAATATAACCACACTACGGACGGACAAGCGCCTGTTTTTATGCGTTGTCATTAGCAACAACGACGGTAACAGCATCGCATGGCTCCGCCATCCGTTTGATTATTTTCCGCATAAACCTTTCAAAATAAAGCTGAAGATCCTGTCGAGATTTTTCAAAATAAACTGAATTATGTGAAATAGCATGCAGAGTGTTTACAGACGAGAAGCTAAAAAGAGCCGTCAGGTGCTAAAAAATAAACCTTAGAACAGGCCGTGTATAAATACTCACAAAGAAAATTGCGGCCGTTTCAACTTATGTAACACTCGACTCCAGCTACACGACGCCCAGCTGGAAACACTTCACGCAAGTTGAGTTGCTCGAGATTCACAGAATTTACAGAAAATGTAAAATTTTGTGATACATGTCGCTGTCGGGACATGAGACAATAAATGAGATTTTGGTCATATCGCACAGCCCTAATTATAATTGGATATTTGACGCTGTTCTTCACAGAACAGTTCATTTAATTGAATCGATTTCTCAGCCTCGCCCGTCGGGCTATATGATAACCCAACGGGCGGGGCTGAGATAGATTTTGGTCGCCCGACCGGAGATATCACTAGCTCCGGGACATCGGGCTAGCGATTTTGCGAGCCCTGTTTTGTGTTTTTTCACTTTAAATTGGTTTAAAAGGAAAAAGCTGAAAATTTAAATAGTTAAAAGTTGAAATGTGAATAGTTTTTTTATTATACAATTTATTTATTACATTTTATGTGGCGTGAATAAATAAAAGTATAGTTACAGTGGCCCCTACAGACAAAACACGTACAAACTCCAAAACACATACAAAACACAACAGAAGTGCTCCAGGATGCTAGGGGGCAGTGTTGAGCTTTTGTTACTTAGTGGCTACACAAGCCAGGAAGTACCAACGACCGGATTTGGTGTGTGGTAGTAACAGGTAAATGAATTTTAAATTATTTGACTATATATGAATGCTTGTGTATAAATACACAAACAATACACATATGCTTTCAATTGTGTAATTTAAGTGATCTAGTAGCTCTGCTTTGGAAGTTCAGTTAAAACTAGAAATGTGTTTTGGAGTTTGTACGTGCTTTGTCTCTAGGGGTCACCACATTTATTTATATATAAACATATATAAATAAAACCACTTTCTTTTTTTACATTAGTACTTCCTTTTGTGCGTAATTTTATATTATTGTTAATAATAAATTAATTAAAGCAACAAAATAACCCGAAGAGCCGGTTGGGAGCCGAAAGAGCCGGTTCTCCAAAAAGAGCCAGAAATCCCATCAGTATTTCTTAGATCTTCACGGAGTTCCTTGGACTTTTCCATTTTTATATCGAAAGGGCGAAGCTATCAGTTGTCAATCATGATCAATAATAAGGAATGAATAGGCTACTAGTTAAAAGACTCAGTTGAATGTATGTTTGATCCTGTGTGGATTGGAGAAAATCCCAAATAAATTCAAATTTGTGGACCCAGTTTTTTTTAATTCATTAAAGACGCCTGGAATAAGAGCAGTTACTGTGACATACATGTCCATGATGAGTGTATGTAAACTTCTAACCACAACTTTTAAACATTACTTATCCTACTACTACTCTACTTAATTACTGTTGTAATTAAAATGCAACACGCTGCGAGCAATGAGCATCCTGTTGTACCTTTCGCTGAAACCTTCCTCCACTTCGGAAGTGTCTGCGCTGGCTATGACCCCGGGAGAGCACAGATATGAGTTTTTATCCAGAGACTTGGCTCCAGTGATTGCTGTGGCACCAGGACAGGACGAGTCGGGGGCTTCACCGCTGACACCGCCGCCTCTGGCGTGGGGCTCATCGTGCTCATCCTCCGTTCCTGGATGTTCGATCATCCACATGGCTAGCACGGTGATGTTCTGAGCATCTACCTCTCCTCGAGCACCTGGGATAAAAACATATAACAGGTCGACTATTTGTAGGGGAAATCTTGTTATGCCACGTCACAGACACGTAATGACGCACAGAAGCTTTGTTACACAGGATGAATTGGTAGGGAGCATTCTGAGAACATTCAAGATTTTAGGTAGAAAAAATAAGTCAACATCTTGATTATTCCTGGAATATAATCTTTTTACCCTGACTTCATGTATTTGTAAATGGACAACAATGGGCCGGTTACTGCAGATAGACTGACCAGTGGCTTCCAGAGCTTTAGTGATCTGGCGCAGGGAGAAGCCCATCTCCAACAGAGGCACAGCAATCGCAGGTGGAGGGGGAGACGTGGACAGTCTGCTGCTGGGGTCCGACAGGGCTGAAGGAAACAACAATGACATCATCATCATCGGGGTCAGGCGGCTGAATACAGTATCAAAAGATGAAAAAAGTAAAACGGAATTATATTAAAATATCTGTTTGTGTTTTCTATTTTTTCAACTTTTCCATAATGGATAAGGTCCAAGCTTTCCACAGGCCAACCAAAGAATACTCCTTGCAGTTTGGCATACTTACAGGTACCTGTTCTGTTCTGTGGTCTGGAGGGCTGGGAGTCCGGAGAGGTGAGGCTCTGTCTGCGGCCAACCTCGTCTGACGGAGAGGTCGGTAGGGATGACACTGGAGGAGTCTGGGCTCGACGTGTCGGAACAAGAGTGGTGGTGGGGTAACTGGAGAACATTTGCCTGCAGGTGGATTCAAATAATCATCTGGCTTTAATCCCACACGGAAACAAGGCTACTCGTTAGCACTAGCTAAATAACAATATGTGCCATCTGACCTCAGGAGGCTGAGAGGCATGACTCCTGGAGACTCCGAGGCAGGGGCGGTCTCTGTATCAGTGACAGGTGTGGTAGCCGTGGTAGTGTCCTCCAGTGAGGAGCTCATAAAGGAGGTGGTGCTGGAAGCTGACGGACTGGTGGTGACGGGGGTTTGTGCCAACTGTTCCCCCTCTGTAACTTCCCCCTCACCTTCAGGTTCACTTCTCACACCTGTGAAAGAGATAAAAAAATGATCATTTGTAGCTTTATTCTATGTGGCTTGATTATAAACTGGACTCTGAACTGAAACTATCTGCATGTTCTCACCAGCCTTTGCTTTCCCACCACTAGGCTCCTCCAACAACCCATTTACAACCAGCTTGTAGATCATAGCCTGCGCCCTCTCCAGGTCTGCCAGTCCCAGGGCTCGCTTGATGGGGGAGCGCATTACTGCCCGCTTCACCATGTGACGCATGAGGAACTGCAGAGCTGCCCGCATCTCCACCTCGTCCTGGTATACTGGTGAGGTGGCAGCTGGGTTTCCACTGGTGCAGGTGTTCAGATCAGCGTTGTGCCCACTGGGGGTTGCTTCTGGTAACACCTGGAGGTCAGGACAGAACTGGTGGTTAGAAATCTCGTAATATTTAACTGAGATCTGTTTTTGATTTCACCAACTTCAGACAATGTATTTACATATGTACTTAACATACTTTACACATGGTGCAAACAACCAGAAACGTTCACATTTCTGTAGAAGTCAAAGATTTCCTGTAAGAATTCCTGTGAACTGCACAGCACGCCAAGTGCATGGACTGCTACAGCTTAAGTAAACGTACTCGGCAGGCTTCTTTACCTTTGGTATGAGGAGCAGCTCAGCATACTTGCTGCAGCTCAGCAGCGCGCTGAGGGTCTTCATAGCTCCCAGGTAGAGGTAGGACAGCTGCACAGCATGGATCTCTGACTGAGTGGTGATGGAGGAAGGAGAGGGCTCGTGACTGCGGCAGCCATGATCATGGCCTTTCTTCCTGTTCCCATCAGCAGGAGCAGGAGCAGTGAAAAGGGTTTCATTCGCACCTACCCCGCCCCCAGCCACAGAGGAGATCTCACTCTCTGACTTTGAGTTGGGCGCCACGTGTGCTTTCACCTCATCGAGGCTGTGGGACACTCGTAGGTCAGAGGTTGTGGCAGCCGAAGGGGCTCCAACGTTATCTTTTGAGTCGTTACGGTTGTGCCCTTCGCCGTCGGTTTTCTCCTCGCCGCCGGTCGGCTCGTGCCCAGTAGAGGGTGTGTTGCGGTGCTTCTTCTCGTGGCGTCGGGCGCTGAGCTTTGTTGTAGTATCCTCGTGAATGCTGGTAAGGTAGGTGAGGTCCAACAACAAGGAGGCAGTGAGGCCACGGAAACGGGCCACATCAAAGGGCAAAGGCTCGCACGGGTCCAGGTTGTACAATGGAGTGTCACTAGGTGACCAGAAAGTTGGGAAGCTTTAATAGAAGGGAGTGGAGAGTGAAAAGAGACAAGGGAAGGAAACACAAAGTGAGGGAAAGGGTAGGAGAGAAAAGGCACAGCATGCGAGACAAATAAAAAGGTGCATTATGTGGGTATCACACGTGACCATCCCAGAAGAATGTATGGACGATGAGTCAAAAGCCGAAGTCAAGATGTGAAAGAGTAAAACGGAGCAAAGGAAAACAGAGGGTGACATGATGATTTCAAAGGAGGACACGGCAGAAAACATGAAGACACATCCAGAAATCACATCCAGCTCCATCTGTGATGTCGACACGTTCCAGTAGACACGTGTTCTTCAGCAACACGAACACGTGTCTAGAGGACAGCTCGTTTCACATGCCGTGCAAAGTGATGTTACTCTTTTTTAACCCCTGAAGTCATTATTCCAGAGAAACAGAACAACGGTTGCAGTCTAAGCCTTAACCTCCTAAGACCCGAACTCTTTCATGGCATACATTCTTAACTTCTTCTGCTATTTGGGCTGTTTGGGACCTGATGAATGTAAAATCTTGCTCTCTAAGCGCCTGATATCCACATATGAGGGCATTCGTTTTGCATTTCGATAGAACGGTGGCAGTGTAACGTCCTCGTAAGTGGATATCAGGCCCTTGTAGAGCAATATTTAGTATTGTGGTCTAGACAACCCAAAATGTGATGTCCACATATGTGGATGCCAGGTCCTAGGGGGTAGAAGTCACTCAGCACTTTGTCTTACGTCTTTAGTATGTCCTAAACATATATGCTTTACATTTAATAAGAATAAGCCAGTAAACAGCAGAAAACTTTTCATTCGATACCTGATAGTGACCTCGGCTTCATCCCACTGCACCTTAGCTGAGGTACTGCCTTCCTTCGTCACACCCAGCAGAGTAGCATGCCTCCCGGTCTGTTTGTGCACACATCTGCCTCCGACCCGAAGTCCTGCGTCCGCCCCCCCGATCACTGCCAGGACAGGCCACACCTCTGTGCAGAGGGTTCTCAAGTGGTGCTCCGACAGTTCCCCCAAGCCGTGCTGCCGTCCGTGGCGACCTTTCTCCTCATCTGTCCGTGTGGGCGTCTCCTGGCTTTCTCTCTGAGTGTCGTGCTCCTCGCGGCTCTGCACCGAGCGGCTCTTTTTCAGCCTCTGTCCTAGGCCGCCGCCAGAAGCGCCAGCTGACTCTCTAAAGCACAGTTTGATTTTGTGAAGTCGTTCAGTCATAGTCTTGTTTATGCGAGGGGTCCAGTGGTCAGTGCGATGTAGGATGCGGATCAGCTGTATGGTGGCTTCAGCCAGCACTGTGGCCACAGGGCTGCAGACAGGATCCCCAGGTAAGAGGTCTCGCGGTGTTCCCCTCATTTGCATGTCACATATCTTAACCTAGAGACCGAAGATAAAGACAAAACATATACAGTAACTAACATATACTCAGAAACAGATTCTTTTAGGTGATTTCAGGTGTTTTAAGTGTTTAATCAACGGTTGTTAGATGAATGTAGATACAAACAAGTGTCTGAGTAGTCAAAAATCCATAATGTAAATTTGACTATTCGCAAATCAACAATTCTCTTTTTGGGTCTCTCGCAAAGATCCAAAGCTGACAGACCTCATCAATAAAAGATTTCATTTCATGTCGATGACATGTGCTAATTACTTGTGATTGGTGGACAATATTAGCCTACATGCAGGCACATGAAACAGCGTCATGTGTCACATTAGTTTTGCACTGCACGATAAAAAGATCTAACGACTTTAAAACTGTTTATTTACTGTTTAATTACTTTTTATAGTGAAGATGAAAACACACATTACAACATGTGAAATGACTTCACAGATATCTTAAATGAATATTTCCATTAATTAATTCAACACTCAGCCTCAAAGAGTGAATGTTCAAAAGGACGGACTCAGTCCAGCCACCTACCTTCTCTCCTGGATTACTGCTGTAGAACATCACACAGGGATAGAGCTCCGTGGCATCCACGTCCTCAAAGGCCAACTTGGGCTCCTTTGGAATCAAACGTTGATAGTTAGAGAAAGAACTATTGATTTCTAACAGGAGTCTAACTAAAGTCTTTTCACTTGCACGAATAACTGACTGCTCTCCTTTTTCACCCCTCACCTCTCCGTTCTTGCCAAAGGAGACCGTTCTTGCTTCCATATCCAGAACGCAGGTGATGAAATCTCCCTGAGTAAAGCTGCTAAGCGTCAGCGTTTGCTCCCCGTTATGATAGAGGTTTCCGCTATACGCTCGGTACAGCCACATATCCGATGTGGTGCGATGGTTGAAGTCGTGCACGGGCCATCGTGACACACCCACGCATGTCCCCTCGTTGCCTCGATTCTCCTTCACAATGTAGAACTACGGGTGACAACAAACAAACTCTGAAACACGTAGGGAGCAAAATAAAAACAAAGGCCACCTCTCCCACCTCTGTGTTACTGATATTTAAAAACAAAACTATGCTTTATTATTATATAAGGAAATCGAGCAGAAAAATTGACTAAAAACAATATTAATCTTCTTTTTTGAGTGTTCTCCAACCAGTGTTGGGGAGTGTTGGGTCTGCGCCTCAGCAGACCCGCTGGTTCAGAGACTTATTCCCGTTAACGAAGCAAGACGAACAGCTCGACCAGTTCTTCACACGCTAGCTTCCCTGCAGCCTTTTATTTCTGTGACACACAGTTTACACAAACAGTTACTTTGTTGAAATAAGTGGATTACACGGCGGTCTCTTCCTGTTTCATATGTTAGGCTATGGCCTCTCTGTTTTTGGTGATTCCACGCCGGTGGAAACCCAAACAAACACACATTAAGAGGATCTAATTCCTGTGTCTCGATCTCACTGCCCATGTCACCTCTACTTGCGGCCGCATAATGACGTGAAGAAATGTTTTTAAAAATTATTGTTCAATAAATGATTAAATATGAAGGCAATAAGAGAGTGTTACAGGCATCGCCCTAAAGCATGCAGCCTGATGGGCAGTGTAGTCCGTGCTGCAGGGAGAATGGACGGCCATACCTGTGATGTGTCTGTGAGCGAGGAGGGAGAAAAAGGAAAAGTACGAGCTGTCACCGAGCAGAAACGGGAGCTGGAAGCATGTAAATATAATAATAACCACTGCAGCCTGACGAGCCCAGCTGTAAGTAAGCTGTTAAGACTCGACTGTACACCGTGTTCGTGTTTTCCTCCGAAACAATAAGCTCCGTTGCAGCAGCCTTTCAACGCCTCTCTCTGTCTCCCACTAGCAAAGTTGACCCAGACAACAAAGTAAAGCTAGTTTTCAGCTACGAGCCCGACACGAACCCGACGTATCAGCCAGAGGTCCCTTTACTACGGTTCGGAGCCGCGGACCTGTTTTATATACGCGAGGAATAGTTTTCTATATGAGATCGCTGCAAAAAGTGCAGCCTTACCTAAAGTCCACCTACTGTTACTCATTTATATTAAGGTTTAAACATCTAGTTGGTGTTGGTGTGGAGAGTAGCCTTCAGTAATAGTAATAAATCACACAGCAGTAGTGCATTCATGTAGTTGTAAAAAGCATGATAATATATTAAGTAATTCAAAGTATTCAGAATACGTTACTCTCATTGAGTAACGTAATGGAATACGTTACAAAATACATTTTGGGGCATGTAATCTGTAATCTGTAGTGGAATACATTTTAAAAGTAACCTTCCCAACACTGCCTCCAAGTAATAATGAGCCAATGAGAAAAATACTGTACCTTCCACTGGTAGCATCCAGAGGAGATGCCAGTCGAGGCCAGGCCGTAGCCTTTACCCCCGCTGCCGTGTGTCAGCCCCTGACTGTTTTCCACTACACAACACTGAGCCTTTTCTGGGTCAAAGGAAATTTCCTGAATGGGAAGGTTCTCATCTTCCTCCTCTGTATCTCCCTGTGAATTCAAGCAGCTGTCAGCTACATAAACAAATAAAGATAAAGATACATCCACAGCTAGGTGATCCTGCACACCTGTAGTTTAAGCTCCTGAACTTTTTCTTTAATCTGGATCGAGTGTTTGGTTTGAGCAATGGGACCTTCCCACATGCAGTCAGACAGCAGGGAGAAGAGCCGTTCAATGACCTAGAGGACAAGAAAATATTAAAGCTGGCGGACTGACGACAGTCATGTAGGGCAAACTGAGGACTTGCACAGAGAAACTATTAGCACCTGTGTCATTTGGTCATCTTCCATGCTAGCCTCGCAGGCAGGCAGGACAGCCTCCAAAACATGAAGAGCCAGGAGCCGAGTTCTCAAGTTTCCCACCAGAGGAACACCTACATTTAATAACCAGAGGAAACGTCATTTTCACTTATGTTTATATTTGAGAAAGCACCATACACGATAGTAGCTTCTCGTACCTGAGCAGCACTTCTGCGCTGCAATGTTCAGCAGCACCTCAGTCCATTTGGGGGATGCCATCTTGGACTGGATGGCCTTGGAGGACACCACCCTCCTTAGGAAGACCAAGAAGTCACCGAGGTGCAGTTCGGCTGTATGCTGTTTGCGCAGCAACGCTGAAAATCAACAGAATTGCAATAAGTATAATAACAGGTTGCACTTATACAAACACAAAAACGGACTTTCTTTGAAGCAAATACTGTTCACACCACATCATCTAAACCTCATGCAAAAGTGCATCACTCATGTGAGTGTTGCTAAGTCAATGACTTATACATCTCAAGATTTAAAGAAAATAAACAAGCTTTAAACAAACACAGAGATGTAATGACAACAAACGCGAGTTTCACCTCTGAAGTCTTTCCTTTCAGAGTCGGCGCTGTCCTCATGTTTGCCATCTTCCTGCTCTTTTCCAGCATGAAGGAGACTAACTCCTGCCTGAGATAACAGGTTTTTCAGCTGACTGCAAAGCAGGTCCAGCAGTGACTGGACAACCTTGGGACTCAATTTGTCTGCATATGTTCTGCAAACACAAGGAAAGACACTGGTGTTGCACTGCTTCTGATTTACCAATTCCTCTACTGCACCTTGTTGAGCGCTTACCCCGTGCTGATGGCGAGTATTTGCAGCAGCCGTGTGGAGGCCACCTTCAGGGCAGTGCTGAGCTGAGACACGCCAGGTTTTTGCAGGAGCTGGAGGGGCTGCCCCAGCATGGTCTCCGTCCCGCAGAGCTGGGACAGCACATTGAGCAGCCCACTGGAGATGGCCAGAGACACATCCACTGGCTGGTAGCGAACGCTCAATGCAAACACAGTCACCAGCAGGAGGCGCTGCTGAGCTTCTACGGTGACAAATGAAAAGATCAAAGAAAGGGGTCAAATAGAAGCTCACAGGCTGGGCCTTGTGTTTTAGAGGTTTAGAGTAAGGCCGTTAAGTTCTCTTTTCAAAACACGATTGGAGACATAACTTCACATCTACCTGCAGGTGAAGCTATCGCCTGAAAGTTCTAATAAGCTTTCATAAATGTAAGCAGTACAGCTGTGAACACTCCTCAGTTCTATACAGCAGCACTCTGGATTACCTATGTGGTGCTTGTTTGCCTGAAGTGCTCTTTCCAGTGTGACAGACAGTTGCTGGTAAATCTTATGGACAGCCGTCTGGATTTCCATTTGGAGGCTCCTCTTTGCTGCTTTTACACCATCCTGTCAAAAACAAACGCACAGCCACACAAAGACAGAGTTCAAAACAACAAATCAGTCAGTCCTTTACACATACACTGAAGGTGAAAATACTGATGCACCTCTTCCTGTCAAACAAATACAGAGATCCTATATTGAGGATACAGCGCATCACAATGAACCGGTAAACTCCTTTTGTACTGCAGGCAGCCCACTCTGAGTTTATGTGCCAGTGTACAGAACTTAATCCCTGAAATATTTTATATAAAAAAAATAAGAACAGAAGGAAATCTACCACTACCACTCACCCGTCAATATGTGTCTTATATGAGTGGACGAGTCAATGAATTCACTTCTATCCAATGACAGCATTACTAAAGTGAGTTTAGGATATCCTAAACTTTTCTGCTGGTAACCGCTGCTGTTTTTACCACTGTTAGCTGCTGTTAACTGATGGTATTGAAACTGAATTTGAAGGTGATTTAGCATTGTTGGACTCAAACGCTCGGTAAATAAATCCTCATACAATGTGAGAATACAATCAGACTCTTCATCAGAAACAAAATGTGACTTTTAGGCCTTGAGCCTAACGTTAGCTGGCATACTGTTAGCGTAGAGGCATGCTAATTGTCAGCTGTCCAGAGGCAAGATGGTTGCATGTCTAATCAGCAGACAAAGAGCAACTGCAACAATGTTGTGAATAAATAAGTGAGTTTATGGAGTTTCGTGTGTTAGAGCCCTGACCTCAGCTCAGCAGATGATGAAGTATCCATGTACAAATATTAAATGGTCATATATAGTTTAAAAGTGATCTTAAAAATATATAGTTTAAAAGTATTAGTGATCTTTAAATGAAAAGTATGTGGCTGGTCTCTTGAGACAGACACCCTCTCTATTTTTGATCAAACTTGTAGGCATGGCTGGATCAGGTCACCCTAAATCAGTCCTTAGATATGGTGCTATAGAAAGGCTCAGGCTGCTATTTCTCCACGTCCTTCAGTTTATGTGTTTATGTGCCACAACTGAATGCTAGATTTTGTCTGGTCACTTTTGGAGTTGCATTGCTGTGGAGGTAATTAATATCAACTCCAGAAGAGTCAATTCTTCAATTTGGGCTTAATTAATAATATTTTAATAATTAATATATTAGTATAATATTGACTGACATACTGGTCAATATTAGGTTTTTGTCAATACATTGGTATCTGCATTTATACTGGCCAGTAAATGAAAATGTAAAAACGTAAATAAGACACACGACAGAGGCAACTTGTTATGAAGAGAAAACAAGATTAAAAAACGTCATTGTCACGTTTGTTTTAGTAAGAACTCATAAATAGCTTCATATAACAAATTTTAGTGAAATCAGTTTGTCAATGATGTCAGCTGATACATTGTGTTTTTAAAACACCAGAAATCCACACAGTGCCTGGAGGAACGCAGAGCAAACAAAGGGACAAACTCAAACCCCGAACAGATAACCCTGCAGATCAGAACCACATTCTGAGCATTAGCAGAGCGAGCGGGACTTCCTGGTGGTTCCAACACCCAAATGAACCAGTGATGTATTTTGATGATGATCGTTATTAACAATAATTACTTTTGCAAACCTGGATCTATGTTGCCATCAAGAAAGGACAGCAAAGTTGAATCATTTCATTGGCTGGCCCGCTACGTTACTACTGTGACACCTATTACATACTTGAATTTTTTAACACGCCAAATATCCTGTAAAGACATTAAGATGCAAATCTATGAGATAACAGATAATGCCTATCATCTCACAAATTGTCCAGACACTCGCAATTCGAGGTATTCTTCATCCTGTGATGAGAGCCATACCTGGTAATGATGCAGCTGCACGTTCTCTCTCTTCAGCACTCCAGTTCCCACAGTGCCAAGGCCAAAACAGCCAGCCAGGAACTGCAACCTGACAGAGGTGAGCAGTGAAGAGGACTGGAAGACTGCGCTGGATCGATCTGCATTGTTCAGTTGGCTGCCCTTCTCTTCCATGCCTGAGATCAACACCACAATCTGGTGGAGTGCTTCCAAACGCAGCTGGACACAGAACACATCCAACACTCAAATGAATATTCTGAATACTGACTGATAAGATAGACGTAATTAGCATCAGTAACACTGGTTTGTGAAGCCCTGTTACTAGGCCTGGAGCTGTAGATGTTTTTAGCCAATAAGTATAGCCTAAATAAGTCTTTACAAGGAAGCTGTGTTTGAGTGGGTACGGCAAGCCAGGAGGTAGAGCAACTGGGAGGTCGGTGGATCAATTCCCGGCTACTCTAGAGCAGCGTTTCCCAACCACTGTGCTGCGGCACATAGGTGTGCCGTTCCACCTGATTATTACTCGAAGCGATCGGTGTGAGTAACGGCCAGAACAATTACATTGTCTTCCACTAGAGGAGAGTACAACTACCTGCTCTAATTAAATGGGTTGCCAAATGCCAGTAAAACAGGAGAAGACGAAGAAGAAATTACATAATAGTCACGTAATAGCAATAGATAAATATCTGAAGAGAAAAAGTAGTCAGCCTGATCTGGTTCCTGGAGAAAATGCTGACCCAGATGAAGGCCTTAGGATGAGCAGTGGTTAGAAGAAAGCACAAAAGGTCTACTGGGGACAAACCGAGCCAGTTTCGCTACGCATGGTGCTCAGGGGAAAATGATCAATATGCTTTTTGTGACATTGTTGTTTAATGGTGTGCCGTGTGATTTTTTTAATGTGAAATATGTGCCGTGGCTCCAAATGGTTGGGAAACACTGCTCTAGCATGTTAGGCAAGAGACTGAATCCAGAATGGATCCATTGAGCACAAATGTTAAACAACGTGCTTGTTCATAGCATAGTGTTTACTGAGGTCATGGCCGAGGGCTGTTTCCTCATAGAATTCTATAAGCCCAATAAGTCCTTTCAAAACCATGTTTTATCTACTAAAAACATGCAAACCACTCTTCAAACCTGGAAGGCACCAAACCACTACTGCACATGCTCTATATGACTTGCACAAATTCCCCCTTTCGCTACAAATAGATTCCAAATTTGTGAGAAACACAGATTTGTCCAAACAATGTCTGAAGACCAACTCCTGAGACGTGTGGTGCAGAACTATAGTTTTAATATTTCTTAAGTGCAAAAATCATGGTATTGTAGATGTCAATTTTTCAAGGTACATGGATGGAGTCTTCCTTCAAGCTGCAGTTTGACTGTTTACTGGGTAAAATGTTTTCACTGGAAGCCCGTTTCCGCCACTAAATAAAAACAAAACAGCTAGTATCCATAACTCGAAATTTCGAGTTAGCTCTGCCAATCAAAAATATACGTGAATGAGGTCGCTTTCTTGTTACCCGGAAGCTTATGGCGCAGAGGAACGCGCACTCAAAAACGGATCCCAACAAATTGGCGCTTTCGCGAGTACGTTTGCTGATAGTAACACCATGTGATTCAGCTAATAACAGGGATTTCATCATTTGTGAAGCCAGGCTGAAAACACTCAGCAATCTGTGGATTCACGACTGGATGTAATACCGGTAGCTTAGCTGTAGCATTTGTAGCTGAGGCTTCAGCTTCTGGGTAACAAGGAAATGACGTCATTCACGTAGATTACTGATTGGCAGCACTAACTCGAAATTTCAAGTTATTAACTCAAAATTTTGAGTTATGGATCCTTTTTTTTTAGTGGCGGAAACGGGCTTCCATAATGTTTTCCTGTATCCAGTGTGTGTGCTCTGTTCTGCCCAGCTCAGTCTTTTCTTTTTGTCGGCCCGTCTCAGACCATGAAGTCACCCCTCCACTGTGATGCTGACACTGGTGTTTGACAGGTACTATTTAATGCAGCTGCCAGTTTACAACCCGTGAGGTGTCTCCGTTTTAAACGACACATTCTCAGATGTTTGTCTTCTTGCACAGTTGTGCATCGGGCCTCCCACTCCTTTTTCTGCCTATTTTAGACTCAGTGTTTGCTGCTCCCTAAAGGGATATGGATAAGAGATTTTAAGTTTCTGCACAATTACTCACAATAGCCTTCCTTTCTCAGAAGAACAACTGATGACTGGAGAACAATAAAATGACTGATGCTTCGGACACTAAACTAACCTAAATAATGCTGTGCCATGGTTTCCAGCTGTGCAACACAACTGCAAAAGGTTTTTCTACTAATTTATTAGCCTTTTAAATGTATTGATTTGGATTAGCAGCCATACCAGGAAACTGATCCAGAGGACTGACAGCTGTTGATGATAGGCCTCTAAGCAAAACTGTAGAGACATTTTTAAAATATCATCTGACTAATTTGAATTGTTTTTAAATTTGATAACGTGTTCTTCTTTAGAAAATAAAAACCCAAACTTTTGACGAAGTCTTTATATCGTCAGTAGGAATCAGTCAGTTTTAGACTGAGTGAAATGAGAGACAGGCATTACAGATTTCGGTCTTCAACTGATTTGTTGAGAAGACAAAGAAAACGTATATAATACTGTCATCTCTGTTCTGAAAAGGTATAACCGTACAAAAAATAAAAATCCTCCACAAATGAATTAAAAACGTTTCATAGAAGAAAAGAACAAAATCAACTATGCTGACTTTGATTAACCATCATTTGGTTCGACTTCTCGCTGAGGAATCGCTCACCTCTGCTCTGCTCTGCTGCTGTTCCATAGCCAGGATAATGGCCTGTGGGCTGGTGGACATACTTTCTTCTGGCTCCTTAAAAGCTGGAGCCAAGCCCACGTCACCACTGATGAAGCTGACCATGTTGTCGATGAGAGCGTGGATGCCCAGCGATCGGCTCAAGTCCAGGTCTGACTCTTCATACGTTGAACTGTAACTCTGCTGACGGCTCAGCTTGGCCCGAAACCAGGACTCAGCCAGGGAGTCTGGTGAGCTGTGAAGGAGGCCTGAGAAGGAGAAGAAGATCCCGTTTGTTGTATTTGTGCACACAGGGGATCTATTGAGGGATGTGCCGAGTAGCTTTGAAGCACTTAAAAGGAGCGCATTATTACTCGACCGGAGTTCATCAAATGGCCAAATGCCGAGTCTACATGCAGGCGCAAGCCTCCATTATGAGTTTGCCTGTGATGGATGCACCGAGTATCCAACACACACTGAGGAAGAATTCTGCGGCTGAGAAGTGGAATGGGAAACAGGCTAGCGCGTCCACACAACAACTCAAAGTATCAGCACTGATGACTTCTTCAAAAGTGCAACCCAGAAAGTTCCATGAAAATTCTTCAAAGTAACAGATTACACTCTTCACGAGGAATGAGCCATCATAGTGCAAAGTAACAGTGCAAGCAGAAGAATGGCCTGAATGGAGACGTTTATGTGATCCTGATTTCTTTATCTTTCTTTTTTTCTTTACAAAATGAAAAGTTGAGGCTCAAAGAGGGCAGGGTGTGGGTATGGCATTACAGTCATGGAGTTATGAGTTAACAAGAGGAAGAAACATGCCATCGTTTACTTGCTTGAAGTTCCTCTTGTGTTTGGGGCTCAACTGCCCCAAAAGAAGCAAATAAGCTATCCGTACAGGAATCAGAAGACAGAGAGACAAGAGTAACATATGAACGATAACAACCATTGTCCTCTCTCCAAACATTAGCGGAGCAAATTAGCGGTCGGTCGTTACCTCTCTTTTTGTGGGAGAATGCCAAGTCTAGGTCAACATTTCTTCTTCCATTCTGAAAGAAAAAACAGAACAGTTCACAGATTTGCACATTATGTTAACCTGTGATTGTAAACTGGAGATTCAGGCGGCTGAGGTGGAGGACAAACAGACTCAAGGACAAGTTATGTGTGTGGGCTTTGCAGTTGTTGTGTGAAGGAAGGCAAACATTAAAGGTGGAATTCTAATGTCAACTGCGTGATTATTGGACTAACAGATGCCAGTACTGCAGCCACAGTCTGTGAATCAATCTGCCTGTGTGTGTGTGTGTGTGTGTGTGTGTGTGTGTGTGTGTGTGTGGGGGGGGGGGGGGGGGGGGGGGGGGGGGGGGGCAAAGTGTTTCTGTGCAGTGTACCAGGGGCACGGAGAAAAGTCGTCGTACGACACGAGGAGAGTGTGTGTGTGTGTGTGAGTGTGTGTGTGTGTGTGTGTGTGTGTGTGTGTGTGTGTGTGTGTGTGTGTGTAGTGTTCCACATGTCAGAAGCAAGTGACACATTACAGTGAACATGATTTGCTTATTAACACTGGCAAAAGGTTAATGTGTTTACTACCATCATTACTGTGACCTTGTTCTCTGTGAGATTAAAATCACATTATTTTGTCAGTGTGTGGTGGGTCAAAGGAGAGCAACTAGTTCTCTGAGTTGTTTGTCAACTGTACTGCAGATGTAACAAAGAGTGTGTGCAGGCATTTGAATTACCAAAGTGTAACCTTCTTCATCTGACTCTGGCTGGGAGAGGTCAGACTCGCTCCTGGACTTCATCAGTCTGTAACTTGGGCTGCTCTGCACTAAACGGCTCTCTGCGCTCAGGCTCTCACTTCTGTACACAAACATATCACAGCACTGTTAAATCAATGAGAACAAGACAGCTAAACAACAACAATTAAACACCATGATTTTCACCTGAATGGTGGCGCATACAGCCACATCAGTTGTCTCCCTTTTTATAAAAAGGACAAAGTACAACACGGTGCTCGAAATACAAAACATTGGAATACTTTGACATTAAAAGGGTAAAGCAGAATTATGTTCACTACGAGAGGTTCTGAGGTGCACACCGCAGGATCCAAACCACTATGGTTTGAAATGTGAGCTACAGCGTTACATTAACACAGTTTTTTTGTGTGCAGACTATTCTACTTTAATTCAGTAGGCTTAACAAACAAGAATGATAGGAATGATATTACACCATGATTAATTCAGCTGATCAGGTGCACACTCAATACGAGGCACAACAAGTGAGAAAGGCTGAACAAACAAACAAACAAAATGAATTACTGTCCAAAGACTTATGGAGTCGTGTAGACAACAAAAGTAGCCTGTGTGTTATCTTTTAGTCCTGTGCAGTCACCTTACCTCACTGATATTGGGCACTTAAGACTAGTCAGATCATGACTAACTGAAGACAGCTCTTGATGTGGAGCCTTACAGTTGTGGTCAGTACAGTTCCAGTACAACTATGTAATGTGCTCATTCCAATGCTTCACTGTAAAAGTTAACAAGAGCTTGGTGCAGGAATTCAGTGTTTTTCCACCCAAGTGACGACTCAAAAACACTTTTCAAAGCACTTTCATCAAACTACCTTTAAATAAGCAGATTTAAAGTAACTATAGAATATCAACCTAATGATAAACTGAGCTATATTAAATATAACTGAAATGTTACATTATAAAAGTATATGAAATAATTAAAATAAGTTGGGTTTTCCCTTAAGTGTATATGGGGCCAGTAAAAGAGAAATGCACAATGAATGACTAAATTTCTTAGTAATGTGACTGTGCCCAATGATAAAGGAATTCAATTTTTCAGGGATGTCAACAGTAGCATCCTATTTCTCTCCGACCTGGTCATGAAGCTGAGGCACTCCTGTGTCCCTGTAGCTAACTGGGTCTGAGCTTCTTCCTGGTTCTGCTTGGTCAGCTCGCCCAGTACTGGGCTGACTCCCAGTATCAGCAGAGCACAGCGGTGGATCACAGAGTTACAGGCTGCCGTGTAAAGGTCTTGGCCTTCTGGAAGACCCGTACTGCCCCTTCTGCCCTCTTGAGCCAGAATGGTGTCTTCCTCTCCACCTCCTCCTCCTCCATTCCTGGAGCTGGAGCCCAGTCCTGTGCTGCTGCTGGCCCGCTCTCTCTCCCGACTGCGAGCCACCTCCCGCGCTGAGAGAAAACATTGAAAGATTTCTGTGTTGTGCCACAATCATACACACACACACACGCACACACACAAAAAGACACACAAATAAGATGCAGTGTTAGAGGACAAAACAGCAGCCACAAAGAATTACTGGAGTCTAATAGTCAATACTAAAGCCCGTGCTAAAGCAACACACTGCAAAGCCTTCGGCACATAAATGTCCATATATTACAGGACATGAATATCAAGTGAAGGTGTTCATAACAGTATGTCAGAAGTTTACAGCTTTAAAACTGCCAGATTACACATGCTCATAGGTGCTATGAAACACCTTCCTACTGAGAAAGCTAGCTGATAAACTGTTCGACTTAGAACTTCACAGCATGAGAAATATGCAGAAATCAGTTACAATGTTGCAGATTACAGCTGCACTTCCAAATACATTATACTAAGTAGTATACCTGAATATTATTAATAATAACCATTTATTAATAATATTCATACTAGAACCCTTTTACCAACACTACAGGCTACAGTGACAAGCAAAGTCAACAAAAACACAGATGAATAATACAGACAGGATTTTAAAAAGTTAACATTTATTCAGTTATGTCCTCCAATTGGCTACTGCTTTGCACACTAAACACACACACATGCAACTACAGGCACGAGTACTTACTTCCAGCTGTCATTACTTCATGCTCCCTGTCATCCTCTTCATCGTCTTGCTCTTGATGGCCTTCTTCTCTCTCACGGTCAACCCTCTCTTCAAGTTCTGCCTCCTCGTCAATGGTGCGTGTGAAAGAGTGCTCCTGGGGGTCCATGTCCAGAGAGTCCTGATTGTCGGAAAACTGGTCAAATGACAATAATGCCTGATTTTGGATACCATTGATATGACTATTAAGCTCGGTGGAAACGTGTGTATGCAGTTATGACCATAGTTTCTTGGACAAATACAGAATATATACACAATTTTGCCTCTGTACACCACCATAGTGGGTTTTAAATCAAATAATCAACATGTGCTTAAAGTACACATTTTACCTTCACAATAAATAGGTTTAGCAAAAACTTGGCATTAACTGTTTGGGAATTCCAGAGGTGGCTGTGGCTCATGTGGCGAAGCAGGCTGTCGATCAATCAGTCCCTGGCTACTACAGTCCATGTGTCCAAGTATCCTTGGGCAGGATACTGAACCCTGAGTTGCCCAAGATGCACCCATTGGAGTGCAAGTGGGTGTGTGAATAAAATGTGTGTGATTGGGTGAATGAGACCTGTAGTAGAACGCTCTTTGAGTTGTCAAAAATTGAAGAAAAGAAAAATAATGGCTCAATTACAGGGAGTGCAGAATTATTAGGCAAATGAGTATTTTGTCCACATCATCCTCTTCATGCATGTTGTCTTACTCCAAGCTGTATAGGCTCGAAAGCCTACTACCAATTAAGCATATTAGGTGATGTGTAGAAGTCTGCATCCTTCAAGAAAAACATGATTTCCATGCAGGACAATGCTCCATCACACGCGTCCAAGTACTCCACAGCGTGGCTGCAATAAAGGGTATAAAAGAAGAAAAACTAATGACATGGCCTCCTTGTTCACCTGATCTGAACCCCATTGAGAACCTGTGGTCCATCATCAAATGTGAGATTTACAAGGAGGGAAAACAGTACACCTCTCTGAACAGTGTCTGGGAGGCTGTGGTTGCTGCTGCACGCAATGTTGATGGTGAACAGATCAAACACTGACAGAATCCATGGATGGCAGGCTTTTGAGTGTCCTTGCAAAGAAAGGTGGCTATATTGGTCGCTGATTTGTTTTTGTTTTGTTTTTGAATGTCAGAAATGTATATTTGTGAATGTGGAGATGTTATATTGGTGTCACTGGTAAAAATAAATCATTGAAATGGGTATATATTTGTTTTTTGTTAAGTTGCCTAATAATTCTGCACAGTAATAGTCACCTGCACACACAGATATCCCCCTAAAATAGCTAAAACTAAAAACAAGCTAAAAACTACTTCCAAAAACATTCAGCTTTGATATTAATGAGTTTTTTGGGTTCATTGAGAACATGGTTGTTGTTCAATAATAAAATTATTCCTCAGAAATACAACTTGCCTAATAATTCTGCACTCCCTGTATATGGAGATGGTTCGGATTCAAAATGTCAGATGATCAGCAGAATAATGTGTTCTGTAGAGAATCCCTAAAAAATGTTCTGACAAAAGTTTCAAGCACTGCTAATCTTTTCCACCATTTACAACAGCGCCATAAAGTGCAGTATGAAGAGTGTGAAACTTTGCTGTATCACAGATCATAAAGCCTCCAGCACTGAAACAAACCACATTACAAAACTCCCATACCCATGCTGTGCCTTATGAGAAGTGGAGTGACAGTACTAAAGCAGCGGCCTATCATATCGCTAAAGACATGGTCCGCATCTCAACTGTGGAACAAGAGGCCTTTATACAGCTGCTAAAAACACTGACCGAACATACCAGATACCTAGTCAAAAGTACTTTGCAAGAGAAGTACGGCCAAAAGTATATGCTCACCAAAATGTCTCATTGACCAGCAGGACCTGTGAGCCATACATGAATGTGACTACAGCCCAAGACCACACCGCAGAGCATATAGCTGAAGCCCTGCAGGATGCCCTCACAAGCTGGAAGTTCAACCTGACGCTTTAACGACTGACAACGGGGCTAATACCTTAGTGGTTGAGGATGCAGTGTTTTTGTCACAGACTTCATGTGGCCATTGGTCAGTACAATACTGAATCAGCTGATTTGAAATAAGAAAAAAGATTACTAGGCATGACATTAAATAAAAATCTTATAGAATCACCGAAAGAGCTAAACATATCTACAGGGTTGGCCATTTATATGGATACACCATAATAACATGGGAATGGTTGGTGATATTAAATAGGGGTGCAACGATATTCGTATCGATATTGAACCGTTCGATACAGTGCTTTCGGTTCGGTACGCATACAGTGGGGCAAAAAAGTATTTAGTCAGCCACCGATTGTGCAAGTTCCCCCACCTAAAATGATGACAGAGATCAGTAATTTGCACCAGAGGTACACTTCAACTGTGAGAGACAGAATGTGAAAAAAAAATCCATGAATCCACATGGTAGGATTTGTAAAGAATTTATTCGTAAATCAGGGTGGAAAATAAGTATTTGGTCAATAACAAAAATACAACTCAATACTTTGTAACATAACCTTTGTTGGCAATAACAGAGGTCAAACGTTTACTATAGGTCTTTACCAGGTTTGCACACACAGTAGCTGGTATTTTGGCCCATTCCTCCATGCAGATCTTCTCGAGAGCAGTGATGTTTTGGGGCTGTCGCCGAGCAACACGGACTTTCAACTCCCGCCACAGATTTTCTATGGGGTTGAGGTCTGGAGACTGGCTAGGCCACTCCAGGACTTTCAAATGCTTCTTACGGAGCCACTCCTTTGTTGCCCGGGCGGTGTGTTTTGGATCATTGTCATGTTGGAAGACCCAGCCTCGTTTCATCTTCAAAGTTCTCACTGATGGAAGGAGGTTTTGGCTCAAAATCTCACGATACATGGCCCCATTCATTCTGTCCTTAACACGGATCAGTCGTCCTGTCCCCTTGGCAGAAAAACAGCCCCATAGCATGATGTTTCCACCCCCATGCTTCACAGTAGGTATGGTGTTCTTGGGATGCAACTCAGTATTCTTCTTCCTCCAAACACGACGAGTTGAGTTTATACCAAAAAGTTCTACTTTGGTTTCATCTGACCACATGACATTCTCCCAATCCTCTGCTGTATCATCCATGTGCTCTCTGGCAAACTTCAGACGGGCCTGGACATGCACTGGCTTCAGCAGCGGAACACGTCTGGCACTGCGGGATTTGATTCCCTGCCGTTGTAGTGTGTTACTGATGGTGACCTTTGCTACTTTGGTCCCAGCTCTCTGCAGGTCATTCACCAGGTCCCCCCGTGTGCTTCTGGGATCTTTGCTCACCGTTCTCATGATCATTTTGACCCCACGGGATGAGATCTTGCGTGGAGCCCCAGATCGAGGGAGATTATCAGTGGTCTTGTATGTCTTCCATTTTCTGATGATTGCTCCCACAGTTGATTTTTTCACACCGAGCTGCTTGCCTATTGTAGATTCACTCTTCCCAGTCTGGTGCAGGTCTACAATACTTTTCCTGGTGTCCTTCGAAAGCTCTTTGGTCTTGGCCATGGCGGAGTTTGGAGTCTGACTGTTTGAGGCTGTGGACAGGTGTCTTTTATACAGATGATGAGTTCAAACAGGTGCCATTCATACAGGTAACGAGTGGGGGACAGAAAAGCTTCTTACAGAAGACGTTACAGGTCTGTGAGAGCCAGAGATTTTCCTTGTTTGAGGTGACCAAATACTTATTTTCCACCCTGATTTACGAATAAATTCTTTACAAATCCTACCATGTGGATTCATGGATTTTTTTTTTCACATTCTGTCTCTCACAGTTGAAGTGTACCTCTGGTGCAAATTACTGACCTCTGTCGTCATTTTAAGTGGGGGAACTTGCACAATCGGTGGCTGACTAAATACTTTTTTGCCCCACTGTATGTATCGAACAATACAACATTTGTAATTTATTTTATCAATTTTCCTTCTGACGATGCTGTCTGTGTTGAGCGCTCAGTGAATCTGTGTTCGACTACTCCGCCTAGGCTGCACTGTCGAGCGCAGATCCACTGAGCGCTCAACACAGACAGCATAGTCAGAAGGAAGAGCGCAGGGCAAGCTAGCGAGACAGAAGTTAAGCTCTACTTGCAACAGGCAAATTGAACCTCATTCAGATCTGGCGTTTGGAATTATTTTGGTTTTCATGTGACGTATGACCCTGAAGGTAAGCGAGTCATGGACTAAAGTAAAACAGTATGTTGGATGTGCCATGCAATGCTCAATTACATTGGTGGGAACTAGTGTGTTAGCGCAGTTAGCTCGTTAACGTGTTGGCCGTCTAGCCCCATGCACGGAGCGATCGGCGGTAGCTCGTTAACGGAGATTTGCCGTGTTGTGGCGTTAAGGTCATTTCAACGAGATTAACCTGAAAGCACTAGTGGGAACACAACGAATATGACTGCACATTTACGCCGACATCACCCTAGTGCAAAGACAAGTGGAAGCAGACAAAAAAAAAGCAAGCATGCTACTAACTTTAGCCGAGTCATTTAGACAGCTGTTAGCACATGATTCTCCTTATGCTGCTGAGAATATAGCCCAGAAGAAGCGGATAGTATAGCTTTTATTTTGGAAAGAGCCATTTCTCTGTAATAAACTCTCTTTTCCAAAGATGAGTGATTCCTCAATCAGATACAGGGCTCGCAATATCGCTAGCCCGACGTCCTGGAGCTAGCGATTTTTTTCAGTCGGGCTACCAAAATCTTTCTCTTCCCTGCCCGTCGGGCTATTGTAGGAAAAATATATGTCAATGCTTTTGCATTCTTTCAGAAATGTAGCTGGGTAATTATGTCATTGGCATCGGTGAGCCACTGTCAATATGTGACATATTGAAGTCGCGTTTGAATTTGCGCTCGTTTTTTTGCTTTCACTTTGCAATCGTGCGAACTGTGTATAGAGAGCGACAGCACTGATCTGTGAGTGATGATAATTTGTGCACCAATTCCTCTGACATCGTCTTATTAATCGTTAGCTTACTATGCAAACATGACAAGTGAAATCTCCCGCAGCTTAAACATGTGAGAGGTTGATCGCGCAGAGAATCGCTGAGCTTATGTGAGTGCGCGTGTAAAAGCATTTCAGTTCTGCTGAGCCAAATAAGACAGGTCAGGGGGAAGAAGTGACAGCCAAAGAAAAGTTTACCACAAAACGGAGAAGTTATGACAAATCAGACTATAAGGCAAAAAGAAAGTGCAGCTTTATGGTTTTATGGACAAAAGAATTTCTGTGGCTGCAATATGACGAGCTAAATAACCAGGGCTGCACATAAGTGGTCCGCAGGTGCGCATTCGCTGTCAAAATAAAAAACACGCACAAGGGTTAGGGTTAAATTTAAAAACTGTACTTTTGAGTTAAAATATATATTTATAATTTTAATAAATGACAAATTAAAAAGGCATGAACATTTTTTTGTATCGAAAAAATATCGAACCGTGACACCAAAGTATCGAACCGAACCGTGAATTTTGTGTATCGTTGCACCCCTAATATTAAAGTCCTGTTTGTTGCACATTAGTATATGTGAGGGGGCAAACTCCTCAAGATGGGTGGTGACCATGGTGGCCATTTAGAAGTCGGCCATCTTGGATACAACTTTTTTTTCCAATAGGAAGAGGGCCATGTGACACATCACACTTATTGGTAATGTCACAAGAAAAACAATGGTGTGCTTGGTTTCAACGTAACTTTATTTTTTCATGAGTTATTTACAAGTTTCTCTTTGTTCACAGCCATTGATATGTCGAAGAGGTTAACACGTGAGGAGCGGATCGAAATTGTGTTGATATCTGGTGAACGCAGTAACCGGGTCATTGCAGCAGATTTCAATGCAAGACGCCCTACGAGACCACCCATCTCCCATGCTACAGTCAGCAAACTGCTTGCTAAGTTTCGTGAAACTGGTTCAGTGTTGGACTGAAGTTGAACATCCCTTGGGCGGATATTAGCTACTCACAAATGGCACCCTTACAAACTCCAGCTACTGCAGCATCTCAGCGAGGATGACCCAGATCGGCCACATAATTTGCAGAATGGGCAAAACAAAAATTGGAACAGGACCCTCAGTTCACGCAGAAGATTTTGTTCAGTGATGAGGCAAACTTTTATGTGAATGGTGAAGTTAACAAACAAAACCACCGCTATTGGTCTGACACTAACCCACATTGGATGGATCCCTCCAAGACTGTTGGAACAACAAAAGTGATGGTTTGGTGTGGTATATGGGGCACAACGATAGTGGGTCCATTCTTCATCAATGGAAACCTCAAGGCCACTGGATATTTTAAATTGCTACATGATGATGTAGATGAACAGTTTCCTGGAAAGTGGATTGGTCGTCGTGGGCCAGTTGAATGGCCCCCAAAGTCTCCCGATCTGACCCCCTTAGACTTTTATCTTTGGGGTCATCTGAAGGCAATTGTCTATGGTGTGAAGATACGAGATGTGCAGCACCTGAAACTACGGATACTGGATGCCTGTGCTGGCATTTCTCCTGCGGTGTTGCTATCAGTGTGTGAAGAGTGGGAGAAGAGGGTTGCATTGACAATCCAACACAATGGGCAGCACATTGAACACATCTTATAAGTGGCCAGAAACTTGTAAATAACTCATGAAAGAATAAAGTTACGTTGAAACCAAGCACACCATTGTTTTTCTTGTGACATTACCAATAAGTTTGATATGTCACATGGCCCTCTTCCTATTGAAAAAACAAAAAATGGATCCAAGATGGCCGACTTCTAAATGGCTACCATGGTCACCACCAGTGTTGGTCAAGTTACTTGAAAAAAGTAATCAGTAACTAATTACTTCCCCAAAAAAGTAATCCTGTTACTTTACTGATTACTTATTTTCAAAAGTAATTAATTACTTAGTTACTTTTTAAAAACACGATTTACAACCTGAAGAGGTGATAAAGCGATAGATCTTTCAGACCAATTCTACTTTTTCTACATAATCCATCATACAAAATGTAATCAAATGGAAAAGTCTCTTTTTAAAACTTGTTTTATTAGTTTTAATCTTTTAACTTTATGCATGAAGCAAAAATTTAATTATATGCAACATTCTCTGACTGGAAGAAATTAGTTTAACATTTAAACCTATTTTCTGCACATTCCAGCACATAAAATAAAATATTTTTTGTGTTTACACTCACTCTTTCAAAGAGATGCAAGTAAAACACAGCAGAACATAAATAAAGTCAAAGACTCAGCGGTCCTGTTGCTCTATTTTCACCTGTAAAGCAGGAGTGGGGTAGGCGGAGGGTTACCCTGGTGCAGGTGTGCCGCGGTCAGTTGAAGAATCCGCGAGTTTCTCTGTGAGTTTCCCATTACGTCGTTGCGCACTCGTGCTTGCTCGGAAGTTTAGGGGGTTTTTTCGCTGTAAAAAGAAGTTTTCTTCCCACGCACGATGGACACTAATGTTTTTGTCACTTTTTATGGAATCAAACTCAAAGTAAGGTCAGTACTTCCACGCTTTAAACGCTGCACGCTCATACTCTCTCCCGCACTCGATATGTGATCCATTGTTGATCTGCACACAGCTGTTGTCACTAACGGCGCACTCGCTTACGTCACTATCGTGAGACATTCTCGCAAAAAATCACGGTTTTAGTAATGCAGTAACACAGCGTTCCTACGGGAAAGTAACGGTAATCTAATTACCGTTTTTGCAATAGTAATCCCTTACTTTACTCGTTACTTGAAAAAAGTAATCAGATTACAGTAACGTACTGTGCTATAGCAGTGGGACGGAAAATAGTTGGGCATTTTAAACATTCCGCCTTAGCCTACTCCCGCCTCGAGGACATTCAGGGACAGCTCAACCAGCCAATAAAGAGACTGCAGCAGGACGTACAGATGCGCTGTAACAGCACGTATTACATGCTCCAGTCCCTCATTGAGCAAAAGCGAGTGCTGGGCATGTCCGAGCACGAACTCCCTGACTATCTCACCGCTCACCAATGGGCTCTTATGGAGACGACTGTTGCCATCCTCGCCCCCTTTGAGGAACTAACTAAAAGAGAGAGCATCTACGACGCACTAGCCTCTGATGTCATCCCAGCTGTGACTGTGCTAGTGAGACTTCTAAACAGAGAAACAGACGAGGACCACGGCGTTAAGACAATGAAAGCAACCTTACTGGCAGCTGTCAAGAAGAACTTCAGTGATGTCGAGACCAACCCACTGTACTTCATCTCCACCATACTTGACCCAAGGTAAAGGCTGTGTGCTATAGGTATTCAATGATAAACTACAGTATTAAATGTAAGATTATTTTACATCTGAAATATTATATATTTGTAATTAAAATACACAAATACAAATGTATGCAATATACAGTGGGGCAAAAAAGTATTTAGTCAGCCACCGATTGTGCAAGTTCCCCCACTTAAAATGATGACAGAGGTCAGTAATTTGCACCAGAGGTACACTTCAACTGTGAGAGACAGAATGTGAAAAAAAAATCCATGAATTCACATGGTAGGATTTGTAAAGAATTTATCCGTAAATCAGGGTGGAAAATAAGTATTTGGTCACCTCAAACATGGAAAATCTCTGGCTCTCACAGACCTGTAACGTCTTCTGTAAGAAGCTTTTCTGTCCCCCACTCGTTACCTGTATGAATGGCACCTGTTTGAACTCATCATCTGTATAAAAGACACCTGTCTACAGCCTCAAACAGTCAGACTCCAAACTCCGCCATGGCCAAGACCAAAGAGCTTTCGAAGGACACCAGGAAAAGTATTGTAGACCTGCACCAGACTGGGAAGAGTGAATCTACAATAGGCAAGCAGCTTGGTGTGAAAAAATCAACTGTGGGAGCAATCATCAGAAAATGGAAGACATACAAGACCACTGATAATCTCCCTCGATCTGGGGCTCCACGCAAGATCTCATCCCGTGGGGTCAAAATGATCATGAGAACGGTGAGCAAAGATCCCAGAACCACACGGGGGGACCTGGTGAATGACCTGCAGAGAGCTGGGACCAAAGTAACAAAGGTCACCATCAGTAACACACTACAACGGCAGGGAATCAAATCCCGCAGTGCCAGACGTGTTCCGCTGCTGAAGCCAGTGCATGTCCAGGCCCGTCTGAAGTTTGCCAGAGAGCACATGGATGATACAGCAGAGGATTGGGAGAATGTCATGTGGTCAGATGAAACCAAAGTAGAACTTTTTGGTATAAACTCAACTCGTCGTGTTTGGAGGAAGAAGAATACTGAGTTGCATCCCAAGAACACCATACCTACTGTGAAGCATGGGGGTGGAAACATCATGCTATGGGGCTGTTTTTCTGCCAAGGGGACAGGACGACTGATCCGTGTTAAGGACAGAATGAATGGGGCCATGTATCGTGAGATTTTGAGCCAAAACCTCCTTCCATCAGTGAGAACTTTGAAGATGAAACGAGGCTGGGTCTTCCAACATGACAATGATCCAAAACACACCGCCCGGGCAACAAAGGAGTGGCTCCGTAAGAAGCATTTGAAAGTCCTGGAGTGGCCTAGCCAGTCTCCAGACCTCAACCCCATAGAAAATCTGTGGCGGGAGTTGAAAGTCCGTGTTGCTTGGCGACAGCCCCAAAACATCACTGCTCTCGAGAAGATCTGCATGGAGGAATGGGCCAAAATACCAGCCACTGTGTGTGCAAACCTGGTAAAGACCTATAGTAAACGTTTGACCTCTGTTATTGCCAACAAAGGTTATGTTACAAAGTATTGAGTTGTATTTTTGTTATTGACCAAATACTTATTTTCCACCCTGATTTACGAATAAATTCTTTACAAATCCTACCATGTGGATTCATGGATTTTTTTTCACATTCTGTCTCTCACAGTTGAAGTGTACCTCTGGTGCAAATTACTGACCTCTGTCATCATTTTAGGTGGGGGAACTTGCACAATCGGTGGCTGACTAAATACTTTTTTGCCCCACTGTGTATAATATGAAATACATTTCCCTTATTACTACCAGAAAGTCAAATGGCTGGCATTTGTCACAGTGGTTTAGGGGAAACTAAAATCAGTCCTATTTTTCCACATATTAACACATTCATAAATTTTGTGCAGGTATAAAGATCGCTTCTTCTCTAACAACACTGCTCCAGAGGCCAAGCTGCAGATGATGTCCAGAGCTGAGGCAGAGGGGAGTCGGGCAGAGCTGCAGAACCTCCTGCTAAACTGTTCCTCAAGGCCCAGGCCAGCACTAGCAGCAGTCTGGACACTGTATTTGATGAAATTGCTAAGGAGCAGCCCCAGGCAGCACAGCCGCTGGCATAAGGTGCTGCCATTGAGCTCGACACGTACCTCGGAGAGGCCCCAAGCCCTCGTGAAGACAGTCCTCTGAAGTACTGGGGTGTCAACAAAATCAGGTTCCCCACTTTGGCTAAAATGGCCCGTAAATACCTCTCAGCCCCATGTAGCAGTGTGGAAAGTGAAAGGCTTTTTAGCTCATTGTCACATATTATAGATGAAAACAGAAACAGTCTGACTGCTGATAATGTAGAAAAGCTACTTTTTTCTTACTTTTCTTAAAAAAAACCTGCCACTCACTTTTTCTAAATAGGCTCCATTAAGTGAGTCGTCTTAGACTTGATGTTAATACCTACCTCAGTTGCACTGACTGCCACAGTTCTATGTTGGTGGATGTTGTTAGTTTATTCAAATATTGTGCACTAAATAGCAAAGATGTTTATTAATGCCCTTTGTGTTGTCCAAAGCGGCAGAGTTTACAACAAACTGAAAACAATACTTGAGTTGCACTGTCACTGTTTACATTTTTTTTTCATCATTATTTATTCTGTAATATGTTGCATACAACATGCTTTTCGTTTTAAATAAATGTTCTTAATTCCAAACCAGTCCCTTGTTTTTTTGTTAAATTATAGGACTAAAGCTGTTACCTGTAAATTTAAATCATGTTTTTTATTAAGTACTCAGTATCGGTATCGGCAAGTACTGAAATGCAAGTACTCGTACTCGTTTTCCGAAAAAAGTGGTATCGGTGCATCCCTACTGAAGATGTTTCACTCTCATCTGAGAAGCTTCTTCAGTTCTAAGGTCAAATGGTGGAGAGTCCCAGATTTAAACCCAGTGGGAGTTTCCCTCCAAAGAGGGACAAAGGAACCCCTGATAATACTCTACCTAATCACATGAGCCAAGGTGTGAAAATGGGTGTGGGTCACAATCAGCCAAGGTTTTGGGTGAGCTCATTGTGAAACCTGTACAGCATACACTACATTGTTAAGTCTGTGTTTAGGAGTTTTGTCTTTCGGGTGAACCAGTTTCTGTCTGAGTGTGTTGCTTGGTCTGAAATGCACTGGGATGTCATGCTTGGAGAAAACTCTCCTGAGTTCCTCTGATACACCGGCTACATAGGGGATGACAATGTTGTTGCGTCTGTCCTTCTTATCCTCCCTCGCTGGTGTCTGGTCTTCTTTTCTGTGCCTCTTTGCTGACTTTAAGAACGCCCATTTAGGATAGCCGCACGTTTTGAGTGCTTCCTTTACATGTGTGTGTTCCTTCTTTTTCCCTTCAGGCTTAGAGGGAACATGTTCTGCCCGGTGGTGTAGGGTCCTGATTACTCCAAGTTTGTGTTCCAAAGGGTGATGGGAGTCAAAGAGGAGGTACTGGTCCGTGTGTGGGGGCTTCCGGTAAACTTCGATGTTGAGTTTGCCGTTCTCTTCAATGTGCACAGCGCAGTCCAGGAACGGCAGACAGTCGTCCTTTGTGTCTTCCCTGGTGAACTTGATGTTTTTATCCACAGCGTTAATGTGCGCAGTGAAGGATTCCACCCAGGTGTCGTCCACACATCTGTACCAGTGGCTGGGTACTCTTCCTTTGAAAGAGCCAAGAGCCTTCCTTTCCACTTTCTCCATGTAAAGGTTGGCTACAATAGGTGACACGGGGGAGCCCATGGCACAGCCATGTTTTTGGCTGTAGAAACCTTCGTTGTACTTGAAATATGTAGTGGTGAGGCAGAGGTCTAACAGTGTGCAGATCTGATCAGGTGTGAAGTTGGTCCTGTCCTCCAAGGAGCTGTCTTCTTGTAGTCGTTTTCTGACTGTCTCCACGGCCTCCGTGGTGGGTATGCAAGTGAAGAGAGAGACTACATCAAAGGACACCATGGTTTCATCTGGATCCAGGGTAAGTTTCTGGACCTTGTCAGTGAAGTTGTGTGGGGTGTTCCCCACAAGAGGTGCTAGGACGGTAGCAAGGTGTTTCGAGATGTTGTAAGTGGCTGAGTTTATGCTACTGACTATGGGTCTGAGTGGGACACCTTCTTTGTGGAGCTTAGGAAGTCCATAAATGCAGGGTAAAGGCGGTGATATGTAAGGCGGTCAAAGGTTTGTCCTTTTCAAGCTCTTGAAGGAAAGCGATAACTTTCTTTTTGTAGCTGCTTGTGGGGTCTCGCTTTAATGCTTTGTAGGTATTGTTGTCACTGAGGAGAGTAGTGATCTTTGTGTGGTAATCTGTAGTGTTTAGGACCACGGTGCATCTTCCCTTATCAGCTGGTAATATAGTGATGTTGTGGTCTTTGCTCTGGGAAGCGACGGCCTTCTTTTCTTGTATTGTGAGGTTGGACGGAGGGACTTTGGCAGTGGAGAGGGTGGCTGAGACTTTCATCCTGATTTGCTCTGCTTCTGTTTGTGATAATTTGTTCATCCGTACGGCGGTTTCTGTGGCTGTGATGAGGTCCACTATGGGCAACTGTTGCGAAGAAATGGCAAAATTGAGTCCTTTGGCTAATACTCTCTTTTCAGGTTCAGTGAGATTCCGGTCTGAAAAGTTCTTCACCCATTTTTCCTGACTTCCTCAGGTGTGTGTTCTTCTCTGAGTTGTGTAGATTCAGACTGACGAGTGTGTGTTTTTGAAAGCAAGTTGTGGAATTTCCTGCGTTGTCTTTCTTTTTCTTTAGAGTGTTGGGACCGCTGAGCCTTGTCCACAAACTTGTAAACCTCTTCTAAGATTGGAGACGGTAGAAGGGTTTTCATTTCCTGCAGTCTAGCTAATCTTGCTCTAATCTTGCTAATCAGCTATAGTGAAATGGACCTGTCTTATCCTTTCACTTAGAAGCTGATTTTGTGCTCTCCGTAGAATCAACTCTGTATCCCCTGACAGTGGATCCAAGGCGCAAACTCTTAGGAACAACCTTGTTCTGTCTGCATCTTCGTTAAAACGAAGATGGTTCCTATAATCCACTAGTTTCCTTGATTCCTTTTCATACTCCCGCACCAAGTGAAGGGTGTTCCTCCCCAAATGTACGCCGATGGTGTGCGTCCTGCTCGGAGTCGCCATTACCATTAATGGAGGTCCTGTTTGAGCTCACATTGGCACGGACCTCGTCGGGCCATTTCAACGGAGTACACAGGGATATCACTTTGTATTAGTTTTGGTGGCTTATGCAATACGATATCCTGAAGCAGTGCCTCTGCGCACCATTTCTGCAACGAGTGTGGTGCAGGCACGAGTCTGCAGATACTGACTGACCAGGGCATCACAAGAGAGAGATGAGATAGGGCCAGAGGTACCTAATTCCCACATTCCAGCCTCCTTCCATTGTAATAACCATCTCACACAGGCGCAGAGAGTGGACGTGCTGCATTGGAACAGCGTTTTGCAGATGTGTTCTCCCACCCTCAGCCGTGCCAATCTCATAAAGCACAAAGGGAGGAAGCTGTAAAGCTGATTGTGCTAAAAAACAGCTGTTCATTTTGCAACGTTGTGTTTATGGTATCAATCACACACTTGATCTCAGTCCAACAAAAGATACTTTTCAGTTACTAAAGACAAAAGTTAGGGCAGAGAGACCCATCACCCATGTATTAAAATCAACCCTTATATTTGAAATTATGTTGGTTTGTTCCTAAACAGTTTGTGCTACACTTTTTTGACCCCTTAAATTAAAGGTGAAAGTCTGTTGTTGAATCACACATTGATTTATTTAAATAGTGGTGTGCAGAGGCAAAACTAAAAAAAAAAGAAGCTTTGTTTACTTACCCTCCTCTCACGAGAAGAAGATCGTGTCTGGATGAAGTCCATGTTCTTACAGGCTAGTAAGCGGTTTCGTACCTTAAAAACACACCGATAGACTTCTGCCAGGGACTTAGATGGTTGATACCTGATAGGAAAATATTTCCTTTAGACAGGTACTGTGGGACAGTATGGAAATGCTTCATGTATTTCATATATTAAAAGGTGTATTTTGTTTTACTACCTGCCCTCTCCACAGGCTTGGCCGAGCAGCCCTGTGTGCTTCAGTAAGGCTGCCAACACAAACCTGGACACAGTGTCTAATAGGGTCTCATTACTGAGAGATGCATTGTCCCAGTCTGCAACAAAATCCACAGTGCAGTCAGTGAATGTATATACCTGTAAAGCTAATTGCATTAAAGAAATGGTAGGATTCTGTATATACTCAAAAAAGATGCAAACCTTTGCCAATAGCGTACTCATGCATGTTGATCCAAAGGCTGTTGGCAGGTTCTTTAGAGGAACCCAGAGCCAAATCCACCAAGACACTCAAGTCAGGATGCAGTGTGCAGTCGAAGGGTTTCTGCTCCTCATTACCAGACAGTGCAGCCTCCAATAATGAGCTGATGCAGGTGTCTGAAGGACAAGCAAACAATTATCTTCACAAGTCACAGAAGAAGCGATAAATGAACTCAACTGGACAAGAGCCCTAGGATTCTGATCAGTCAGAAGTAATGTCCTGCTCTAAGTTACATTCTACTACTAATCTACTCATGTTGCTACTACTGTCCGATACCGATACCGATATCATCAATTTGGATATCTGCCGATACCGATATGAATCCGATATAGTGTTTTTTAATCAATAAAACTGTTTTTTAAATATCTTGCTGCATTTTGTATAAGTTCATACTCAAGTTTAAATAAACAACAACACTAAAGCTATTCTGTTATACCTGTATGTAAAAAATACAACAAAATATTTCATAGTTCAGCAATACTGATCAATCTAATAAACTTAAACCTGCACCATCCTCCCTATTCTGGTATTTTAAAGAGTACTTAGCATAAATATTAAGCAACCTAACTAATAGGGTTCCAACTCCCAGCAACAACAAAAATAAATAAATAAAAAATAGGGAACCACCCCTCACGCTCCACCTCATGATGCTTAATCAACGTAATCAACTTTAATTTGATGCAGTGTGGAAAAAAAATGCACAGAAATCAATTATTTTTCAAGAAATATTAAATAGATTCAACATCTTTCTTCCACAGAACTGCAGACTGCACAGATGGTACCTTCCCAAAGGAAAAAGTACTATAGCTTACTAGGGTATATTAGACTTAACAGTTACTATATGCAGTAATTGACTTCTATACATTTTACACAAGATTAAAACTTTGGGTGTAAGACTCAGATAATTATTTATTAAACGCTAGACATTTTAAATGAGAATAAGAAAGAAAAGTATGTCTTTGTGCCCCCTTTTCCCTGTTCATGCCCTATCGGCCCCCCTGGCTAAACTTTGCTAGCTCCGCCCCTGCACAGTTACCAGCCGTCAGCGACGTAGAAAAAGATCCTCGAGTAGAAAGTAATATTAAATACATTCTAACAACAGCTGATTAAGCTTAAACGTGCTGCTGTTGTTCAGCCGCTGGTTTCCTCTTTCTGATGCAAAGTGGGCCAAAAACAAAGAAGAGAAAAGCCGATCAGCTGATGATTGATCAGTTTCATGATTGAAGTAGCAGCAGGAGAGAGAGAGAGAGAGAGAGAGAGGCCGTCGCTCCATATATCGGTTGTTAAGCTTATCGTGTTAACTAGTTGCTACTGGTTGTGTATGTGGGCGTCCGTCCTGTACCTAGCTGGGGGATGTCCATCTCCAAGCCATTGCTAAATAGCGGTGTTTTGAGCCAGTAAACAGTATCTTGTTCCTCCAGTGAGGTGGGAGCTCCCTGCAGCATCCCACCAAGGCAGCGCCCAACTAGCAGGGCGACTGTCCTCTCCAGGTCCACAAGCCACACCCAAGAAAGTGCGGGCTGCGGCAGGGTCATTCCTGAGGCTGGCTCAGCAAAGTCTGAGGTACCTGGAAAAAGACAAATACGTTCTCCAATTTAGTACTCCACCAGACGCCAAGATGGCCCCAACTGCAGGGTGTTGAAACATATCACCTTTCATTATAAATAACACGATATGATTTTCATTTTCTCATATCAGACATCAGTGTTACATATTAATGTTAAGGCCAAAAATGAGTCTTGCGAAGTCGCATCTATTCAGCATCTCACACGAACATCTAGCCTAGAGGTCGGCGACCTGCAGCTTGCAAGCCAGGGGTTAGGATTAAGGTTACCCCGAACCCTATTATACTATATGTACCTCTGTCCCCGTCACCTGCATGTGCTGCTCTTCTTCTCCCACTGCTTGGTAGGAGCAGCTATGACTCTTGATGTTGAAAGTTGCCGACACCTGAACCGGCAAATTAATCCTCCAATTCTAGTGTATGTTTATCCCAAATTAAAAAAAAATCATCAAGCTCTTAAAGAGAAAAAACTTAACGACAGAATATGTGTACACGTAATGCCTGCACACATGGCTTTTTGTAATTACACTGCTGGCTTAGCTGACAAGGGCTCATAATTTAACATCTCCAGCAGAAATGATCACATCATGTGTCTGTACATGCATTTACCTCATCCCAGGATATTTTGTAACTTTTTTTTTCAAATTTTGACCAAGTTAACCTTGCTCTGAGCTCACCCTGAAGAGGCCACTGCAGCTCCTGGTCCTCCAGAGGAGAGGCAGCAGGCAACAGTCTGTTCAAACAATCCAGAGGAGGCAGCAGTTCCAGCAGTTGGCTCAACAGCGGCCTTGCCACCGACACCGGAAGCAGCAGTAAGGCGTTGATTATCTGACACAGCATGCTGCCTGCTGCTGACACGTAGATCACATCTGCAGATTACATGGTCATAGTTTTATGACAATGATATAAAACAAAAGAAAGTATCTTCAATGCTAAATGAAAAGAACTTGAACTATCGGAGCAGAATGAGATAACAAGGAAGTGAAAACAGGCCTTTATAGCCAGATTACAACACAGGTCACTTGATTTCATTCACCTTGTAGCTTCTCCCGTATGCTGCCATTCCAGGAGCTCTCCTTTATCAGCGCTGCAGAGCGGGAGTAGATATCTGTGGCATGTGGCAAGAGCAGCTGCAGATGTTTGTGGAGCAATGACACACTGCTGGAGTTCTGCAAATAAACAGGGTGACAAAAAGTTTTTATATACTATGGTCATTTTCTTTTATTTGGTTTCTTTTATTCACTAAAAAAGTGACAGACAGACAGATTTTTACCAACATCACAGGGCTGAAATAAATGGCCTGTATTTGTATAGCGCTTTACTAGTCCCTAAGGACCCCAAAGCGCTTTACACAACCAGTCATCCACCCATTCACACACTGGTGATGGCAGCTACATTGTAGCCACAGCCACCCTGGGGCGCACTGACAGAGGCGATCTATCTACAACATAGCACACCACATTATTAAGACACCACTGAAAAGAAGCATCAGTGAAATTATTCATCAGTAAATAAAACAGACATTTAGCTTTAACTCTATATTTAACCAGCAAAATGAAAGTTGTATCAACCCACTGCCACTGGAGACCAAGCCACTCCACAGTTTTCAAAGACACAATAAACAGCGTTTCAAGGCAGTTAAATTCAAGAAACATATGAAAACTAGTTTTTATTTCTTGACAAAAGGGACATAATTCACTTGCATCTTTTTTAACCTTGGACACAAAACTACTGACAGCAATGGCACCGTGCAAAACCCTCCCCTGTAGGTCACCTGACCTCTTATTGAGTGGGGGTTAATAAAAGACTCTCCATATAGGTTTCTGACATTCCTCAACTTTTAACTTGTCTCTCCAGACAGCATCGGTCCTTCCACTGAAGTGCCTTTTATTTAACCCTTGAACTGACATTTTATATAACAGTTTTCCACTCAGCATGTGAAAAGTCACGAGTCTTTCCGATTCATAAGCGAGGGTCCCGTCAAGAATGTAAAATCAATACTCAATTCCATTCCTCAAAAAGGATCTCTTTCATCGGAAATCTCTAATCCACGACTAGAATCTAACAGCATCTCCTTTTCAACTAAAGTTAAACATTTAAGCCAAAAGTCTAGAATACTCCTCATAATGTGGCTTGACTTGAACCAATGAAAGTTGTTGCTGTTTCTGTGTTCTGAAGGTCTGGTCCATAATTTGTCTCAAGCAGTCTTTTCAAAAAAGCAAGTCCAGTTCCATCACATGCATCCGGCCAAGCCCCCAAAAACAACGGTTCCTCTAGAAGCCAAAACAATGAGGAAGCTGGTTCCAGTCTTTTCCAACAGAAAAGGGTCCAAGCTTTAAAAAGGCCTTTATAAAACATAGGAATTTCATAACAAAATATTAAATTACAGTTTAGTAAAAACACGGAAGCATCCATTCCTAACTCTCCTTTTCCTCTTAAAATAACACTAGTTACTGGTTCCCAGAAAACATCTTCCCTTCCCATCAAGTGTTTCTGAATAAACTGCAGTCTGAAAGCTGCAGCTCTGCTCTCTAGGTGAGCTCGTCCCTGTCCACCTTCTTCTTTGGGCAAAAAGCACAGCCCGGTGTATCCAATGTCGATTATGCAAAAAAAACTTGATCATCAAGGATTAAAGTTTACGCGCACGGGTGCAGCGGCTCTTAGCTCTCCAGTTTGGTGCTCGTTTTTACTTTTAATGTGGATATTTTTGAATGTTTGCAACGCCGCCATCTCTTACAGTCGCCAGAACCTAATTGACCTAGGTTTTAAATATAGTTTGTCTGTTTCTGGCGACTATCAGCGAACACACAACATCCTGGAGGAGATAGCGAGACCGCCAGGGTCACCGTGGATGGTCTGCCCGCCCAGCAAGCGTAGAAGGCGACGGAGGGAAAGAAAGCGGAAGAGGGGATGCCGGTCGGGCTCAGACGCTAGGCTACGCAAACATCCACACCGGCCAGCACTTCCGAGCCTATCGGGCAGGGCTGCGTATAGGGCAGCCAGGGCAGACCTGAGTAGAGGCATCAGGAAAGCTAAGGCTGCCTATAGGAGGAGGATTGAAGATCACTTTGCTGACAACGACCCCAGAAAAATGTGGCAGGGGATCAATCACATTACCAACTACAGAAGCAATAACCAGGCGACATCTAGGACTGATGCCTCACTGGCTGAGGATCTAAACCGTTTCTTCGCCCGCTTTGAGACGACCAGGCCCTCAGCTGCCACACCACTTCCACCCGCCCCCAGCACTGGCACACTAACACTCAGGGAGCACCAAGTGAGGTGTGTTCTAAGGTCAGTGAATCCCAGGAAGGCGGCAGGTCCTGATGGAATACATGGAAAGGTTCTCAGAGCATGTGCTGACGAACTGACCGGAGTCTTCACTAAAATCTTCAACCTTTCCTTGTCATCAAACACCGTCCCGCCCTGCCTCAAAACCTCCACCATCATCCCCATCGCCAAGAAGACAGCTGTGGCCAGCCCAAATGACTACAGGCCTGTTGCACTTACGCCTGTAGTGATGAAGTGCTTTGAGAGGCTGGTCTGTCAGCACATCAGGGCCGGTCTGCCTCCCACTCTGGACCCCCACCAATTTGCCTACAGGACAAATCGATCCACCGAGGACGCTATCACCATAGCGCTCCACACTGCGCTGAGTCACCTGGAGCACCGAGGAAGCTATGTGAGAATGCTCTTCCTGGACTTCAGCTCAGCATTCAATCATATCATCCCGGAGATCCTGGTCCAGAAACTGTCTCACCTGGGACTCTCCACCCCCATCTGCCTCTGGATCAAGGACTTCCTGACAAATAGACCACAGTCTGTCAGACTCGGCCCCCACCGGTCCAGCACCATCACACTCAGCACCGGGTCTCCACAAGGATGTGTTTTGAGTCCCCTCTTATCAACAATAGACCTGTCTGGCACGCAGTATGTTTGTGTTTGGTGGACAACCAGGGCCCTATTTCAGGAAGCCGGTTTAGTGCAAACTCTGAGTAAGTATACCCTGAGTTAACGAAAACTCTGGGTTTTCGGTTTCACAAAGCGAGTTTAGATTAATTCTGAGTGAGTTACTATGACGACACACTCCGTGAAGCTAACCTGCCCCCTAGCAGGTTTACTTCAACTAACCCCGACTTTCTCCGCCTCTTTGTCGGAAACCTGACTGTAGGAAGTGTCAGACATGGCGTGCTCCTTCCTTGAAGAGCCAGTAGATGTTGAAGCCCAAATTCTCCGCAGAGCTCTCCGCCGGGAAAGTGATTAGAGCGCGTTTGGACATTTTATAATTTCCTGATGATTTCCTGTGTGAACGTTACCGTTTTTCAGCACAATCTATAATTTATTTGGATAACATCCTCAGGCCTAATATTGCTCATGTGACACATCGCGGACATTCTCTCAGTTCTGTACATATTATTTGTATTGCACTTCGGTTTTTTGCAAACGGGAGCTTTCTGTATAATATTGGTGACGCTGAGCACGTTTCCAAGGCTACCGTCTGTCGGGCAGTCAGGAATGTTACAGTTGCACTGAAACGTCTCCTGTACCCGTTTGTGGTGTTCCCCGGTCACAGACCCACAAGATTTATCAAAGAGGGATTCCACAAAATTGCAGGTATCAGGATGAACGAAACTTAATTCATGATGTGGTGATACTTGAACTACTACTTAAATTTTACATTTATTCCCACGGTTCCCAGGCGTGATTGGCTGTATAGATGGCACTCACATTCCAATCATTGCTCCTTCAGTAAATGAAGGAGACTATGTGAACAGGAAGTCTTTCCACAGCATTAATGTACAGGTACATAGTTCCCTGTAGCATTTCAAACTAACAAATTATTTCATTATAGTAATGGATGCTAATTTGTGTTCTCTGCACTGTGAAGATCATATGTGATGCTGCCAACATTATCACAAATGTGGAAGCCAACTGCTCAGCCTCTGTGAGTGGTGGTGGTGGAGGACCCCCACCTGTTTTTCAGGCCTCCGCTTTTTTTCTGTTGGCTATAACGGGTCACATTTGAGCATACAGAGTAAGCAAATATGTACTTGTAATGTGCTCAGATAATTTCAATAAGTGCTTACAGAGGGGAAATTAATGTAGCCTCTAACTGCAATTGATTTATATAGGACAAACAGACCAAGCACTATGGCTCATAATACAATTACACCTTACCTGTTTGGACTATATTTTTATATTTCATTTTTACTTGCTGCCAGGAACGTTTGGGGCCTGTTGGGTTGCACCTGCGCTCACATCACATCACAAAATAAAATGTATGAAATAAAAAATAAAATAAAATATGATAAAATAACGTGTTAAATGGGTGGAAATCCCTAGATCAATGTTTAAATTAACACTCACGCATTGACTCTGTCGGCTTTGTTTTGCCATGCATGCTCCCTTTCTTTTGCAGCTGAGGCTGTTACTTTTTTTCCGCAAAATTTGCACGTTATCGGCATATGCTGCCATCAGAATTTCGGCCTCAAGCGCTGTGAAATACATTGACCGCGCCTTCTTTCCCTCAGTCTCCATGGTGACTCGCTTAATCTGTGCTCCACTAATCAGGGCTTTATGTATCCTCGTGCGCGCGCTTAACTTGGGGTTAAAGCAACTCCGCGTTGACTGCACTAATTGTTATCAGCCTTTCTCAAACCGAATATTCCGAGTTGGACAGTTCGGGGTTACTCAACCCTGAGTATCGTTTTTCACGCTGAGTTTTCTAAACCGGCTTCCTGAAATAGGGCCCAGATCCATCACCTTCTTCAGTCTGTTTGCCAGGCCGCCCCTTCTTAATATCCTGGAAATCACCTTTCTTTGGTAACAGCGTTAGAACTGCTCTCCTGCAGCTCTGAGGTCTCTGAGCCTTCAGTGAAGCTCTCCTCAAAAACCTCCATGACATCGTCACAAAGGTCAGACCTTGCTCTGTCCTTTCTTTTTTCCAGAGAAAAGAAAACCTTCGTAGGAGCATCCATCAGAGAAAGATTTTGAAATCTGCAACAAACCTGAGCCCCCTGTGCTCCAGAGCCCGGCAAGGCTTTTTTAGATTTGAGGTTCTCAAACCAAACTCGGTTTCCTGTAAAATTTGCAGACACCTCCAGCTCCACTATGTCAGTCTCCAGATCTCTCAGAGATTTGGCCGATGAGTAGGGATGGGTATCGAAAACCGGTTCTTGTTGAGAACCGGTTCCCACTGTTTCAATTCCTTGGAATCGTTTGCCACTTTTAAAAACGATTCCCTTATCGATTCCAGTCGCCCCGAATGACGTCATCACGTTGAGTAGCGTCTTTTACCCAGTAGGAAACACGGCGCCTGAGCGGCACAAACGCTCAAAAGTTTGGTTACACTTTATGAGAAAGGATGACAACAGGGCAACGTGCAATACTTGCAAAGTAGAGATTTCATCAAAGGGAGGAAACACTACGAATATGCAAAAGCATTTGCTCAAAAAACACGCGATTGCTTTCAACGAATGTCGTGTTTTTGATCCGCTCTGGACTAGCGAAGCTCAACCCAGCAGCAGCGGTAGCGTTTCCACGTCCTCTCCCGTTAATACTGCAGGTAACTAATCAATTAGCATTGCATATTATGTTAGCGCGATTTACCTTATTACAAAACCTGCTATTACTGTGCGTTGCATTTAGATAACCATGATGAGAGAGACAGAGTCTGGCTCAGATGCTGGCAGGTCTCGCTGCAGTCTACCGGTAGCGTCTCCTTTCAGGCCAGGATAGACGAATGTCACCGAGCAGTGTCTAAGTTTGTGGTCAAAGGCTTGCACCCATTTGCCACAGCAGATGCCCCCGATTTCACTTTGGTAAGTGAATGTGTTTAATTGTAGGCAGGACATTACTGGATATTCTTGTGTAATTGCTACAGAATAATTTATGTTAAACTTTGTTATTGCTACAGGAGAATATTTATTTTATTATTTTACATATACATTTTTTTTCCTGGGGACCCTGTGACACCCCATTGAAGAGCCGTAGGCTGTGGCTCTCTTAAGATCTCACTGTTGGGTTTGTAAGGCCATGTTACTCCTAAATTTCTATCTTGTTCAAAGAGAAGATATAAAACACAGTTCTAAGCTAATCGACTTTAGTGTTCTCCTTTTAAAAAAAAAAAAAGAATCGATAAGAGAATCGATAAGAGAATCGATAAGGAATCGAATCGTTAAACAGAATCGAAAATGGAATCGGAATCGTTAAAATCTTATCAATACCCATCCCTACCGATGAGACAATGACAGTACACTGCTGACAAAATTCGTTGATTTCAGTTTTGCCAAGAACCCACCAGTGACTTAAAGACATAAAATCATCTTTCCGATTTATTTGCTTTATTTGCGTTCTCCACACTGTCAACAAAGATGACCACAGCGCTGAGTTCACCCACTGCCAGACTACACTCCTCTACTGAGCAAGGACAACTAGGTATGATCTTAAAACCATGTTGTCTCATGAGTTTAGAGAAGTCCATTTTGGCGATTTTGCACACTCAAAAAAAGTCAGTAATGCTTAATTTAATCAATTCAGAAAAGTAAAGTTAGAAACAAGTCCTCGATCTCTCAGTCAGACTCATCACACGCTCCACCGCCACACTCCCAGCATGCAATGCAGAAGGAACGAAAGAAAGATGCGGGGTACCAAGCACATTTTACACCTCTCCTGTTCACTGATAGAGAATTCAGTTTGCTCTCAGACAAACAAAACCAACGTGCCTGAGAGTTTAAAGCCATTTTAATCCTCATTACAACAACCATATATGATCTGAAATTAAAGTGCAATCGGAAATAAAAAACGTCTTCAAATAAAACACTGTGAGGCTATGAAATTGTGTTGTAATCCCCCATCCCGTCATCCTGCCATGTTTTGGTAGTGTGAAAACTATTTTCTAAGTCATTAAGCATCAAGAATCAAAACAAATGTGTTTACACACTCTAATTATTCTAAAAAAGAGGAGCGCAGCCGTACCTCAGTAAGAGAGTTGATGTGGCAATATGCTAGAAGTTGCTTCTGCAGCGAGCAGAGAAGTTGGTGCAGGTGAGCCGGCTGGCTGCTGTCAGAGGAGGATGTGCCCTGCTGCAGCTTATCACTGTTCTTCTCCAGCTCACCGAAAGCCTGATCCTGTACAGCACAAACATACAAACACAAACATCTGTGGGTTCAGTTCCATTTATTTAACACTAGTCTACAACTGTCAAAGTCAGCTTTATTTTCAAAACCATGTACATGTACAGATCATACACAGGAGTCTGATATCGCAGTGCTCCCACGCTCTGATAGAAATCTCATATACACAACAGTCTCAAGCCGACTGTTGTTGTGATTTGGTGCTGTATAAATAAAAATGAATTGAATTGAAAAAAAGTTATTTCATCCAAGTAGTTTCTAGTTTTGTTTTGTTCGTCTGGATGTCAGAGTTCCATTTGTGGCTTTGCGAGAGCAGAAAACAGAATGATGTGGATAATTGAGTCAGAAGACTCAAGAGGAAAAGTACAGCCAGAGGCAGTCTAACTAGCATTCAGTGTGCAGTGTGTTCATTTCTCGGTATTAACTTACAGTATAAAAGCCAAGGTTCCTGAGCAGCGTCTTCATGAGAATCTCGGCCAGGTGAGTGTCGGGGTGGCCTGTGGTGGTGCCGTAGGCAGGCTCTGGGAGAGCTGTAAAGGCAGGGCCAGATGAAAGTACCTCTGGGCCATCAGCAGGAGAGCTGTAACCCAGGAGTGAGGCCACGTGGGTGTGGTCCTGGAGGCTGGTCAGGATTATGTCGAGCTGCATCCTCTGTGACACAAAATACAAACATTCCTGAGCAATGCAGGCAACAGAGACATGAACCAATCAGCAAATTCATCTTTCACACCTGAGTAAGTGAGAATATATGAGGGCAATGTAAATCGATGCCATTGCTGCCCACCACTAATTTCCCTTTTGGTCTTCTGTGACTCCCCTCTGAAATTATTACGCTATTTAACATAAAAGACAACATTACTAAGATAAGTTACCCATGTTTCAGAGTTTAGTGTGTGATTTCTTTCTGAATCCTGTCCACAGCTACGTCTATTCCTCAGCCTGCATGCTTGTATCTACATGGCACTGATGGATTTGTTCCTGATAATCATTAGATTTTATTTAAAAAAAAACAGGTTCTGTTCCTCTTCTTTACAGGCTGTTTAAAGCATCAAGCAACGAATCCTGCGCAGCTCCATCTACACAGTATGTAGCATCGGGTACCTGTCCTTTGGAGAGACTCTCCCATCTGTCCGGACCCTGAGGTAGCAGAGAGTGAAGAAGCTCCATCCTCTCCCTCAGTGGTGGCAGCAACATGGTTGCCCCCACAGACAGAGTCTCAATCACTGCCTGAAGGAAGAAAGTATTTTAAAGTCAGTTTTAGGTTTCATTCTGATCACCTCCCATAATCCTTCATGACTTATTTCTGTTATGAGTTCAGTCTGAATATTACTCTGTTGATAACAATTATCCGAAAAGCATATTTTACCTCCTGAATCTCGTCTGGCACAGAGGAGTCCATCAGTCTGAAAAGGAGGTTCCTCAGTGGCCTGGCCTGCCGGCCCAAAATACTCGTTGCTACGCCCCCCGCCAGGGCCAGCGCCAGATGATTGGACAGAAGCCGAAGGCACAGCTTGAGGAAGTTGTGATGCTCCCTTCAAATAAATTTAAAAACATTTTTAATCCAGAACTTGGCAAGGTCTCCTCCTTGAATCGCTACCTTATCGTGGTGGAGGGGTTTGTGTGTCCCAGGGATCCCAGGGGCTATGTTGTCTGGGGGCTTTTGCCCCCTGGTAGGGTCTCCCATGGCAAATTGGTCCTGGGTGAGGGACCAGACAAAGAGCGATTCAGAAGACCCTTATGAAAAGAATATCGAGGGAACAGTTTACCCTGCCCGGGATAGGGTTACCGGGGCCCCGCCCTGGAGCCAGGCCCAGGGAGGGTGCCCGAGGGCGAGCGTCTGGTGGCCGGGCCTTAGTCCATGGGGCCCAGCCGGGCACAGCCTGAAGAGGAGACATGGGCCCATCCTCCCGCAGGCCCATAGGGGTCGGGTGCATTGTGTGCCGGGTGGCGGCCAGGAGCGGAGGCCCTGGCGAACTGACCCCCGGCTGCCAAGACTGGCAATAGGGACATGGAATGTCACTTCTCTGGTGGGGAAGGAACCTGAGTTAGTGCGTGAGGTTGAGAGGTACCGGCTAGATATAGTCGGGCTCGCCTCTACGCATGGCTTGGGCTCTGGAACCAGTCTCCTGGAGAGGGGCTGGACTCTGTCTCAGTCTGGAGTTGCCCCTGGTGAGAGGCGGCGGGCTGGGGTGGGTATCCTAATATCCCCTCGGCTTGCTGCCGGTACGTTGGGGTTTTTCCCGGTGGACGAGAGGGTTTGTTCCCTGCGCCTTAGGGTCGGGGAACGGGTCCTGACTGTCATCTGCGCTTATGCGCCGAGTGGCAGTTCGGAGTACCCAGCCTTCTTAGAGTCCCTGGGGGGGGGGTGCTGGAAGGTGCTCCACCTGGAGACTCTGTTGTCCTGCTGGGAGACTTCAATGCTCATGTGGGTAACGACAGCGAGACCTGGAGGGGCGTGATTGGGAGGAACGGCCTCCCTGATCTGAACCCGAGCGGTGCTTTGTTATTGGACTTCTGTGCTAATCACAGTTTGGCCATAACGAACACCCTGTTCGAACATAAGAGTGTCCATAAGTGCACGTGGCACAAAGACGCTCTAGGCCGTAGGTCGATGATCGATTTTGTAATCGTATCACCAGACCTGCGACCATATGTTCTGGACACTCGGGTAAAGAGAGGGGCTGAGCTGTCAACTGATCACCACCTGGTGGTTAGTTGGATCAGGTGGTGGGGGAGGACGCTGGACAGACCTGGTGCACCTAAACGCGTAGTGAGGGTGTGCTGGGAACGTCTAGCAGAGGCCCCAGTCCGGAGAGATCTTCAACACACACCTCCGGCAGAGCTTCAACAGCATTCCGAGGGAGACTGGGGACATTGAGTCCGAATGGACCATGTTCAGCGTCTCCATTGCCGAAGCTGCTGCATTGAGCTGCGGCCGCAAGGTGGTTGGTGCCTGCCGTGGTGGTAATCCCCGAACCAAATGGTGGACACCACAGGTGAAGGGAGCCACCAGGCTGAAGAAGGAGTCCTATCGGGCTTGGTTAGCCTGTGGGACTCCGGAGGCAGCCGACAGGTATCGACAGGCCAAGCGGAATGCGGCTCGGGCAGTGGCTGAAGCAAAAACTCGGGTGTGGGAGGAATTCGGAGAGGCCATGGAAAAAGACTTTCGGACTGCCTCAAAGAGATTCTGACGTTGTAGGGCTGTCCTGGTTGACACGCCTCTGCAATGTTGCGTGGAGATCAGGGGCAGTACCTGTGGACTGGCAGACCGAGGTGGTGGTCCCCATCTTTAAGAAGGGGGACCGGAGGGTGTGTTCCAACTACAGGGGGATCACACTCCTCAGCCTCCCTGGGAAAGTCTATGCCAGGGTGCTGGAAAGGAGAGTTCGTCCGCTAGTCGAACCTCGGATACAGGAGGAACAATGCAGTTTTCGTCCTGGTCGCGGAACACTGGACCAGCTCTTTATCCTCTCGAGGATACTTGAGGGTGCATAGGAGTTTGCCCAACCAGTCTACATGTGTTTTGTGGACTTGGAGAAGGCATTCGACCGTGTCCCTCGGGGTGTCCTGTGGGAGGTGTTGCGGGAGTATGGGGTGTCTGGCCCATTGCTACGGGCCATTCGATCCCTATACGACCGTTGCAAGAGCTTGGTTCGCATTGCCGGCAATAAGTCGGACTCGTTCCCGGTGGGTGATGGGCTCCGCCAGGGCTGCCCTTTGTCTTCGGTTCTGTTCATAATTTTTATGGACAGGATTTCTAGGCGCAGCCAAGTGGCGGAGGGCTTTCGCTTTGGTGGCCTCAGAATCTCATCTCTGATTTTTGCGGATGATGTGGTTCTGTTGGCTTCATCGGGTGAGGGCCTCCAGCTCGCACTGGAACGGTTCGCAGCCGAGTGTGAAGCAGCGGGAATGAGGATCAGCACCTCCAAATCTGAGGCCATGGTTCTGGGTGGAGTGCCCACTCCGGGTCAGGGACGAGTTCCTGCCCCAAGTGGAGGAGTTCAAGTATCTCGGGGTCTTGTTCGCGAGTGATGGGAGAAGGGAGCCGGAGATCGACAGACAGATTGGTGCTGCGGCTGCAGTAATGCGGACGCTGCACCGGTCCGTCGTGGTGAAGAGGGAGCTGAGTGTAAAAGCGAAGCTCTCAATTTACCGGTCGATCTACGTCCCTACCCTCACCTATGGCCACGAGCTGTGGGTAGTGACCGAAAGAACGAGATCGCGGATACAAGCGGCAGAAATGAGCCTCCTCCGAAGGGTGGCTGGCCTCTCCCTTAGAGGTAGGGTGAGAAGTTCGGCCATCCGGGAGGGGCTCAGAGTAGAGCCGCTGCTGCTCCACATCGAAAGGAGCCAGCTGAGGTGGTTCGGGCATCTGACAAGGATGCCCCCTGGGCGCCTCCTGAGGTGTTCCAGGCATGTCCCACCGGGAGGAGGCCCCGGGGCAGACCCAGGACACGCTGGAGAGATTATATCTCTTGGCTGGTGTGGGAACGCCTTGGTATTCCCCCGGATAAGCTGGAGGAGGTGGCTGGGGAGAGAGAGGTCTGGGCCTCTTTGCTTAGGCTGCTGCCCCCGCGACCCGGCCTCGGATAAAGCGGATGAAGATGGATGGATGGATGGATGGATGGATGGATGGATGGATGGAACTTGGCAAGGTTACATTCTGATTGGTCACATATGATTTCACTAAGTGCAAGAAAGACTATACAGCAAGCCCAGGAGGGTTTATAACACCAGTGAAGGCTGGTGGCTAACAGGCTCACCTGGATGAGGGGAAGGGAAGAGGAGGGACCTCGCTGTTGATGCCTTCACAGTATCGTTCAAGGAAGGAGCGCAAATGAGAGAATGTGCTTTCTTCTAGGTCAACGCAGTAGGGCCGGTGCCAAGCTACTACTTGCCTAGAAAGAAGTAATAAGTAAATATTAGTAAAGTATGTAAGGTACAGTAAATTACTTTGATCTACAGTAAAGTGTTGTGTCGATGTCATAAACATAAAGGCCTGTGAAACCAAAATCCAAACAATAACTGTGATAACCACATTTGTATGTATCTCACATGTATGCTTTTAATCAATCAACACCTAAATGTGTTTGTTAAACAGCAGTTCTCTCACGCCGTCACCCTCGTTGACGCCTGTTGGCCTTTTTCAGCTGTTCCTGGAAGTGCATATCCTTAAAGACCTTGAATTACATATTTAACAAAAAGGCTGAATCACAGTGCTTCTCTTCTAAACTCATCTCCCAGGCTGAGAGGTAGGACCTCTGAGGATGCTCACAGTATCAGGGTATTTGTTTTGATTTGTGTTTTTCGGTGCATTTTTGGAGACTGATTGCTGAGTGACTGCAATAAAACCCACCACTGTAACCTTTACTCTGAATCATAAGATCAGTGTGTTGGTTTTGCAGTTTCAGTACTTTTCACGTGTAGTTACTGCCCTTTGACTCGTGCTTCCTAGTAGCTGAAAAACAAATTCTGGTGGTCTTGCAACATCAGCTCTTGCCTGCAGTCCCACGTGAATATTTCCAGAGAGAAAATCATCATGATGGGATCAGTTCGTGGTAACTGTTGCGGTAGCTGACCTGTCTCTGGGCAGGGCAGTCCAGGCCAGGCTGTGAGAGGTGCCAGCTGAGATCTGCTGAATGGCGACTCCATCCAGGCCGATGACCTTCTTGGGTTTGGTGATTGGCCCTGTGGAGTTCCCCTGCCCACACTGACCCATAGAGTTGTTGCCCCATGCATATACTTCATTGTCTGCATCGGGATTAAGCACAACACGATCGAAACAGATATGTCATATCTCAAGCTGGAAGTTACATATTACCCTAAATTGACAAGGTCTGCAGATTTGCTATTACATCAGGCTGCTTGCAACAGCCCTCAACAAACACAAAAATTTTCTGTGTCAGCAAAAAAACTGACTGACAGAGACAGTTTGAGTATTTTAACTCTGATCCCAGACAGCAAGCGCACAAAAAGAGAAAAGTAGTACCATGTGACAGGGCCAGGCAGTGGCTGTCCCCTATGGAGATGTCCACTACTCTGGTGGTAGCCAGCTCCTCAATAAGTTTAGGTCTGAGTGCGGTGGCCTCAGAGGAACCACAGCCTAGACAAGCACCGCAGCCCCAAGCGTACACCTGAAAACAAGAGCGGGATCAGCATCAGCACAGCTTTCTGTCCTGGGCAGTGAAGCGGCACCTCAGAGACAAATAACTGGAAGAACAATATTATGTAACAAATCTCGACCTTAAATATTGAACTGTGTCCAACCAGCTGTCTGTTCAGTAGGAATACATAAACAGCTGCACGAAATTCCCTCTTTGGGATAAATGTCCATAAGTTTCAAGGATCTAAGCAGCTTGAAACAAGTTAATTTCAAGATGTTTTAAGATCCTTTTGAATACATTTTAGGGCATCTTTTAAAAATGGCAACAATATTTTCAGCGTGTTTAATTTGATTAAACACGTTGAAAATAGGCAGAATGCCTAAATGCTGTCACCAAGTGGAAAACAGTGATACACCTCCAGCTGTCAGGCCTGCAGACCTGTGATGTGCACCTCTGTCCTGTGGTACACACGAACTCGCAGGTTAAATACCTGCAAGCTTTTTGATGAATATTAGTGCAGCGTTAGCCACGCAGGGCTTTGTTGCTATAAACACCAAAAATATAGCGCCATGGCAAGTGTACAAGCTGCAAAGGAACAACGATTTTTAAAACGTTATGTCGGGGAAACTTTTGAAGCATTAGGAAAAATTCAGATTCAACAACTTGAACATGAAGGTGTAATGAAATGAAAATGATTTGATGCTTCAAGAATAACTGTCCAAATAAGGACCAGGAGTGGCACTTTCCAGACATTTTCTATTTCCATTGATAGCAGTTTGAACTTCTTCTGACCTCTGAACTTTGTTCGTTTCTCGTGTAGACAAGTTGAATTAGTCGTTCAACAAAACGGTGCACTCTCTTCTAAACTCATCTTACAGGTTGAGCCACAGGACCCACCCAGTATGAGTGTATTTGTAGGGCTGCACGATTTTGCATAAAATGAGAATCATGATTTTTAAGTGTGCCTATGCCAAAAGGCACACTTATTACTGTTTCTCGGATTTATTATTATTCTTATTATTATTATTATTTTCCTTTTTCATTTTGTGCGGCTGGAGCTGGAATGGTGTGCTATGACTTTTGGTGTTTATTAGTTCTATAGTTTTTTTAAATATGAATATTTTAATGCAAGTTTTTGCCCATTGAAATGAATGGGAAGGAAAGTGAAACTTAACTTCAAACGAAAGTGAAACTTAATTTGTGGTGTGTTGGCTCACTCACTTAATTTGTGGTGTGTTGGCTCACTCTAGTGGTATGCCAGCAGTAGTACGGCCTGTCTACCCTTATTTGGATTTTTTTTTTGTAGCCGTATGAATGGCAAACTACACTCATTGGCAGCGGCATAGGCACACTTAAAATTTCTTCTGAAATTTTCGCTTTCTAGTTTGGTTTAGAATTGAGATCACGATTCTCTCACGATTTTCTTTTCCAGTATAAATATTTATTGCACTTATTAACTGCACATCAACTTCGTAAAAGTTGCGACTGAACATAAAAACAATAAATAAACATAAAAACAACAAATGTCTCACGTTTTGTTGTTCCCGCAAAATGTTGTACTGCTTGTAAGTCCGTCTCCACCGTTGCTCGACGCTGCGTGTATAGAGCAGGTAGTGCAACAATAGAAAAATAGTTGCGGGACGGCACTGTGTAGCGTTTGTCTAGGTCAGGGGTGTCAAACTCAAACACACAGTGAGCCAAAATTCAAAACTGGAACAAAGTCGTGGGCTAACATTAATATTTATTGAAAAAAAAATCTTCCTCCAGATATAAGAATGAATCTTTTCTTATGGACTCAAATAAGTTTTGCTGGAAAACTGAATATGGAACAAGCAAAGCTTAATACTAAACAATATATATATTAGCTGTATAATACCAGTAGGCCAGCTCTAATAGTAATTTGGTTTGGCTTCGTGGGCCAAATGTAATTAGGCTGCGGGCCAAATTTATTACTTAGGTGATAAGTGATAGCCTCCGTAATGTCTTTGTGCCTGCGGGAGTTCGACGTGTATAGGGAAGCGCTGTATAAGGTTCCCGTTATTGATGTTTGGGTGGTTGACCGGGACGGATTTTCTCCTGTCACTTTCTCGTCATCCCTGACGTGCTCTCCGTTGTTTTTTCCTGCTAATTTTAGCATCACACGGCACAGCTTCTGTATCACGTGGTATAAGGCTCCGCCCTTGTCATTTGTCGAGCAGGAAGAGTGAGCGCTTGTTTTCATGCAGATTACGTCCCGGATCAAAATACGGTACAATCGTCTTCGTCTTTTTTTTTTTCTTTTTTTTTTTTTAAATCGTTGTCATTTGGAAATGAGATCGCACATAAGTATGAATCGAGATCGCGATTTTCTAACGATTAATCGTGCAGCCCTATGTATTTGCTTTGTGGTTTGTGGCAAAACTGCATATATTACACGAGTGAGTTCTGATTTCATATTGGTTAAGGCCTTGAGAAGTAGAAATTTCCCCCTCTGAGAGGGGGCGGGGATCATGTTTAAGCACTTCTATAATGATTGACTTTATAATTTTAAGATCGATCAAAATAATTTTACAGATATTTTAATGCTTAAAACTAAGATTACTGTATTGCAGACTTTTTATAACTCTTGGTTAGCGGAAACACAAATCATGTCCTACCTGTCCTGTAGAAGTTAATGCAAGAGATGACTGGCTTCCTGCACACACTTTTCTGATGAACATGCCCTGCAGGGCCTCCACTACTTTTGGTTTGTAGACTCGATTAGTATCGCCATGACCCAGTTTCCCTGCAAGACACAGAATGAACATTCTTAAATGAACTTATTTGCAGTTTACACATACTGGCCACTTCATTAGTTACAGCAAACATCATGGATTTACTGCAGATTTGTCAGCAAAACATCCTTAATGCGAATTTTCTGTTCCACAACATCCCAAAGTTGCTCTACTGGTTTAAGATCTGAGATCAGTGAAGTCACTGTTGTGTTTGAGAAACCAGGGTGAGATGACCTGTGCTTTGCGATGTAGTACATCATCCTTCATGTAGCAGTCATGAGAAAAATGGGTAAACTGTGGTAATAAAGAAATGGACACCTAACAGTAGCATTCTCAGTTGGTACTGTAGGGCCCAAAGTGTGCCAAAAAATATCCCCCACATAATTAAACCACCACCTTCAGCTTAAATGACTGGTACAAGGCAGGATCACTCTGTACGTTTGTGTTATTCTGAACCTATCTTTGTCCAGTTGCTGTAGACAATCTGACTCAATGTTTAGCAAGTTGTGCAGTCAAGCTCTTCTGCAGACCCTGGTTGTACTGACTGGTTATTTGAATGAATATTGCATTCCTATCAGCCCAAAGCATCCATTCAACTGGCCATTCTCTGACCTTTGGCATTATTTGTCCCACAGAAGTGCCAATGCAGATGTCCACATTTATACCCTTAGTTCTGAAGTCTATTTGACAAATGAAGGTACACACCATTGTCCCCTCCCCCAAATGACCAGACAGTGCGTCCATCCTTTGACAGAGCAATAGTGTGGGAGCTTCCGCATGACACCTCTCCAACATTGCTGATGTCTTTGACCAGGGTAGGAATGTTGCGGCTGTTGCTGTCACCGTGACCTGCATTCACACATAATAAAAAGGGTCAGGCTATTTACAAATGGAAATTCTGCAACACAAATGAAAAGCAGCAGATAACCCTGCACTCCCGTGACGCCCATCGTCTGTCATTTAGAAAATATACCAACTGGAACAGAGAGTAATCATCTGCATGGATATTTTGATGCTCAGAAAACTGGATGGATCTGCACATTACTTCACAGAAAAGGTGGAAATGAATGGACTGTAGCTCGACAACATACCTAATCTTCCAAAGTCTCCTTCTCCCCATGTGTACAGCTCTCCATCTTCACTGACTGCAGCACTGTGTCTGTAGCCAGCAGACACACACACCACCACCTGACAAAGCATACAAACGCATTGTAATGTTTGCCGATGCCAGGAAACACTCAAAAGACTGTGTGTTTTCTATGTGGTACAGGAGAACACCAACAAGATAATTCACCACGAGAACTGTTAAATCGTCATCTACTAGCACAGGACTCTGTATGAATTTTACAGTTTCTAGAAGTGGAGAAAATAGACACATCATATTTGGACCGTCTAGATTTCACTGCTGCTTTATTGTACTACATGAGTGAAAGTGTATACATCCTACCTTCCCCTGCAGCGGCCCCTGGATAAGTTTTGGGTACTTCTGTGTTGAGCTGTTCCCATGGCCCAGTTTGCCATAATCACCGTCTCCCCAGCTGAACACCTCACCCTCTGTGGTGAAGGCCAGTGTGTGGCCGTCTGATCCCTTGGATGATGACACCTTTTTGATGGCACGGTGGGGTTCAAAGGTCAACTTTTTGAGGGTCGACTGGTTGTTGGAGTCTCCGAGGCCTAGACGGCCATAACTGCCCTTCCCGCAGGCCCGCACAGACCCATCCGAGGAGATCACAAAGGTGCAGTACTGGCCTGCCTCAATCTGAAGAGAATAGCGAAGAAGTTTTGCCTCTGTGGTGAAAGGCTGCAGGCTTACTCAACACCATTCTGCAACTGTTACTGAGCGAGTTAGTGAGTGCTACGGTTTGATGCTGGAAAATATGACAAGGCACTACCCATCAGCCATGCTTCAGTTTAAGCCAACCTTCTCTAAACAGACAGTAACAGTTTCAATCTGCCATCGCTCCATCGCAAACAGCATCTCGTGCCAAAAGTGACACCACATTTTCGATTTTTGTTACTTGGCACATGCAGTGCGGAACAGCTGACTGGTCTTTACCACCGTTCTTGTGATATACCACTGCAGGATCTCAGAGATTCTTAGATTAGAGAGACGGGGAAACTGCAACAAACTGTTGTTTCGTGTTTGAACTTGCTCTGCTCCTGCTCTGCTGCATCAGAGCTGCGTGGCCGTTGAACTCACAGTGGAGTCTAACATAGCCTGCTGCTAAAAGCTGCAGTCCAAGATGTTGGCACTGGAGTCTCTGTGAGACTGGAGACAGCTGAGTCACACTGAGGACCAGAACTACCAGGCTAACAGCAACTGAACTTCCAAAACGAGAGATTGTACACTCATAGATTGTGTTTTTCTCTCAGTCAGATGAAAATAAATTATAATTTAAATGTCATGTAACTGGGCAGCCTGCCCAGTTAAGTCTTGTTGGGAAATATTACAATATGAAATAAATTATAATATTAAACTCAGTAAAACTATAATCAGAATAAAAAAAATTAGAACACAAACAAAAAGAAACCGGGTCTCAGAGTTCTACAAGCTTCTCATGTTTCAGTCATTTGTTTCCCAAAACATAAACAAGCCAAGTTGGAAGTAAAATCAGAATCATGTTCACTCCATCATCTCTAAAGTACCGTCCCTGTCTCAATAACAAATACAGTTTTAATCTCTGTGAGAAAACCAGTGAAATCTTACATCGAACCATTTTTGTGATCAGTAAAAGTAATGCCTCTTTAAAAGACAACATCCAGTTTGCCATTTGAAGCTGATGATAGGTTTCTTAACTTTCTACAAAGAACAGAGTTGAAGAATTATGAAGTTTTACAGTAGAAAGGTTTGCTCTTACTGTTTGTGCATCTGCGAAACTCGAAGCCAGCTTGGGCTGCAGTATCTTCTCTTGTGTTCCCTCCACTAGCTGGTGGCTGCTGTTGCTGCCCCACACATACACTTCACAGGTTTCCGACACCACAGGTGTCTCGCCAGTCTGTATGCTGTCCGGGCTAACACAAGTGCGAGAGTAGTCTGATGCCATTCGACATACCTGGGAGAAAACAAATAGAGGAGCCATGATACTTATTTCCAGCTGCATAGCTTTATGCTGAAACTCTTCTAGAGTAAGCTTTACTTTTATTATTATTGTTATTTAGATGATTCACAGCTAACAATAATAGTCCTTTCTTCTCATGGGCTCTCCCTTTCAAACGTTGAGAGCAAAGCCTGAGCTTTACGCTCACAGGAATTCCTCGTACGTACATCAACTTCATAACTTGTGCCACTTCCCCTTTCAGTTGATTCTGTCGGTAAAACATATGTAGTACGGGATACTGTCCCCCCACGCCCCCTGGCTTTAAGGCAGATGATCTGTAATGACATATTTGAGGTCCGTCTTGCAACCCAAGTTCATATGCTGTTCACTTCAATAAGAACACCTCTGCTGAGTTGAGCTAGCTACTACCAGTTAGCGCTTTTGTCCACTGATTTTAAGCTAGCTCAACTGCTTCTAACAGTCTGGCATAAAGCCCAGACACACAAAAATGTACTTTTGCTGCCTCAGGGTGTAACTCCCAGTTGTACATGGTATAATTGGTCTCTGAACCACTTCAGCTTTTGCTGGTCCATCAGCCAGCCGTGGAGAAGAGCGAAGTTATAACATACAAAGACCTGAGTGTTAAAAACAATAAACCCTGTCCTCTGCAACCACTGTCTGTGCTTTTTATACTTGTTTTGATCTTTGAATTTTTCTCCTGTTCCCTCCTGCTTTGCTTCTATTGGTCAGTTGAAGGTACGTCCACAAGTAACCCATGCTTTGCTTGGCTGCAGCACGGCTTTCAGTCACAGTGACATCACCATTAGCAGTTCTTATAAAGCAATTTTCTACTCTATCTGAACACTCAAACCGCTTTACGGAGCTTCACCGATTCACACAAGCACTGTTTTCTATGCAAGTGCTTTCTATCCAACTTTCACGAAGAACGGAAAACAACTCATGTTAGTATGTTGCCTAAAGATATTTGCCATGAAGGCCAGAGCACCTAGGGATTGAACCACAGATGATCTGCTCTACTCTCGAGCTATAGCCACACAGTTTTGTTCCCTGTTTTCCAGTGAGTTATCTGTTCTTTCGCTTATTCGCTAACATAAACTAATGCAAGTCAATTATCTGCAACTAACCAACCCGGTGATGGTGGTTACTGGTCTGCTGTTGATATCTCAGCACCAAAAGGAAGAAATGAAAGGCAGTTTTGAACTAACTTGCAAACACAGAAATGTGTTAAGCTTAAGTTTAACGTTTCCAGTTGTATTGCCAGATCACTTTTAATTTAAAAATAGCATAGCATCTTTATTTATAACGCACTTTACATCCAACAATGTTGACCAAAGTGCTACAAATATAAAACAGAGAGGAAACAGTTTAAATTACATGTAAAATATCTTAAAATTAAAAATAATATAATTAATAAGAAACATATTAAGAGACATCAACAAGTCCTGCTGTGCTGAAAGCCAAGGTAAATAAATATGTTTTAAGACGTGATTTAAAAACAGATAAGGAAGGTGCCTGTCTAACATGTAAAGGCAACTCATTCCACAATTTTGGTGCTGCCACAGCAAACGCCCGATCCCCTCTGAGCTCACGATTAGTCCTGGGCACGCTCAGGAGGAGCTGGTCTGCCGACCTGAGGGACCGTGAAGGTATGTATGGATGAAGAAGCTCAGAGAGGTACAGAGGGCAGCATCCGGTCCCGTACCAGCAGACTGAGAGACAGCTTTTTCCATCAGGCCATCAGACTGCTGAACACGTCATAGACACCTCAGCTTCACTACTGAAACTTCAACATTTGCACTCCACACTGTATATAAATGCCACTTGTTTTGCACATATTCAACTCTGTATATTTTATATATTTTATTATTATTATTATTTTTTTTTTTTTTTTTTTACTATTTAATTTGTAAAAATGTGTATACACACACACACACACACACACACACACACACACGTAGGAAAATATTTAGTATACACATCCAGAAATGCATACACTATTATATATTGTACATATATTTATTAGTTTCAGGTTGGCCATTCTTGTATTTTGCTCGTTTGTGTTGTTGTGTTTGCACATCTCTGTTGCTTGTGGGGCTCGCACACAAGAATTTCACATCACATGTGCTGTGCCAGTGTGCCTGCACATGTGATGTGACAATAAAAGTGATTTGATTTGATTTGATTTGAGGGGCAGCATTGGACAAACATTTAAAAACAAATAAAAGCAGCTTAAAATGGATCCTAAAATGCACGGGCAGCCAATGAAGTGAATATAAAACTGGGGTGATATGCTCGTATCTACGAGTGCCAGTTAAAAGGCGTGCAGCAGCATTCTGGACTAACTGCAGTCGAAAAACAGAAGATCGACTCACCCCAAAATAAAGAGAATCACAGTAATCCAGCCGAACGGTTACAAAATACCCAAACTGTATTAAATAGTCAGCTTTTGTTGCTTAATGGTATAGTAGAAAATATGGCAACAATGCTTTTAAGTACCAGATTTTTCTCCTTAAATAAGGGTCCATCAGAGATTTAGTTTTCCTGGTAGTTCATCAGAGCTCTGTGTCACTTGACCTCTTGGCATTGTGTTTCTATCAAGAGCATGACTCATTTCTTTCGCTAAGTAAACTTTCACAATTAGTCGTGTTAGAATTTGGTTAAATCAAAACAATACAGTGATAAAAATATTGTTGTGCATTCTGTTTTACAGTTAATACTCTCAGTTACAAATCCAATGCACCAGCAGCCTGCTTTCAGTCACAGTGACGTCACCATCAGCACTTCAGTAATTGGTATGTTAAGTGCTTTGGAGCTACAAGTTACCATCTTTGATAAAGTGGAGTGCTAGCTGCTGTAGTGGAAGATGCAGCCATAAACACAGACATACAGCTGCTAGTTTAGGGCTGTGCGATAAGACGAAATATATCTGATGATGATATATCGAATAAGCAGCAAAAAAGAGCCGTCAGCTTCTCAAAATAAACCACAGAGTCAAACGTTAGAAGAGGTTTTGGTCCATGGTATGCCATTTAATAAAGGATCATTTCTTCATGAGAGACTGAACCCTCTGCAATCGATGTACAGGCTTTTTTTTAATATATATATTGCTATCGGGACAAGAAACCACTTATATCGGGATATAAGATTTTGGTAATATGGCACAGCTCTGTGCTAGTTAACTGTAAGAAATTCACTTAATCAACAGTACATGAATTTCAGTCCCCAAAACTAAGTCAGCAAGAAGCATTTTAATTCCATTAAAAATACTCCAAAAGGCACCAGCGCTACAAAACAACTACAGCTTCCTGTGGCAGCACTCCGGTATCCAGATTCATGAATTAATAAACAGAGTATGTTGTTGGTAGTTGTTATGAAGAAGGGTGACAGAGACCAAAGCTGTTTTATTTCACCAGGCTATAAACATGTTTATTTCTGCTGTACAATAAAAAGACTCCCATGTTGTGTTCACTGTATGATATTGACTACAATAAATCCACAAAATCATTAGCAGTACTTTCGGCTGCTTGAGGGGCACCACATCAGATCTGGCACAGATTTTAGGCTCTCCCTGGAACAACCCTCCCACTAACCCAGGAGTGGGAGTGGCATCAGGAGTGCACCAGCTGACACTACCCTGTGGCTGGGTTTGTGTCTCCTCTCAGTCTAGAAACTTCTCATATCATGTGAAGCAGTTAACACGACACTATGGAAGCCCTGCTTTCAAAGTCATCCTATCATGTGACCCGTTGAGTAGGAATGGGAACTGAATTTATAGATTCTGATTGCATTATTAATATCACTTCACATTAGATTCACATTAGGTTCTCATTGGCCCCACTGAGAGTCACCAACATCTCTAAGCAACATTTTAAAGATATTACATTTGTTCAAAGTAAATGCGTGCTGTATGGTTAAATGTTTGTGCATATTTTGAGATATTTCCCCTCTTTGCTGTGATCACCATTCGAGTCGTTACTCAAAAACAAAACAAAAAAACAAAACAATGAATTATACATTACTCATTACTTTTCTCAAAAGTAATACAGTACATTACTTAATTACCGACCAGAGAAAGTAATTCATAAACCTACAGGCTACAGTTCCACACACCAACAAAAATCCTCATTCTAATGAAGACACACATGTGATCTTTCTCTCGGTATGAACACAAATAAAGATGAAAACAGCTCAAAGCGACTGCCACAGTGATTCTACTGCAGAAAAATAAGCAGACAGAAACTGAGGATCTGAGCCTGGCTGATAATTACTTCTTTTGTTACCTGTTGAAGTTCAGGGTCTGACTGCTGGGCGGGTGTTGACATTTACTCAGCTTGAACACCACTCTGGGTTCCTGGCGAGCTTAGCATTAGCATTAGCATTCTGTCTGTGCGGATGCTTGCAAAGAGCCGAAGTTGTGCTATGCAGTCGACTCTGTCCTGGGTGCAGTATCCACTATACTTTCGTGCTCTCGTCCTTTTTTGCAATTAAAATTAAAGTAATGTCCATATCCAGCTATAGACTGCGCCACTATTTTCTTCCTCTGACACACGAATTGAAATCAGTTGATTGTAGCACAAGTGCAAGTAGGACCAAAAAGCACAATCAATGGGAAAACGAACAATTCCAAGGAACTGAACTGCTGCGGTTCTTGATTTCCATGCCTACTTGAGGTCACCTGACACAAGATGTGAGTGAAGGTTGAGGAGCCTGAAGTCCAGTTGCTTTCTTTTCACTCAGGATTTCAGTATTAAATATGAATATTTTTGCCAGAGTGGAACAGAACTACCCAACTCAACACCAAAAGTAAACAATTTAGTTACTGCCATTATAAGGTGCTATTTTTGGCGCAATAATACAATTTCTTAAAAGAAAAAAATGTGCTTGCTTACTTCTTCAAAAAGACAGAGTGCCGCCTCATATAATGAACACAAGCCATCAGAGGTCCGTGTGGGTTCTCGCCACTGGCTACGATCTGCTGAGGAACCCTGGAAGAAGACAATTCAATGATGAGAACACTCAAAGCTTCAAAGCATGGACACTGCACTTAATAACACTCAAACTGTTGCAGAATACCATTTCTTGTAGAGATGAGGAATGACATGCATATATTACCAGTTCTGACTGGATTTATAATACTAAAAATTAATAGGTACATTGTTAACATTTACTTACCAAAGAGCGCCTCATCTGCATGAGGATGTTCATGAAACAATCATAGCTAATGAGGCCTTCTTGGTTCTGTAGCAACTTATTCTGCTCCATCGTACTGACCACAGCTGACGCAGCCAAAGCCATCTCAATCCACTCCAGCAAGTAGCGCAGAGAACCCCTCTGTGAAGCCAACCCCAGTAGTAGTTCTGAGGCCAGCCGCCGCCCTAAAATATCTGCCCCAGAATTTGGCATTGTCACTCCCTTCAGAAAGGTGGTAACCTGGGACAGGCAGTCCAGTCCCATTGGTGGGATCTTGCTCTCATTGGCAAGAGAGAGTGCTGGCAGGGAGCTAACAACATCAATGGCTGTGTGAATGACATCATTACACAAGTTTATGTTGCTCCCAGGATTTCCACCTGGGTTCGGTGCAGTAGGCATCATCCAGCTCTGGCGCAGCAGAGCAAAGAGAAGGCTCAGGCCAGTGCGAACACCCATCTCAATGAGGGCGTCAGTGCTGGACCGTGGCCGCTCACTGACAGAGTGCAGATCTGCCGAACCCGAGTTGTTCTCCAGTGAGTGCTGGTGCTGCTTAACCTTGCCCTTGTCATGATACTTGTTGGAAAGCGCGTAGAAGACGCGTTGAAGCACCAGCACACGTTTCCGCAGAGCGGCAGCAAACGGGGAATCGGAGCACACCATCTTGGCCAACGCCAATTGGCTGCTGAGCAGAGCATCCAGGTAGTGCTCCTGCTCATCACTAGAGAGGGACTCGCGCTCAAAGTCTGGGAGCTGGGGGCCCTTCAGACACAGCACCTGCTGGGGCAGCAGTACAACCTCTTTGTTGGCCAGCAGCTTTGAGTAGAGCACAGAAACTCCCTCCCGTGTGGCTATGGACTCGCTGTCCTCGGTAATCCATGAGCTGTTCAGGTGCTCCAGCCATTTCAGTTTCACAGGGGGGATCATTAAAGCCATGGCATGTTACTCTGGAGCCATCAGTCCTGAAAACACGGAGTGGGCAAAACGTTAACATTAAATCTGTTTCGATTAAATTTATATATGTACCCTCTTATAGAACAGCTATCAGAGAACAGTCGTGTTGATATGACCCATTGTAAAATAATAAATTGGACATTGATTGCATTCATCACTACTGCTGTTTGTGAAGTTTAGTTGTACATTTGAGAATAAAGTCAGCCTGACATGTTTGAAACACTATCTCCCATTTATTTATTTATAAAGCACATTTAATAACAACAGAGAGTTGACCAAAGTGCTGTACAAAGTAATAATTAAATAGTGACATTAACATCAACAACGGGTAAGAACATTAAAAGAAAATTAGGATAAAAAGAATTGGTAACTCTCATGCAGTATCAAAAGCCAAAGAGAAAAAATATGTTTTAAGATGAAATTTATAAAGAGTGATAGTTGGGGCCTTTCTAATGCGGAGAGGTCGATCGTTCCACATTTTCGGCGCCACAACCACAAACGCCTGATCCCCTCTATGAACCATTCTAGACTTGCATAAATGATCACTTGATCGAAGGGTTCTAGAGGCTAATAAGGCTGCAAAAGGTCAGACAAATAGACTATAAAGGTGTTCTGTTATAATTAGGGCTGCAATTATTCTGAAATCGAGAATTAAATAGCAATACAAACATCTACTATACTGCATCATGGTTCCATCTTACTGTAGCTGGGTCGTGTTTTGCGGCTTGGTCTTTTGGACTGAGCAGCCTAGTGCATCCTATACTGCTTTAGAACAGATGGGGATCTGAGGAATTTAAAGAAAGCTTTTGGTTATTATGTTCCTCAAGCCCATCGTGGGCAGTTTTGTGTTGTCTGCAGGGGGGGGCACTGATGTCAGGGAGTGGCCTGGTTCATGTCAGCATAACATCCACAATGGCTAGGATCCAGTGTTTCCCAGCAATGTGGCAAGAGAATCAATATTTGCTTCAGATCTCTGTGGTTTAAAGGCTGCAGCTGATCTGTGTTGAAACATGAATCAGAAACTAAATAAGCTACAATTCTGGAATGTCGTCACGGTATATTTCATTGCAGTATGGCATTTTTTCATTATATTTGATTTACATGGTCATTTCTTTACATTTTTAAGATTAGAAAGCTTCGAAATGTATGCTAACTAAGACACACGTGAAGGGTTACGTGAATTTTATAAAGTTTTCTGCTGTAGTGTAGATAACCAGTGTCAGGTCATGTAATCGTGGTGAACATGCAGACAGCACTTAGATGTTCAGATACCGTTAACATAGAGCAACGGCCGTGTTAACGCTGCTTTATTGTAGCTTCTAAGGTTAACAAACAGCTACCCGCCGGATGATACTTAGGTGTGACACCGCTGGCTTGAATGACGAGCGGTTTAGTAACTTGTTTCTTGTGTCAGATTGGAAAGGCTGTTTTTCTGCAATGATAATCACCAGCAGCTAATAGTTTCACAAAGTGACAGCACTGCAGAGGGCTGTCAAAGTAACAGAAATGGCAGTAAGCTTAGCAGCACTGCTAGCGCTTGCGTCAAACCACAAGCTACATGTTAGTGGTTAGTTTTGAGACGAGGCAAAACAAAACAAAACAGAAACAACTATCGACCGCTGCTACTGTCGGCGATTGTAGCTAACTTTCTTGACGACCCTCAGTTAGCCAAAGGTTAAAACACCTAAACGTGACATCTTCATGCGCGGGTGTAACGGGGGGTAACAACCTAGTTATGAGCATCCATAGCTGTACATAAAGCACAGGTTTGTGAGAGGTGAGCTATTTCGGCCAGTATCAGCCTGGCTTATCTGCTGTATCATCAGCGCCGAGTGTGTTAGCTTGCTAGCTACAGCTGACTAACGCTAGCTAGGGAAAAAAAGCTCGCTCACCAGTATAGCGAAAGGCCTCCTTTTCTCTGTGCGGTTACACAACAATCCAACTGAGCTTCATTTCAAGCAAAAGCAGTATGGTCAATGCCGTGGCGGTAACGTTAACGTGAAAAGAGACAGTGGCATGCAACGATTTCCATGCCTCCGCCCGCCTCGTCCTGCAGCGAGTGAATCCTGCAAGCGGCAGTGTGTTCACTGTCAACCCCGTACAGAGCCCCAGCCCCGGGCTATGACGCTGAGACCTGTCTATCTCTCTATCTGCCTGTCTGCTTCTCTAGTTGTCTGATTTTCGTTTGTCTGGTCAGTATGTTCCGTGTGTTTTCTCCGAGTGCCCATGTGCTCAAAACCATCAGCAGTAACGCACAGTAGCTCACGGCCACAGAGACAAAGGGCTTCATGACAGTCTTCGTGGTCAGCTGATTTCGATGCCATGTCACTTTTAATTATCATTTATGGTACAGGCCTCACCCTGACAGCGTCATTCTGTTCTGTACCATTACAGGTCAAAGCTGCTATCACAAAAATACTCTTAAAACTCAACCTTACTGTGAGTGTTTGAATAACTTAAAACTCAAACCCAAGTAAATGAAGACGCACATTTTTAATATGTTTAGCTCTTGTCTTTCAACATTTCAAGTATAATTGTTATCTATATTTATTTATTTATTTATTTACTTATTGTTGTTATTTCTGATCGGATTACCTATATACTGTATATTGTAAACTGGTCAAGCAAATTAAAGGAATACTTTAAGTGAGGGAAAAAAATCATTCCTATGTAGATATTGGGTGATGTGTTGAGAATAAAAGGATGTCGTATCATTTGATGAAAATGTTCAACCTACAAAGGGCTGCATTCAAAGACATGCCAAAAATGAAAGTGAAACAAAAAAAATATGTTCCAGGCTAAATCATTCTGCAGAAATTTCAGTACAACTCTATGGCTTCCACACACTTGTATTCGTGCCTTCCAATGTCTGGTCATGCTCTTAATGAGACAATGGATGATATCCTCAGGGATTCCTCCCAGATTTCGAGCAGGGCATCACTGACTTCCTGGATAGTCTAAAGTGCAATCTGGCGCCATCAGATGGACCAAAAGCATAATATTCCAGAGGAAGCAGGAAGTCAATGGTATCGATTCCTTCATTCTCCAGGAAATATCTGCATAGTCTTGCCACATGAGGCTGGAAATTGTCATGCAGCAGGAGGACCCACTGTGGCAATATAGGAACATTAAATCTGCTTAGCCAGAGGTTGTTTGGTTTGGTTTGGTTTCCCCAATGTATAAATCCTGGCAATCCTTCTGGCACTTCATACACTATATTACTCTGTTTGTGTCGGGGGACCCGATCCTTGGGGTGGATCAATTTTTGGTGCAGCGTGTTTTGGGGTTTAAAAGCCACAGATGTGCTGTGTTTAGAAAAAATGCACCTCAACTGTGCCGATACTCCAGACACTATGGGATCACTAAGGGTTTTCAATTAGTAGTTGTCCTTCTCTCCTGGATCAGCTGGAGCTTTCTTTAGGTTCCTTCCCAGATATTTATACATCGGGGAAACCAAAAAACCTCTGGGGAAGCGAATGGCACAACACAGAAAAGCTAACTCTAGCCAGGACTCTGCAATCTGTTTACACCTACAGGCCAGTGGACACTCTTTCAGTGATGAGGATGTACACATCCTGGACAGGGACGAATGTTGGTTTGAGCGCGGAGTAAAGGAGGCCATTTACATGAAAAGGGAAATCTCTGAATCAAGGAGTGGAGCTAAGGGTACGTCTTTCAGCATCTTACAATGCTGTGATTGCAGCCATTGCAGCGTCTCTACCACCTCAGACGCTTGAGAGACTTCCAACTGCCCTCCAAGGTGCTCAGGAACTTTTACTCGTGCACCATAGAGAGCATCCTGGCGGGAAACATCTTAACCTGGTTCGGGAACAGCACCATGCAGGACAGACGAGCTCTACAGAGGGTTGTGCGGTCAGCTGAGCGCACCATCCGCTCCGAGCTCCCTGACCTGCACTCAATCTACAGCAGGCGGTGCTGGACCAAGGCCAGGAAGATGGTGAAGGACCTCAGCCATCCCAACAACAGACTGTTCTCTCTGCTGAGGTCAGGAAAGCGATTCCGCTCCCTGAAGACCAACACAGAGAGACTGAGGAGGAGCTTCTTCCCGCAGGCGATACGGTCTCTCAATCACACCACCACACAGTACTGACCCACACATACGGTTCTTACACACACACTGGACTTTCTGGACATTGTTTTCACTTCATCACTTAAATCACTTTAAGCATATTTGCACTGCACAGGACATAATGTGGATCGCACAACACTGGTCACTACATTCTTCATTTCCGGTTAATACTTGTACAGCTGCTGTTATTGTGTATATATTTATTTATATTTCTTCATACATTCTTATATAGTTCTATATTGTGTATTTTGTTGTACAGTTATTTTATTTTCAACTTTAATTTATATATTTTATCTTATTCTTTCCCAGTTAAATTTACCCTTCATTCTAATTTGTGTTGTACAGTTATTTCATTTTTAACCTTAATTTATATTTTATTCCTTCATAGTTAAATTTACCCTTTTTAATTTTTCATATTTATTTCCTATCTTATTCATAGCCTTTTCCTTTTTTGTTTTCTTTAGGTCACGAGCAGTTGTCCAAGCATTTCACTACATATCGTACTGTGTATGACTGTGTACGTGACAAATAAAATTTGAATTTGAATTTGAATTTGAATTCCCCAACTCTCCGTGAATGGTACTCATGGCCATTGATCAATGGTCATGACAATTTGCATATTAATGATCAAGGAACTGACCTCACAGCCCACTGTTCATTCAGTGGGCTGGTTTCAGTTATTGTGCTAATGTACTGTGTATAAGTTTATGTCATGGTGCTGGGTCGTTGACCCAGCGTTTTGTGTTTTATGATTATTTTCCTCTGTTCTAGTTATTCTGATTTTGGTATTCTGTGTCCTCCCCCCTTGTGTCCGGTTCGTGTTCTAGATTTCCTGTTTTATTCTGAAGGTCTCTGTCTGTTGTCATTGTGTTCAGCTTGTGTCCTCCAGTCATCATGTGTATTAGGATCAGCTGTTCTTCCCTCCTGTGTGTGATTACCCAATTACCTTGTGTGTGTATATTTAGTGGGTGTCGGTCTGTGTTCGTTGTTGGCTCGTCTGCATTTCTCTGTGTTCCATGGTGTTTCGTTCCTGTGGCTCTCTGCCCCGCACCCCTTTTGTATGCTCTTAGGTTTGTTATGTAGTTCTCCCAGTTTAGGTTTCTTCAGTTATTTGTCATGCCTCACTGCTTGCTTGCCACTATCCCACCTTGTAAATAAACGTCACACTCTTCATCAGTCAGCTCCCTGCATTTTGGGTCCTTTTCATTTCACTACACGACTGCTGCCCCAGCCGCGACAGTACGAGCCGACCAAACATGGACCCAGCAGCATCCGCACCTTCCCAGGAGTTTTGGGAGGAATTAATTGACTCTGTTTCAAGGTTGGTTAACCTGTGGCTCGAACGTGAGGGAGAGGAATTTCACCGCGTTATAGAAGCCAGGCTACAGCAATTACTCTCTCCTCACCCCTGGCTACTGGACTCTCTTCACCCGCTCGCACAGGACTTCATTCTGAACGAACTCCATCTTCACCCTCCAGCTGCTACCGCTTCCCGACCCAGCCCGGTGGTGAATGTTTTGCACCGCTGGCCGGGGAATCTGCGGCCCGGCCCGCCGGATGTGGAATTACCCGGCCGGTCGGTGCTATCCCTGAGAAGGAAGCGACGTTCACGCCGCCGACGCCCATTGCCACAGCCGGGTCCCGAGACTTCTGAGTTGCCGGCTGTGGTGAGTGGAAAAGGCACTCTTTGTTTCGCCAGACCTTGTGACTGTTTATACCGGGGCTGTGTGGTTTTTTTTTTTGTTTTTTTGTTTTTGGTTTTTTTTGAGTTAGCTGCCCAGCCGGAAGCTCCGTCAGCTGCCCAGCCGGAAGCTCCGTCACATTCAGCCTCACTACCCATAGCCCAGTTACAGTCACAGCCAGACTTATTACAAACTATGTTACAGTCCATTGCCCAGTCAATAGCTCAGTTGGTAGAGGAATCATCAGCCTTATCGTCAGCTCAGTCTCCAACTTCACCACCATTATTTTTCCAACCTTTTCCTCAGTCGCCCTCAGCTCAGCCACCTATTCAGCCATCATCTTCACCTACTCCTCCAGTACAGCAAGCTATGTCTATTCAACCCATAAAGAACTGTTCTACGACCTCTAATCCTAAGCAGAGAGACAAACCACACAATTTTGTTATCAGTCCTCAAAAGCTGGCCAGTTCAGAGACTGTGACGCACTCCAGGGCCCCCCCAGAGGCTGAGTTTCAGCCCTCAGCCCACTCTGGACCCCTGGAGGCTAAGAACCGAGCTGAGGACTGCACCCGGCTGTCGCTGCCTGAGCAGGGTCAGTGCTCCGTGCAGCTGCAGTCAGCCATGTGTGTGCCAGGGGGCCCTGTGCCCGCTGGTTCAGTGACTGTTTCCACTGGGGGTTCTGGAGAGCCCGGCCAGCTCGTCCTCGTCTCCGTCTCCGCTGGAGGGCCCGAGGAGCCCGTCCAGCAACCTACCTCGTCAGCTGGAGGGCCTGAGGAGCCCGTCCAGCAACCTGCTTCTTCACCTGCTTCACCCACATCGCCTGCAGCAGCAGCTGCATCCACATCGCCTGCAGCAGCAGCAGCTGCAGCTCCGGCCTCGTCCTCGCCTGGTCCAGCCTCTGCCTTGCCTGGTGCTGCGGGGGCCACGCAGCCTTTGTGTCCCAAACTGCCGCCTCGACATCGGCAGTCATCTGCCAGGCTGCTTGTTGGGCGTCATCGCCACTATGGGCGACCTCCCGAACGCCGCTGCTATCTTCCGCGCGGCCGGCCTCCGGACTTGTCGCCGCCGTTGCCGTCCGCACGGGTGGCCCCTGAAGATGAACTGTTCTAGACTCCTGAATTGTCAGCCTCCGGGCCGGCCTCCTGAACTATGTTTTGGGACCCTGTTCAGGGACGTGTGTGTGTGTGTGTGTGTGTGTGTGTTGGGAAATTCATTTGGATCACTGGAGCTTGTTTTTTGTTTGGTTTTGGAGAAGAAGAGAGTGAGCGAACGGCAGATGATTGTGGAGTTTGAGGAACATGGCGTATGTGGATTCCCCTCCCAACCTTTCCTTGGAGCCCTGGATTCCCCTGCCTGCACTTCATATATATCGTGCACATTGGTGACTGTAAATAAACCTTTGACCCTGAAAAGCCTGCGTTTGTGCCTGAGTCCGTTCCGTCCGCCTTGACAGTTACATGTAATACATTTGGACAACAATGTTATGTCATTAGATCCTCGGCTTGAACAATTTGTTTTTCTAGTAGTTTAACAAGCCCTTTTTCAGATGAAAATAATGGAAAATGTACATTTTTTTTCATGCAGTGTTGCTTCCTTGAAATGGCTCTGACTAGACCCTAACAGTTTGGTGTTACCCACTTCCACATCAAATATTTGCAGAGAAAACTGGGCATTTACTTGAAGTGGTCTTTGCCCTTTGAAAGTCCAACATTCTCTCTAAGTTTAGCTCTGATTTGCTTCCCGTCAGCTGCTGAGAAAAACATCAGGCTCTTTACCTGATAATGTTCATCTTTCCAGCAGTTAATTTTTTACTTTGCCTGCCTGCTGTTTGCTCTGTGTTACAGTACTTTTATCAAATTTACTGGACCTTCCAACTGTTCCAACCTAATTTAACCCCGTTTCACTTTTTCACTGTACATAAATGCTCTGTGTTCACTTGGAGCTTTGCCACAAAGCTTGTTTTCAACATCTTGGATGAGCAGGCATTCCCTCCACTTGCGACAGACCGTCTATGCTCTTCCTCACCATTACTCAGCTGTGAACTCGGGTTCCTGGCTTCTTCCACCTGCTCTACGAATCATCCGAAGGTGAGTAGGTCCATCACATTCATCTCAGGGAATGGGACCTTCTTCAGGTAACTCAACACATCCTTCATCATCGAGCATCTCTGAAAAACCTCATAATTGGAGACTCACTTGTGAGGGATTTAGGAATAAAAGAGGTTTACTCTTTTCCAGTTTCAATGATTTTGCCACTTCTACACGACCTCTGTCATATGCTTATCATATCATTATATAATCATTTGGATGAAATGACAAAGACTTTATATACCGTGAAAAGTGATGCTCAAGGTAATGAAAGCACAGTGAATGACAACCCAGCTCTGAAATTACATTTCAAATTATTCACCAGGTGATCATAAACAGCACTCTAAATATCACAGTCAAGGTATAATTTGTGATAATATTGGTCTGTGTGAGCTGGGTTGCACAGTTTAATTTCTAGGAATCCACTGGGAGCGACTGAATCATGACACTTAATCCTGACGAAGAAGGAAGACGTCAGCGAACACAGGAAACCAGACCACATATTTGCAATGGACTTTAAATTGAAACAAAATTTAGACTCTGCTTTTAGAATAACTATGTACTGCAGTTAAACAATTACCATAAAATTAGAGCTGTATTCAATTTTTTCTGTATTCTGTCAATGATTCCATCGATTAATTTGCTAGGACACTTTGGTCTTATGAATTATACGGAGCCCCGCAAGGGACATGGGAGAAAAAAAAAATTAAGACGGACTTTTGCGAGATCTCGCAAAAGTTGAATTCCAACAATGGCAGCAGCTACTTAGTTGTAATATTACTCTTTCTGGGTCACACAATACACTTTTGAGATATTTTGAGGCATGAATGTAGTTGTGTAAACGTCAGATACCTGCTCTGTTTACAAGACATCACATATTTGCAAAAGTGCTCCGACGTTTTTGGAGATCTGACACCCACTAGCTCGAAGCTAACGGGAGGTCGAGACCTACTACAGCCGGGAGGAACGGAACACCGCTTTCCCGGCACATCGTGCCTCGACCTCCCGGTCGGCTTCGAGCTGGCGGCCTCCGAAGAATGCGCCTAAAACTTTTGCGAGATCTCGAGTTTGTTTTGCGAGATCTCGCAAAAGTCGGTCTTAATTTTTTTTTTTTTTTTTTTTTTTTTCTCCCATGTCCCCTGCGGGGCTCCGTAGGATTACAATGATTCATGTTCAAAAAAGAAAATCGTCTTTGAAAATGAACTGCTCATTTAAAAATCTGTTTAAAAACAAAACCAACCATTTTGTTGCCATATTAAAATAATATTTTTAAACAAATTATTTTTCGTAAATGCAAAATAAATAAATAAATCACAAGTACAGTATTGACAAGAAAAGGTATACATACAACCTAAACTAGGGCATAAATTAAGAGCTGTTTCTCCCTTTTCGGAAGCCTTTCTTACATTAGCAGGAGGCTGTTTTCCATCCAGGGGCTGGTATAAAACTCGGGGCAGGCATTTACTTCCCCAAGCAGCCACAGAAACAACGTTTCTTTAAAAACCACTGTTGTATATATTATTCAGCAAATTGTTAAATTGTCATGCTGTGCCGAGGCCAAAATGGCACACAAAATAGAACTAAGCTTCAACACAAACTCAGATAATCTACCTCAAAAACACTGCTCCCATCCAGAGCATGTCTACAATAAATGGCTTAAAGGTGTTTTTGCTCTATTTTTTGTTTACATGCTGGATATGGGGGACAGGGGGAGAGAGAGAAACTTTATTCAGGCCTTCAGGCCTGTTGCCTTGACTTCTCATCTGATGAAGACCATGGAAAGGCTCATCCTGCACCACCTTCGGCCACTGGTGGGCTCAGTGTTGGACCCCCTGCAGTTCGCCTACCGTTCTGGAATTGGGGTGGATGACGCTGTCATCTACCTGGTACACCGATCCCTCTCTCACTTAGAGCAGACGGGGAGCACTGTGAGGATCATGTTTTTTGACTTCTCCAGTGCTTTCAACACCATCCAACCCGCACTACTGAGAGGGAAGCTGGAGGGAGCCGGAGAAGGCAAACAGCTGCCTGCATGGACCATCGACTACCTTACCAACAGACCACAGTATGTGAGGCTCCATGACTGTGTGTCCGAGGTGGTAATCTGCAGCACGGGGGCACCACAGGGCACGGTTCTCTCACCTTTCCTGTTCAGCCTTTACACTTCAGACTTCTGTTATAATTCGGACGATTGCCATCTACAGAAGTTCTCAGACGATACAGCCATCATTGGATGCGTATCAGACGGGAATGATCAGGAATACAGGGGGGTCATCAGTGACTTTGTTGGCTGGTGTGAGACCAACGTACTCCAAATCAACGCTGGCAAGACAAAGGAGATGATCATAGACCTCAGGAGGAAGTCACCCCCTACAACACCGGTGAACATCCAAGGGAAAGACATTGAGATAGTGGACTCTTATAAGTACCTGGGTGTTCACCTCAACAATAAACTGGACTGGACTACAAATACAGACGTCCTGTATAAGAAGGGCCAGAGTCGACTCCACCTGCTGAGGAGACTGAGGTCCTTCGGAGTCTGCAGGACTCTGTTATTCTATGACACTGTGGTAGCGTCTGCCCTTTTCTATGCAGTGGCCTGCTCGGGGAGTGGCTGCACGGACAGGGACAGGAGCAGGATTGACAAACTGGTGCGGAGGTCTAGCTCCGTGCTGGGATGTCCCCTGGAGTCTGTGGAGGTGGTTGGTGAGGGGAGGATGTTAGTAAAGCTGACATCCATCATGAACAACCCACATCACCCACTGCATGAGTCTGTGAGTGGGCTGAGCAGCTCCTTTAGTCAGAGACTGAAACACCCTCGCTGCAGGAAGGAGCGCTTTCGCAGATCATTCATCCCAACAGCAGTTAGACTTTATAACTCCTCAATCATGATGTCATGAGTCACTGGACACTGAACATCCACGGTCACCACTTCATGCATAATGGACCTTCCAAGCTATATAGTTTATGTCTTCCATATTTCCAACTATATCCATAATCACATACTGTATATGCTACCATTGTATATAGTGTATTATCTTACTTTTTTTTCATTGATTGTACTTATTTGTATTTTTGTATTTCCTTCATATATCTGTACCTGAGCTGAGGTGACGCAAAGATTTCCCCGTTGTGGGATCAATAAAGTCTTATCTTATCTTATGTCCGTTTAGCTGGGCTTCTTGCATCTAGAGTGTGCGTCATACAGGCTCAGGTTTTTCCTGTTTGCTGGTGCTTGCCTGGGTCTGCCCTCCATCGATGGCTCCAGTGAGCCTGTACTTAAAGACCAGAGCTGCCATCAGTTCTTTGCTAGTCTGTCAGCTACCTCCTGTTCTCCTCGTCCAGTCTTCACTTTGCTTACCTGCAGTCAATTACCTGAACACTGGTTTTCTTGGCAAGATTTTCCAAACTTCTCCACAGACTCACCCTTGGCACGCAATTAATTACCTCCTTCACCTGCTCCTCCTGTCTGCTGTCTTCTCTGGATCGTCTGGAACTTAAAGTTGGAATCGCATTTTGTCACTCACCTGTCGGACGCTCCCTCAGCTGCCTCCCCTCTATGCTTAACAACCTCCACCTGCTAGTAAGCCATCAAGTCTCTCTTTCTGGTTCTCGCTCATCATCCCCATATCTAACTACACTATCCCTCTGTTGCAGAGCCTCATGTCAGTGATTCTCTGCCTCGTGCTCACGTCCCATCCTTCGCCCCCTCGTCATTGTTATTCTTGTGTTTGCAATAAAACTCATATATTCCATTGATGTCTTCTGTTTGGTATTTGCGCTTGGGTCCACTGCCATGTACTGGCTTCTAGGCCCTTAGTCCGCTCAGCAAACAGGAGTCAGTCGCAGGACTCGTCTATAAAATTACATGAATTTATTTTCAACTTGGACTAAAACAACAATTCAGATCCAGAAACACTGATTAACTCACCGCTAACCACGGAGGAATCTTGCCACAGGAATGTGCACACAAGAAGACAAAGGTTAGCTTTTCTCAACAGGATAAACCTTTAAACGCTAAACCGTCGCCAGTGACGGGTTAGGGCAACTCCAGGCCTCAAGGGCTGGTGTCCTGCAGCATTCTTGTCAAACCCTGGTTTAAAGCGTAAATGAGGTTAGGGGTTAAAGGGATAAGGTAGAATAGGACAACTATAGTGGAGAAACGTGGTGTTGAACACTGACTGTAGTAGTTCAATAATCCAACAAAGACTGAAGTTCAGCCACTTTCTTAAGTAGGGGCTTCTGACAAGGTTAACAGAGAGAGGTGTGCAATCACTCACAGGTGTGTGAAGCCCAAGGGGGGGCACCTGTGGTAACTCCCACCTCTGCAAAAAAAAACAACCCACCAACACACGCAAGAGTGGAATTTTATCATTTTATACTTATACAATGATGATACTTCAGAATTATGCAATTCCATTATTATGACTTATGTCTCACTGTCTCCAGTTTGAGACTCACCACCGTCACAAAGCAGCATTTCAAAGACACTACAGTCCTGCAAATGAACTGCATGCTGTTTGTGCAGATGTTTGTACATGTTGGCGCTATTACCACTCTTTGTTGTGAGCAGTGTTGGCTCATTACTCAAAAAAGTTAATGTACTACACATATTATACAAAACGTACTTTTCTTAAAAGTCAAAAACTCAACGATCCAGGTGAGGAAATCCAAAAAGGTGATTCTGCTCATCTGGACGTAGCGTTTTCAGTGGCAGGAGCGTTTCGCCTGTCACGGTCCTGGGTCTTTGACCCAACGTTTTGGGATTTTGAGTTAGTAGTCTTTGATTTCATTGATATTTATAGTATTTGGTCTCTTGGTTTCCGTCACTGTGCTTCCTCTGTGTTCCTTGTGTCACATCTGATCTAGTTATGTGTTCATATCTGTGCTTCTCATTGTTCCAGTGTCAGTCCATGTCTCTCTGCCTGTTTCCTCTCGTCCTTTGTCTCATTCCCTCGTTATCCCTCTGTGTATTTAAGCCCTTTGTCTTCCTCTGTTTGCTGCCTGATTGTCTGCGTATCATCTACTGCAGGTGTGGGCAACTCCAGGCCGCAAGGGCCAGCGTCCAGCAGGTTTTAGATGTCCTTGATCTAACACAGCTGATTCAAATGGCTAAATTACCTCCTCAACATATCTTGTAGTTCTCCAGAGGCCTGGTAATGAACTAATCATTTGATTCAGGTGTGTTGACCCAGGGTGAGATCTAAAACCCGCAGGACACCGGCCCTTGAGGCCTCGAGTTGCCCATCTCTGATGTATTGCCTTTACCACATCTCATGTTTCTAGTTTCTTCCCAGTTTTGGATTTGTCAGTTTAGTCTCTGTTGCTTTCTGCTTTTCACACATCTGTCATAGAAGATGTGACTCATCCAAATGACTTTTTCAGTCTGGAGTATTTGGAGTGTGTTACTTAACCCTTGTGTGGTGTTCGTATTTTTGTTACTCAGCCAGTGTTCATGGGTCTGGTGGACCCGCTAGAGTTTTGGCTTTCCAAATTAACACTATCAAACAATTTTATGTTAAATTACTCAACAGATGTTTACTTCATCCCAATTACAAGACATATGAACAGCAAACATGGTTAATTTTTTCCCTTTACCTTTGTTAGATCACATTTATGAATTAATGTGCTTCTCGTTTTTCTTTTATATAAAATGTTATAAATAAATCAGTTATAATCAAGTGGAGTGAGTGGAAAGACACAACACATTTACACGTGAAAAAATAATTAATTGTTTAATTTTTCTTTTGAAAAAAACTGAACACGGGTCTCACAGACCCGAACACCATACAAGGGTTAATCACTCCCAGGAGAATTTCCTTATCCTATAGGATTAAAAAAAAGTAATGTGTTGAGTATACTCGTTGCATTACATTCGTGTTTCTCTGTAAAACAACATAATTAACAACAAAATCTCTTCTAAAAGTGATACCAGAGTTAAAGGATGGTAAAAAAGCTTTCAAATCATAATGTGGACTGTGCGTGGAATAAAAGCTGCAAGCTGAATGAAAGAGAAATATAAATTTTGTCTCACAAAATGAGTAAATTCAAAGTAACTTTGGAAAAATGAGCTATTATAACTTTTCATTTTTTATTTTATTAGCACACTGCTAATATGTGTGCTTCTCACTGCAGATGATTACTGTCAGAATATAGGAATACATGCTGCTTTTGATCCGACCACGTAGTGTTGGTCAGCATGGAGAGAGATCAGACTGCACAGAGAGCTGCTCTCAGACATCACATCACATTTTAAGACAGATCAAGTACTGACATTCTGTACTAATTTGGGAACAGATCTCTTTGGGACCTTTATGGAAACAAAGAGCATTTCGAGGGACCCGATGCGTTTAAAAATGACCCTGAACATTATACACTGCCTGGCCAAATAAAAGTCGCCACCTGTTGGTCAATTACTGCATTGGCAATTACCTTTCAGCTGGCAACAAGTTATTTAACCCCAGCTGGTGAAATGAGTTGCTTCTCATTTCATAAACAACCATGTCGCGAGACACATCACGTGGTCCTGGAAAAGATGTTAGTGTGTTTGAGAAGGGTCAAATCATTGGGATCCATCAAGCAGAGAAAACGTCTAAGGTTAAGAACTGTCCAATGCATTATTAAAAAGTGGAAGGATAGTGGGGACTCATCGTCTTGGAGGAAGAAATGTGGCCAGAACAAAATCCTGAATGATCATGATCGGCAATCACTTAAATGTTTGGTGAAATCAAATTGAAGAAAAACAACAGTAGGACTCAGGGCTATGTTTAATAGTGAAAGTAAGAGCATTTCCACACACACAATATGAAGGAGTGGGACTGAACAGCTGTTTAGCCGTAAGAAAACCACTAATCAGTGAAGCAAACCGGGGGGAAAGGCTTCAGTTTACTAGGGAGCATAAAGATTGGACTCTGGAGCACTGGAAGAAGGTCATGTGGTCTGATGAGTCCAGATTTACCCTGTTCCAGAGTGATGGGTGCATCAGGGTAGGAAGAGAGGCAGATGAAGTGATGCACCCATCATGCCTAGTGCCTACTGTACAAGCCTGTGGGGGCAGTGCTATGATCTGGGGTTGCTGCAGTTGGTCAGGTCTAGGTTCAGCAACAGCATGTGCTCCAAGAATGAGGTCAGCTGACCAGCTGCTATGGACCGCAAACGCCTGCAGAGAGTGATAACAACTGCGGAGAAGATCATCAGGACTCCGCTGCCCTCTCTGCAGAGCAGCTACCATCACAGAGTCCAGAGGAGAGCTGCCTCCATCCTCAAAGACCCCACACACCCCCAACACGGACTGTGCACACTTCTGAAGTGTGCACATCAGGTCATCCTGCATATTAAGCTATAGCTCTTTGCACACATCTCTGTTTCACACCTCCATATTTTGTCTCCTTTCCTGTCTTCATTTATTTATTTGTACTATTTGTATTTTATACGTTCTGTTTCTATTGTATATATTAATCGGCATCTGTGGGTGGACAGCAAAGAAAGGATTTCATTGCACAGAGAAACGCCTTTGAATCTTTGAATCTACCCGACTATACTGAATGACCAGGTTATTCCATGAATGGGTTTTTTCTCCCCTGATGCATGGGCCTATTCCAAGATGACAGTGCCAGGATTCATCGGGCTTAAATGATGAATTAGTGGTTCTGGGAGCATGAGACATCATTTTCACACATGGACTGGCCACCACAGAGTCCAGACTTTAACCCCATTGAGGATCTTTGGGGTGTGCTGGAGAAGGCTTTGCACAGTGGTCAAAGGAGCTTGCAAAGAAAAGTGTCTGGACTTCTTTAAGTTACTTGAAGACGTTTCATCTCTCATCCGAGAAGCTTCTTCAGTTCTAAGGTCAAATGGTGGAGAGTCCCAGATAGTCCCAGTCCCAGACCTCTACATTGGAGAGACCAAACAGCCACTTCACAAGCGCATGGCACAACACAGAAGAGCCACCTCCACAGGACAAGACTCAGCAGTCCATCTGCATCTAAAGGTCAAAGGTCACTCTTTCGAGGATGCCAATGTTCACATTTTGGACAGAGAGGACAGATGGTTTGAAAGAGGAGTGAAAGAAGCATCTATGTCCACTGTGAGCGACCATCTTTGAACAGAGGCGGGGCTTACGACACCAACTCTCTGCCATCTATAATCCAGTTTTGAGATCCTTCCCAGACGCCTTAACGCCCACTCACATCCTGGGCCATCTGACCTCAGGAATTCGCATGATAAGGTGGGGCCAGGTTTCACAATGAACACACCCGAAACTCTGGCTGATTGTGACCCACACCCAGTTTCGCACCTTGGCTCAGGCGATTAGAGGATCATCAGGGGTCCTTTTGTCCCTCTGTGGGGGGAAACTCCCACTAGGTTTATATCTGGGACTCTCCACCATTTGACCTTAGAACTGAAGAAGCTTCTCGGATGAGAGGTGAAACGTCTTCAAGCAACTTAAAGAAGTCCAGACGCTTTTCTTTGCAAGCTCCTTTGACTACGATGACCTGGATGACTGAGAACCTTCACAGACATTTTGCACAGTGGTCAGACTCCACCATCATCAATTCAAGATCTTGGTGAATGAATGCAACACTGGATGGAAATAAATCCTCTGACATTGCAGAAGCTTACTAAACAATGCCACAGTGAATGCGCCAAAGCTGAAGGGCGACCAACAAAATATTAGAGTGTGTGACCTTTTAATTTGGTGGTGACTTTTTTTGGCCAGGCAGTGTATTAATGCAGAATAGCAAATTAGTAAATCTTTCTTTTAGACTTAATGAGAAATAAGTAGAAAAGGCTTTTTTTTTTTAAAATCTCTCCAACATAGAACACAATAAATGAATGTTGATTGTTACAGCGAAGTCTTTGCTTAACATTTAATAGTATTTTAGAACAGAAGATTTTGTTCATATGAAAAAAAGTTTCAGTATGGAAGTATGCAATCTGTTATTTACGTATAAAACAAACAGTGTATAGCTTTGTGTAACAAATATTTGGGCATGCTGCAGCACACTCCTGCTAGCTGCTTTTAAATGTTTTCTATGTGATTTAGTATTTTAAATCATTTTTGTTGTCCAGTTTCACTAAAGTCCAAGTTGATCCCAGAGAGCAGTTCTCCTTCACAGGAACGGTTTAAAAGCTCTTTCAGAGTTTCATTCACGTTGTTGAAAGCTGAGGAGAAGCTGCAGTTGGGGTATCTTCTACCTTCATCTGTATGAAATGACCCCATGACATCCTGCACCCACTTCACCTCGTTGCTTAGTTCCAGGGCCAGGGCATCAAACCGGCTCTGTCTCTCCTGGAAGCGGTTGCTGATGGCACCGAGGCTGCAGCTGAAGGCTTGGATGTCATCCTGCAGGCTCCTCTTCAAGGCCTCCACCTTACGGAACTCGTAGCGGATTTGCGAGAGCTCGTGACGCATGGCTTCATTCTCCTCCTTGTAGCAGGCTTCCTTTTCATTATAAATAGAGACCATGGCGTCTATATTTTCCTGCAGAGAGTCGTGGGCTGCGGCCAGGCTAATGAACGAGCTCTCCATCTGGTCAATGTCCTCCACAACCTGGGCAAAGCGCTCAAAGTTCACGTAGGTGTTGTTGGGTGGCATGCTTGAGTGGGACTTGATAGTGTACTCCCTCAGGCGCTTGGTCTTCAACTGGCGCCGCTCACTTTTCTTTGGCCCCCTGGCTTTATTCTCTTCCTTGTTCTCATTGGACTAAACAATTTCAAACACAGAGAGAGATTAACTGTTTTAAAGAAGAATCTTGGGATTCTTGAAAGGTGCTCTACAAATCCAAGTTATTATTATTATAAATAGTAGTGACTTTATTTATAAAGAACCTTTCAAAAACACTGTCAACATGTTTTTTATTCAAAGAATTAAACATTAAGTCAACATCAAAAGTTTGAGAGATAGCATAATAAAAATGTGAAAAGAAAGGATAGCATGCTCAGGTTTTTAAGAAAACTGCAGGAGATAACTGCAGCAGGCGCTGAAAGGACTGGGAACAAACAATTAGGTCTGCAAATGTGGGACAATTACAGTTTGTTTTTGTTTTTTTTTGGGGGGGGGGGGGTAATTTTGATTCTTTACAATAAAAATATTTCTTTAAAAATTTCAGAGGCTTAAAAATAACTGGAGAACTGACAGTTTCGTGGACGGATGAATCCTGTTACCTAATTATTCCCAGAGAGAGGACACTAAGTAGATAAAACAAAAATTAATAGCTTTTCATGGAAACTTTCAATAACCGTTCCTGTTGGACAGTGACTTGGTTTTCCTCGTCCCTGTTCAGGATTTCCGTGGCTGCTTGTGAATCCTTGTTAGGATCCCTGGGGTTTGGACCCAGCGTTTTGGGGAAGGAATTTTGTTGTTGATTTTGGGTTTTATGATTTCTTTAGTTTCTGAGAATCTCTTATCTCCAAAAGTTGATTCTGTTCATCTGGACGCAGCGTTTTGTGGGAGAAACGTTTCGTCACTCATCCAGGTGACGTCTTCAGTCTCAGCTGACTGCAGGTTTCAATCTTATAAACAGGACATTTGCACAATGACTGAAACCAGCCCAGTGAGGGAACAATGGGCTGGGAGGTCAGTTCCTTAATCTTAATTATGCAAATTCTCATGACCATTGATCAACAACCACATTCGTGGTTGATTCGCTCTGTTCCTGTGCTACTGCCAGTGTAACTACCGCCCCTCCCCCCTCTGCTCAGCGCAAAGCGTCGTTCACGTCAAAGATCCGGCTCTAAGAGCCATTTTGTTCGTGACTGACACATCACTAGTGGATGCACAACTCTGTGAAAACAACTGAAAACGCTAGTGTGGATAGTTTTCAGAAGAAAACGCAGTTTTCAAATTTATCCGGGCTGGTGTGGACGTAGTCACAATGTTTTGTTTTATCTACAAAGAGCTCTTGGACTTCACGATTCAGTTTTTGTCCTAATGTGCAGTGTGAATTGCGTAAAGTCTCCTTGATCAGGTCATTTCAGAGCAACTCTACGTTAAGTCTGAATATTTTCCTAAATGAGAGATTTCAGTTTTTCATGCTCGAGTCTCCTGTTTCTCTGTAAATTTCTGAATTTATACCAGTGAAGTTTTTAAAAAGCGAAGAGCCCTAAGTGGTTTCTGAGGCATCATTTCTCTATAAAGCTCTCTGATAGCCATGCATTGCTCTGCGAACTGAGATGGCTTCAACAGAAGCATTACCTTGATCCATGGGTGATTGAGGGCATCTTGAATTGTTAATCTTTTCCTGTGAGACAAAAAAAAATCTTGCTAACTTTCATTATGTAAAAGTGGTGATGTGACTATAATGAGCTCTCCAGAATTAATGTGCGTTTTACTCTCCTGCTGTGGCACAAGTATCCTTCACTAAGCTATCCCTGAGCTCTTACTTCTTATCCTTCTCGAGTAGCTGGCTGATGAAGTTCTTGGCCAGCTTACTGGTGTGACAGAAGAACTCTTCATCAAACTCATAATTTATGGCTGAAATGTTCCCCAGTGTGTCCTGTTTTGTGTCCCCCAGGAAAGGAGAGGCACCACTCAGCCTGGAATAAAACAATAAAAAAGTGCAGTTTATTATACTGCTGCATTACTATGTATATGATATTGTAGGAGATGCCACATTAATATTGGGCGAGGTTAACTTGCAGGATGTAAGTGATGACACCAATGCTCCACATGTCTGCTTCCAATCCAAGGGGCTCATAGTTGACAATCTCTGGAGCTTTACAGGCAACCAATACAAAAATAAATAAATATGCACATAAAACAGAAAGGTAAACATTTCCTTGTATTTAGATCTAATATTGCAAACCCTTTAATGCGTTTCTATTTTTAAAGACATGACAGTTCAAAACCAGATTGCTAACTGGATAACTGGGACCAAACTCCTTTAAAATGTCCATTGCATTGTAGAACTGCTGGCAGTAAACAATGCTTTTCTTTCTAGCTTTTCTTATTTCTATTATTTTGTGGATATTTTTTGATTATTTTTGTTTACCTTCGTCTTTGTCCAGATTATTTTCTGATCGTTTAAGCAAAGCTGAGAGTTGTGATTAAGTGGCTAGATCGACATCCCCTAAATCTTCAGGCTGCCTTTTCCAGAGTTTTGGGATGTAGTTATTGACTTCATAACAGCTGAGAGGTCAGAATCAGAATCAGTTTAATTTCCTGAGAAGACTTCAAAAATTAAATCTTAGACAGATTGGCAAGTGATGTAAAGATTTTAAAAATGGAATGAAAAAGATTGGGTGACTGTAGCTCCGGAGATAGAGCTCGGACATCTACTAATCGAAAAAGAAAAAAGTTCTGGTGTGAATGAGGTGTTGTACAAAGCAATAGGAGTCCCCAGGTAGAGCAGAAAAGCACTATATAAGAACCAGTCCATTTACCAACAGTGAAGGAATATGAGCTCTTTGCTACCCCAGTTTATAAATAATAATCTTACCTACAAACTCAGGAGTTCCAAAGATGTTCTTGAACTCAACTCCAGCTTCAATCTTATGGGCAAGACCAAAATCAATCAGTTTTATTCTTGGCAAGGGTGTGTTCTTATCCAAAAGCATTATGTTTTCAGGCTGCAGAAGACAAGAACATGTACTAAGCAACTTTGAACACTTCACATTAGGAGGTTCTAAAACATGTGAGTTGATTTTTTGATACAAAAAGGGAAGAAAAATTAAAAAAGGGAAAAATCATTTGTGGAAAGCAGTGAAAAATGGACCCATCATGTTTCTATGCACAACTTAATTCATGAATTTACTTTATTTACTATATGCTCAGTGGCATTTTGGTCTACGAACAAGTTTTCAACTACGAGTGAAATAAATCATTTTATTGATTAGTACATGGGATACATTGTCAGATAAGTGATTGTTTCTAAATGTCAGAAAAATGTTGTTACAATGTTTTGTTTTTTTCACTTAGCACATTCAGATGTGTTGCTACATATGAAGACCAGTCAATCATTTTGGACACACCTGGTCTTATTCTTTTTTTCTTTTACAGTGTTTGAAATAACACATACTGATGTTTGAAGCAAAGAAATGTGTTAACTGTTTCACACTCTTTATTCTTTTCACTTCTTCAGTTGTTCTCTGTTTTCTTTACTTTGGTCTCTAACTTATCCCACACCCATCCTAGTTCAAACCGTACGGAGCGAGGCTTCTTCCAGGAGAGCACCAGGTACGTGTCTGAAACGCTGCATCACCAATACAGTTTTAAGATAAGATAAGATACAGAGTTTAAAAAATTGATTGTTTTGTTGACTTAGATTGTTAGATTCTGTTTAGAAATACAAAAGCAGCTTTGTAACTGCAGGAATGTCTTAAAGACACAACGTCCTGAATGACCTCGAATTTTCTGCTTCTAAATTCAGATAAAACTGAGGTTGTTGCACTAAATATCTAAGAAATATGGCATCTGGATGGCATTACTTCAGCTTCCAGCAATACTGAGGAATCTTGGAGTCATTTTCCACATACAAAAAATCAGGCCTCATCTTATCTTAATGATCTAGTCACCCCATTAGAGCAATTTGCTCTCAGACTCTGGGCCTACTTTTGGATTCTAGACTAGTTAAAAGTAGAATGGGAGGCAGAGCCTTCAGCTTTCGGGCCCCTCAACTGTGGAACCAGCTTCCAGTTTGGATTTGGGAGACAGACACCCATTCCACATTTAAGATTAGGCTTAACACTTTCCTTTTTGGTACAGCATATAATTAACGCTGGACCATGTGACCTTTCTGAATCCCTCCCTTAGCTATGATGCAATAGGTCTAGACTGCTGGGGATTCCCATGATGCATTGAGTGTTTCTTCTTCAAACATACTTTTTCACTCATTATCTGTTTATACACCACGTTGCGTGGTTCCACTTTGCATTTAATTATTTTTAAATGCAATGGTTCTCATCCACACTTTGCCCTGTCTTGATCCCCTCACCCCAACTGGTTGCGGCAGATGGCCCCGCCCCTCCCTGAGCCTGGTTCTGCCGGAGGTTTCTTCCTGTTAAAATGGAGTTTTTCCTTCTCACTGTCGCCAAAGCGCTTGCTCATAAGGGGTCATATGATTGTTGGGGTTTTTCCGTTTTCTTTGTATTATTTACCTTACAATATAAAACACCTTGAGGCAACTGTTTTTGTAAGTTGGCTTTGTTCATCATGACCCCTCAGAAGGGACTCGATCCATGAAACTACTGGCTAATAACCTGCCTCAGCACAACATGGAAGCTCCTGTCAGTTATCACAGCAGCTAAGATGGCACATTGATCAATACATGAGCAGGAAGGAATGGGTACAACATTAACTACTGGAAGACTTGAGACTATAAGACCAAACTGACAAACCAGTGAAACACCTGGATTGACAACAAGAAAGCCTGTAATTCAACAGAACCCTAAGAGCCTTCATCATGAACCCAATGCAACACACTAGAAGTCAACTCTCACAAGTCGCCATCAAGTGTGGGATTGACCAAGGAGATGCAGTATCTCCCTGGCTGTTCTGCATAGGCCTAAACCCCTCAGCCAGATCGTTAGCAAAAATGGCAATGGATACAGACTGCAGAATGGAGCTAATGTTAACCACATGGATAACTTCAAGCTCTATGCCAGGAGCGAACATTGATCCAGACCACTAGGATCTACAGCAATGACATATGTTTCGGAGGTGTTGTCCCTGGCTCAGCTGCAGGGGAGGAGTGGTGCAGTGAGCTCAAGGGGGTGGTACCGGGAGGCAGGTGAGCCACAGGTGGTGGTGACTGACTGATGACAGTGTCTCTTTCTGTTTCTCTATATAGTGAAGGCAAAGTTGAGCGGGGACGGAGAGAGCTGGACTGGAACGACTGTGTTCCCTGACTTCACAACTTTCAATAAAACGCAATTATAGTGAGCACGATCATCGTGTGCGTCGTGTACTTTTACAAGTGGTACCGAAACCCAGGAGTGGGATGTCTGACCCGCACGATGCGCTACCTACCCAGCCTGCACAGTTGTTGGCACAGATGCTGGTTGAATTGGCAACGATGTGTCAAGATCAGGCGGTGGCCCAGCGGGAGCGTCTGATTAAGCTGCAGGAGCACTCAGACCAGCAGACCAGGGTCCTTGAGCAGCTAGTTGGGGCTCCTGCACCGTCGAGGCCCCTGCCTCTGTCAGTAGTGATGCAAAGGATGGGGGACGGTGATGATCCTCAGGTTTTTTTGGAGGCATTCCATGCAACAGCGGAGGCGTGCCAGTGGCCACAAGCACAGTAGACCCCCTGATTCCAATACTGTCGGAGGAGTTGCAAACGGCAGCCCTGAGCCTACTACCGACCTCACAGAGCTGCGTCGCTGACATGAGCCAGGCCGTGTTTGAGCAGATGGGCCTCACCCAAGAAGATCATCGCCGGCGGTTCCGCACCTGCAGGCTGACTGGGGAGGATCATCCGCTGCCGGCGAGACAGCTAAGTGGACGTGGACGTGGCGGTCACACTGGTGGAGGATCACCTGGCCGCAAAAGCAAGGGAGGACGCGCCACCCCCCGCCACCTGGAAATTACCCCCACAGGAGATTTCCCACTGGAGCATTCTCTTGATGACACTCTGCGCTCAGCCTTTGACCAAGTGATTGAGATTGATGGTCACGTGGTGCACCCTGAAGCCGTGCGGACCTACCCGCACTTCATGTTCGTGTTATTAAAAGACAGGTTATATTGAGTGAGTCGTGACACTCGCACGGAGGAGACACACAGCCAGTTGTTGGTGCCACAAGGCCGCTGGGAAATGATTTTCCAGGCGGCTCATTATAACCCCATGGCAGTGCATATGGGATGTGACAAAACTCTGGAGCAAATAATGGCCTGGTTTTATTGGTCGGGCATCTGGGTGGATGTTCACCGCTGGTGCGCATCCTGCCCAGAATGCCAGCTTGTTAACCAGCCAGCCATTCAAAAAGCGCCTTTGCGCCCACTCCCACTAGTGGAGGTTCTGTTTGAGCGCATTGGCATGGTTCTCATCGGGCCATTTCACCAGAGTGCACGTGGCTATCGCTTTGTATTAGTTCTGGTGGATTATGCAATGGGATACCCGGAAGCAGTGCCACTGCGTGACATCTCTACAAAGCGTGGGGCACAGGCACTGTTTCAGGTCATCTCCCGAGTCAGTATCCTGAAAAAAATATTGACTGAGCAGGGCACGTCATTCATGTCTCGCACACTGCGGGAACTGTCCAAATTGTTGGGCATTAAATCTGTTCGGATCAGCGTCTACCACCCTCAGACTGACGGGCTGATGGAGTGGCTGAATAAGACTTTGAAGTCCATGATTTGTAAGTTCATTCACGAAGATGAATGCAATTGGGATCGCTGGTTAGACCCTCAGTTATTTGCAGTTGCCAAGGTCCACCAGGCCTCCACAGGATTTTCTCCCTTTGAGCTGCTGTTCCGCCAGAAGCCACATGGGGTGCTCGACCTGATTAAAGAAAGCTGAGAGGAAGGTCCGTACGGAGCCCCGCAGGGGACATGGGAGAAAAAAAAATTAGGGAGAAAAAAAAAATTAGGGAGAAAAAAAAAATTAGGGAGAAAAAAAAAATTAATACGGACTTTTGCGAGATCTCGCAAAACAAACTCGAGATCTCGCAAAAGTTTTAGCCGCATTCTTCGGAGGCCGCCAGCTCGAAGCCGACCGGGAGGTCGAGGCACGATGTGCCGGGAAAGCGGTGTTCCTCCCGGCTGTAGTAGGTCTCGACCTCCCGTTAGCTTCGAGCTAGTGGGTGTCAGATCTCCAAAAACGTCGGAGCACTTTTGCAAATATGTGATGTCTTGTAAACCGAGCAGGTATCTGACGTTTACACAGCTACATTCATGCCTCAAAATATCTTAAAAGTGTATTTTGTGACCCAGAAAGAGTAATATTACAACTAAGTAGCTGCCGCCATTGTTGGAATTCAACTTTTGCGAGATCCCGAGTTTGTTTTGCGAGATCTCGCAAAAGTCCGCCTTAATTTTTTTTTCTCCCTAATTTTTTTTTTCTCCCTAATTTTTTTTTTCTCCCATGTCCCCTGCGGGGCTCCGTAGGTCCGAGCCCTGCAAAGAATGAGATTCAGTACGTGTTGGACCTGAGAGCAAAAGTCCATCATTCCCACCTCCCTCCATTGTGATGACCATCTGACACGCCCAGAGAGCGGGCAACAGCGCTTTGCGGACGTGTTCCCCCCCCTGCCTGGCAGAACGTCTCTCATTGAGCATCGTTTTGAAACGCAGCCTGGCGTGACGGTGCGTTCACGGCCCTACAGGGTTCCTGAACATAAAAGGCAAATTGTTCAGAGGGAGTTAGCCAAAATGCTGAAAATGGGAGTAATAGAAGAGTCACACAGCGCCTGGCTGATATTGATCCCTTTGTCCTGTTTATTTTGGGCTCGTTCCTGTAAGAGCTCTGGGTCTGAAAGCTTGTACAAGTAGTATAGAGGCCTTTGGCGGTTATTGGGTGGTTTGGATCACTACATATAGGAGACATCTAATACGATTACCCTTGACAACTGTGCCAGAAAGCCTCCCCTGGCACTGCCCCCTGAACCCACTGCACCGCTGCTCCCTGGCAGCTGAGTCTCAAACCACACCCCACCACCACAAACATCTTATCTGTGGTGAAAAAAGAGACTGTGATATATCTTGTTTGGACAAACCTTAAGATCAAAGTGGGCTATCTTTCTGGCGTGAAGGTAGTTCACCCCCTCAAGGATTTGCTTGATGAACTGAGTAGCCTCCTCCTCACTCAGAGACTCCTTCTGGGCCAGGAAATCAAACAGCTCACCACCAGAGACTCTGAAAGGGTTAAAAAATCACTGTAAAAAATGCCGGTTTATCTCTTTTTATACGTTTCTCCTTCATTTCCCACTGAATAGCTTCAGGAACATACTGTCCGACAACCTTTCACACATTCAATGAGCAGGCCTATCCGTCCACTGATGCTGGACGAGTAGGCCTGTCTTGCAGTCGCCGCTCTTCTGTCAGGTCATATTAGAACAGAAAGGACCATCTCCAAACTTTTCCCACACATTTAAAATTGTGAATATTTGGTAGCCAGAAAATGTTATGACTGGGCAAGAGCAATGCTATCACAGTCGGACGCTGGAACTCACTGAGCTCCTGAGAGCGACTTGTTCTCTATAGAAGCAGTCTGCATTCTGAGGTGCTTGATTCTGTGCATCTGTGGCCTCGGAAGTGACAGAAACACCTGAATTCAATTACATGGATGGGTGAGTGAATACTTTTGGCAATCTAGTGTATATACTTAATATCTAAAATATATAATATGGTGTATAGCTTCATATAGCAAATGATTTCTTTTTAAAGATTTTTTTTTCTCCATGTTTTGTAGCCTTTTTTCTCCCCGGTCATGTCCCTGTGTCTGTCTGGTTTCTCCATGTCCTGTCTCTGCAGGTTCCTGGTTTCCCTGCCATGGCTAGTTAATGTCTCCAGTTCTGGTCCCTGAGTTTCTCTTCCTGTCAATAGTCTCTCTGTGTTTCATCCTTTTTTCTTCCCAGTCAGTCATGTCTCCCTGTCTTTCTCCAGCCCCTTTATCAAGTTCACGTGTTTTAGTCTGGGTCTCAGTGTGTGTTACTTCCTGTTTTATTTTGATAGCCTTGCTTTCACTTATACAGTACCAATTTAATTTCAGTAGTCCCCTCTAGGCAACATATATTATAAGGACATGTTTCAACATCACAACCACATCTAAAGAACAGCAGGACTTACTCGCCTCACCTATGATCAGTGTTCATGATTCAGTAACAAGAAATGGGGAAAAAAGGTAGATTTCCAAGGTGAAAACCATTACTGACAAAAAAGAGCACAAAGGCTCATCTCATTTGCCAAGAAACATCTTGATGACCCTAAAAACTTAGGAGGAACATGTTCTATGGACTAAAAAGACAGATGTTTTACTTTTTGTAAGGTTTGCATCCTGTTACATCTCACATAAAACTAAAACAGCAAGTCATATAAGGGTATCAGCAAACGTGGTGGTGGTAGTGTGATGTACCGGGGCTGCTTCGATGCTTCAGGATCCAGACAACCTGTTATCAGTAATGGAGCCATGAATTCTACTCTATACCAAAAAATCCTGAAGGAGAACGTCTGATTGTCCGTTTGTGGATGTTAGTTAAAGTCTGGACTTGCATGTTCCCAAGAGTGGGACAAAATTAATACAATCAACCAAGTTTTAGGTAGGTACTTAGGTAATGGTAGTTATTTTCCATTAATAAATGAAAACACAATTTAGAAACTGTTTTACATTGACTCCAGTTATCCTTGTCTAATATTGATCTAAAACATGGAACTTTAGCAGACACGATAAAAAGAAATCAAGCAGGTGTCAAATGCTTTTTCACAACACTTTTCTTAAAAAAATTTTTGAGAAAATTGGACAAGTAGAGCAGAAAAGAAGAAATATTGGGCTTAAAAAACTATATACAGCAGACGAGCCGTATCTGAAAGTTACGTCCTTCAGAAAAATCCAGCAAAAAACTGTCTTATGATCCTTCAGTTGATCCTTCTGCAGCTCTGCAGACACGGTACCTTAACATTACTGAAGCACTGCGGGATGATCTTGACAGAGGACAGAACAAACCAAAGCCAATATCCAATAAATAGTGTTGAAATGACCTTCCTATTCTGTTCATGAAAACTCATTTCACATATTGACTTTCACACTTGTTACCACCAACTCAGAGTTTGCTATATTATGCATGCCTGTATTTTCATGCATATTTGCACATTTCAATGATTTGTGCACCCATTTCCCATCTGCCTGGCAAAATATAGAATATACATGAAGATTTTCCACTGTACTGTATTTTAGAGAAGCTAATTGGGATTACTCAATAATCTTTGAGTAATTATAGTAGTTATAATCAGCTACTCACAGCTCCAGGATAAGCACCACATCAGTGCGGTTCTCATAGACGTCGTGCAGCATGACGATGTTGGGGTGCTGAATCTGCTGGAGGATGTTTACCTCTCGCTCTATTTCGTCTCGCCGGACTCCACGAGAGCTGGCCATGCTCTGCCGCTTTTTGATAAACTTAGCAGCAAATTCCAAACCTGTAGTTTTCTCTCGACATTGCTTCACAATGGCAAACTGCCCACTCAAACACAGAGAGGAAATCACACAATCAAATGAAGATCATTGAAAAAATCACTTCCTAACTACCACACAGAACCATGAACATATCTGCAGGTTAGATGGAAACAAGGGTGCAGTCCTATTGACTGCACATAACTGTCATAAATATTTGGCAAAGTCTGGCGCACTGCAAAGTTTAAGCAAACTACAACATTTGTAGGTCGTTTTATTGACTGTGGAAAATTAGAGTTATTTTAAAATAGACCAATGAGTAATTTAGTTATTAGTTTGACTGTTTGACACTTTACTAACTAGAATGCACCCCACAAATTTCCTTATCTATATTGAAAATGACAACACAAACAACAACAACAACAAACTGCACAGTTACACCACAGGTCATGTACAGTATTTAACATTCAAATTCACTTATATGACCATGCAGATGCATCTATTTTTTCCTGGTTCACTTCAATGGTTTGTAAGCTGACACTCCACTTCCTGCAGCCAGGCTAAGAGCAAATATAACCTCTGCTAAATATAAACAAGTCCTTTAAAAAGCAGTTTGATGTGCATGACATTTGTCTCTCTCACACAACACACAGCAACAAAAGCAAAGCCAAACATGCAACTTTGTTTCTCACTTCTCTCAGAAATAGAGCGGATCGCTTTTAGAAACCACCTGATATTTAGAGAGTGTGTGTCAGCAATCATCAGCTAAAAAGGAAGCTGTGTGCAGCCAAAGACAAATAAAAGACTTTTCACTGGTGCAGTTAATGACCCAGTGTCATTTCCATACCGTTAGAGCTCAGAAATAACTCTGTGGAAGAGTAAATGTAAGTCAAGTTTGAAAAAGATCCCAGTGTATTTTGTGTAGGTGTCTACTCTGCAAACATGCCTTATATTTCCTACACCAGGATTACCAGTGATGAGCAGTTAAATGAACACAGGAATACACGTTGAAGTAGTTGGTGTTCTGGTTGGTGGTTGAGTTTGTAGTTAATATGCTGTTGTTCTCAATCCATCCGTCTCACTATCTGCATTCTGATTTACATTAAACTAGCCGCTGTTACTCATTAAACTACATTTAAAGCAGATGCAAAAGCCGTGCGCGTCTGTACCTGCCAAGCTCTTCACCAATTTCATAGAAATCTTCCACTTTCTGTTGCTTGAATAGATCCATTACTGCCGCAGTCCCCAGTTTGATGTTATTTCTGTCTGTCCTGAAATGATAATTAAATAACACGTAAAAAGTGCTTTACTTAAACAACATGGCCCAATTTTAAAAAACCATCTACAAATAATAAAGGGAAAAGATTTTGAAGTAAGCCTGTCCCCGAAAATAACCAGTTTCCGATGTCATCTGGAAAAACAGATCACAGGAACTGCAGCGTGTCGTGCCAGACAGACGCTACACAACGATAATGTGTAGAAAATGTGTCCGCGTGTTTAAAACATACGTAACTCTGTGCTCGTGGACTTCCTCCTCGTCATGCCCTGTCCCCGTGTCCGTGTCCCCGTGTCCGTGTCCCCGTGTCTGTGGCTGCAGCGCTCTGCACAGATCACGAAGTCGGGCAGAAAAGTCTCACAAAATTCGTATAGTTGGAAACAAATGTCGTCGTTATATATCGATAAAACGTGTATTCAGAGAAACAGTTACAGGATCTGAACGATGTGTTTGTGTTTGGTAAGATTAACATGATTAAAATGGTGAAGCAGTAAAAACGGAGACGCTAACGTCGAATTTGTTGAATCACACATGTGACATATGAAAACAAATACACAGTGGTCCTGTTTCACGTTTATGAGTGGACTGTTTTAGCAAGATTTGATAACACTTCAAGTGTTACTCAAGAGACTTCTCTATAACGCGTGTAATCTTCCTCCTTACAATGAAATGCAGGTAATAATAGAACAAGAGGTATCAAGCAGTTTCAAAGGAAAGGAGAAAAATATGTGTAAATATTATGTGAAGGCACAAAGCAAACTGTAGTTATGGTTACTGTAGATGGTGTCGTTAAAGTAAGAACTGTTCATTAAGCTGTAGCTACATCCTTACCTTCAACATTCACCACGTCACCTATAACCTGCTGGGGCCAGGGTGACATGTGGTGGGTTGGTAGACTGGTAATAAATAATAAATGTTAGGAAATTACAGCATCAGTTGTGGGATATAATTGTTCTACCCAGATTTTGAATTCTCTCTTCCTGCAGTTTCAGTACTTGCTATTTTTAATCTCATATTTCTGTTCTGTTTTCAATAAGCAGTAGCGTATATAGATTTTACAAAGTAAAAGTCTGTTACAGGTAAAGAGAACAGAGGTAAGCAGGAGGCGTTGGGTAGGTATGTTGTTTTCTTTTCCTGTTTTATTTAGTAATCCCTGTTATCAGTGTTACTTTTTGTTTTTATTAGTCTTTCACTCTTCAGTCTGCTCAGTCAATTAGAGTCTAACTCTAGTTATTAAGCTCCCCCTTGCAAAAATGCTTGTGAAATCTTAATAGTCAGGCTTTCCAGTTGGTCTTGTATTCCTATGTCCAGTAAGATCCTCTTGTATGGTTTTTTTTTGACCGATTCTCTTATTTTCCCCCTTTGCTGCATTTGCTTTTCGCTAATAGTCTTTAAAGTTTTATTATTGTTGACCATAGCACATGAACAATGTAACTTTGGACTTCTATCCTTTGCATGCAGTGCACATAATGTGCTTTAAGTTGTGACATTAGTAGTTTTATATAGGCTCAGTGGGAGAGAGTGAGACTGGGTGTGCTTAGAAACATGAAAAGGAACATGGGGGGGAAGGTCATCTAAAGCTATATGTGTTTTTGTATAGATCTGTTAATCCAAGGTACAAACCAAATGAAATATTTACTTTGGGCCAAGCTGTTAAAGTTCAATCTGGAACAAGGAACACAGATAGTAAAATGAAAGTGCCTGTGCAATGTGAGGCAGAAAAGCTGGTGGCAGATGAACTAGATAAACTGCAACAATACCCCGATTCAGATGAGAGACAGAAGTAGTCAAATGAGGCACCTCTGCTTCCTTTAGAAGTATTACGTCAGAGCAGAGAGTATGCACACTGTATCACCTGTGCTCTGTCAGCAGCTCACATATGGATGTGGATGGAGAAGAGGTCGGGTGTTGAGCTGAATATGGAACCACAGGAAGGAGGGGGCCTGAAGGAGCTGGTGCTTCGATGGTTTACTGAGACACAGGCGCCGCTCGTCCAGCACAATGGAAACTTCCCTGATTGGTTTCAAGGCCTTGCTACAAGAAAGTAAGCAGCATACAAAAGACCTTTGCTTCAGGACACGTAGAGACTAGTGACGAGAAGATACCCAGAAAGCTGATTCTGTTCAGCTGGACGTAGTGAAGAAGCCACTTTGATGACTGACCAAACATTTTCTCCCACTGAGAACGCGACGTCCAGATAAACAGAATCAACTTTCTAGATGACTGAGCACATGAAAAAAATTAGGCTTTTTTATAGGAAGTTCAAGAATTTCTGCTTCACTGGGGCTTCATCACTTACTTGTGATTTCATTTGAACACTGTAAATACTGTAAATATCTCCCATCACTATTATGGTTTTACTGTCCGTGTTTGTGGGTAGCTACTGAGGAAATGCAGAGTTTGAATATCATTTTCATTCCATGCTACCTCATGCCTCACGTTAGGACTGCTGACTTGGTGTTAGACGAGGGAAGAACATATAGGTGAACGTATTATGTATTTGTCCGTTTCTAATTACTTTTCACTGATTGGGATAAAATAGAGATGCAGATAGTGTTGCAGCAGTAGGACATGCACTTAGAGCTTTTTTTTCTTATACTTAAACATGTTTTGCTGAAAGCACCCACAAACTTTTACCTCAATGACTTTTTCAAAGCAAAAGTTTAGCTACATCTGTTTGGGAGAACAGGAGTTGTATTCAGAAAATAAAAAGCAGCCAATATTCTGTTCCATATTAATTAATATCACAGCCAAAAACGAGGTAAAATATGAATTGTCTTTGCTCGCATCATACTATTCAGATTAAAGCTCCTTCTTAAAGACTGGCATTCGACATAAAAACGAGTCGAGAGCTAGTTGTAAGTTATAGCGCATTAGCTACAAGTCTGTTGACATTAATGACCAGAAGGCTCTTAATGAACGGCCGTGGCTGTGCTGAACAGAAGACGGCTGTCCCCGCTTCCAAGGAATTTTGCTTAGAGCGTTAAAAATGTTACCTCTGGATTCGGCATCAATAGAGCTCTGTTTTCTGAGTGATGTAAGAGTGAAATGAATAGTTTCATGGCGTGTTTCAAATCCAGTTTGACTGCCGGTTTGTTCAATTGGATCGGTTTTGTTTTCCGCTGCAGGGAAGCAGAGGATCTCCTGAGGGATAAAAGTATGGGCTGTTTTCTCATTCGTCTCAGTGATAAAGCCTTCGGCTACATCCTGTCCTACAAGTAAGGCAAAGCATGTCAACTGGACCTTGTTGAACTGTTTCAGTATTCTTCCTCATTCCTCTCTCTGCCTTCTCCCAAGGGGTAATGACAGGTGCCGCCATTTTGTTATCACCCAAAATCAAGACGGACATTTTATCATATCAGGAGACTCTCAGACATACGGCAGTCTCACCGAGCTGATCCAACACTACAAGGTCAGCGCCATCCAGCCCTTTGGAGAATATCTGACCTCCAGCTGTAATGAGGTGAGGCTGTCAGGGTTTATAGAAGTGGAACCCAAGCACAAGACACAGAAGGCAGATTGAATGAACCAAACAGCCATTTGATTAGGCTGGTGCAGAACAAAGAAGCCCCAAAGCAGTCGTCCCAGAATTAGGAAAACACTGGGAAGTGTGAACTATATGACACAGGAAATAACCCAAGAGATTACACTGCCACACAATGAACTGAGAGGCCCAGTAAAAAGATGCATGTAACCTGAACCACAAACCTCCCCAAAGTAATATGGAGCTTGACATTAATGGGTACTTCACTGTGACCTCAGACAGCCTCTGATAGATGTAAACCAGGGGTAAAATGGCCTGTATTTATAGCGCTTTACTAATCCCTAAGGACCCAAAGCACTTTACACATCCACACATTCACACACTGGTGATGGCAGCTACATTGTAGCCACAGCCACCCTGGGGCGCACTGACAGAGGCGAGGCTGCCGGACACTGGCGCCACCGGGCCCTCTGACCACCACCAGTAGGCAACGGGTGAAGTGTCTTGCCCAAGGACACAACGACCGAGACGAAACTGTCCTTCCGATTACAAGGCGAACTCCCAACTCTTGAGCCACGATCGCCCCACAACCAAGAAGGTGCACAACCGATTTCCTCACGGGGCCACATGAGAAACTGGGATTGTTGCCTTTTTGTCTTCTCTTTTTCTCATCTTAAAAAGAGGTTACAATTATGCATAATAAAAACACGAATTCTTTTAAGTTCTTGCTTTCCTGTTCTGTGAGAAAAAAGGAGTGTATAAAATCAGGTTCAGTGTCTGAGGCAGAAATGCAAATCTCCAGCAAATGCGAGATCTGCCTTCCGTTCTGCATCTGAGAGCAGATCTGAAATATCTGGAATGTCTTTGCTTTTCTCTCTGTTCCTGTACTGTGTTTAGCTCACTGCCAGGCTGAAGAAAACTTAACCCTGAACTCTGTTTATTTCAGCAGCTTAGCTTCATACTATCACAGACCAGCATACGTGTCAACAACAAAAGAAAAGTATATTAAAAATTCTTAGCAAAAGAAAATTAGCAAGTCCTCTATATACAAAACCCCCCAAATGCTTAAACACATGTAGCAGACATATTTAACCTCGCTGCCATGTTAGATGAAGCTCAACTCCTTGTTTACTTTCCCTGTTTCTCCATGTTTCATTTCTCTCTCTCAGTAACCTCTAGCTTCCTTTGCTGTTTTAGACTTTTTTTATTACCTTTCTGTAATTACGAGTGTAAAGCTCCAGTCAAAGTAAGACATTTGTTATTACAGGAGAGAAGGGAGCCGGAGATCGACAGACGGATTGGGGCTGCAGCTGCAGTAATGCGGACGCTGCACCGGTCCGTCGTGGTGAAGAGGGAGCTGAGTGTAAAAGCGAAGCTCTCAATTTACCGGTCGATCTACGTCCCTACCCTCACCTATGGCCACGAGCTGTGGGTAGTGACCGAAAGAACGAGATCGCGGATACAAGCGGCAGAAATGAGCTTCCTCCGAAGGGTGGCTGGCCTCTCTCTTAGAGATAGGGTGAGAAGTTCGTCCATCCGGGAGGGGCTCAGAGTAGAGCCGCTGCTGCTCCACATCGAAAGGAGCCAGCTGAGGTGGTTCGGGCATCTGACAAGGATGCCCCCTGGGCGCCTCCTGGGTGAGGTGTTCCAGGCATGTCCCACCGGGAGGAGGCTCCGGGGCAGACCCAGGACACGCTGGAGAGATTATATCTCTCGGCTGGCCTGGGAACGCCTTGGTGTTCCCCCAGATAAGCTGGAGGAGGTGGCTGGGGAGAGGGAGGTCTGGGCTTCTCTGCTTAGGCTGCTGCCCCCGCGACCCGGCCTCGGAGTAAGCGGAAGAAGATGGATGGATGTTATTACAGGAAGGCTCAAAACATTTATAATAAGAAATAACTGCATTTCAAAATTTACAAACCTTTACAGCACACTGCATTGGAGGCAATTTACACTCCCGACTATTTCATTTGATGCTGTACATGCATTGTAACTTGAAACAGTTTTTTACAGAACACTGTATCATCACTGTTAGTGAGCGCTCCAAGCAGTTTGCTGTTTATGATTACCGTGGGTTCGTACAATAGCAAAGTTACATTGGTTTCCTATGAGGAACGTCAGCTGCTTTCATTTCATTCTGGCACATATAAAACTGATTCCTTGGTCACACTTAATTTGTTGACTGAGCGCCATAGTGCAAAAAAGCAATGCAAACCACTGACGAGAGCATTGGTTGACAGATTCCATAACAGTTCAACATAAACAGCACAAGAGCTAAAGCATGTAAACAGCAGGGCGTATTTCTTGTGTTCCTCGCATCCCTGTTTGGTCTTGAATGGGCCGACCAGTCTACGCCACAAAAACTCAAAGGTGGCACCACAGTAAGTGGCGGGTGGGAAGGATTCCATTCGCTCTGTAGGGAGGTTGCTCATTCTTTTATCTTCCATAGGTTTACTTGGTCTCCAACAGACCACACACTGACAGGTGTGGGATGAAACCAACTGACTTAATCTTCATGAGCCAGTAGATGGTATATCACTGGAGGGGACATAAAACCATATAAAACCACTGCGTGCTATTTACAACCAATGTGGGAAAACGGTGTACTTCATTATCTATGTATAATGAAGCTCGGCACAGCTTTAGAGCTTGTCCAGAAGAGTGCTTCCACATTGCTGTAACACAGCTCTTACCTGAGCATGTTACTCACTGAGACTGAGACAGCTGCTGCTGCTGCTATAAGGCGTATATGATTTACTCATGAAAGTGGCCACTTTCATATATCATTTTAGTAAGAATCCAAAACATACAAGTTTCTTTTATATACTTTTTCTAGGGATATTATATCTGTTTTCACTCTTGTATGCTTTTCATACAAGTTTCACTCACAGATAAAAACTCTATAAGATTTATATGTATCTTTTCCATAAGGGTGATGGTGCTTGCATCTAAAAAAGGATGCAGTCCCTTTTTCATCCTTCAAAGCTTTCAACATCTGCCTATCCTTCTGTCTCTAGACTGGCAAAGTCCTCTCTCCATTGCTCCCACCATAGTTTCAGATGTTCAGGCAATGGGTCATCCCATCCTGTGCTTTGACATCTCTTGCAGGATTCTTTTTCTACTGAGAAGATGGGTAGTAGTACATCCCAGTGGGTTGTATGTGGATGCAATAGTGGACAATATTCCACACTGTATTACAGGTAGTCGAGGGATCTCTTATATACCAAGATGATGGGAGAAGGTCTTCACCATGTCTGTCTTGAAGGAAGATGATAAACCAACAACTGTGTTCTGCCCTAAATGTTTGAACAGTGTAACCCTCATCGTCTTTGCAAAGTATCACTCGTCTGGGTGCTAGTGCTCTGGGGCAGTTGCAGCCAATCAGGAGACCTGTTTCACTATTGAGGGGTTAATCTATGGTTGGTGATAGGCAGGAGGGAGGTGGGTGTGTGCTGCAGAGGTGTAACCCGTCACATGGAGACCAGATACTGTTTTACTGTGCTTTCTCACAGAAGTGTCACAGTGTTGACATCCTTCACACCTGACCTTGCTTTAACCTCCTAGGACCTGGCATCCACATACAGTGGGGCAAAAAAGTATTTAGTCAGCCACCGATTGTGCAAGTTCCCCCACTTAAAATGATGACAGAGGTCAGTAATTTGCACCAGAGGTACACTTCAACTGTGAGAGACAGAATGTGAAAAAAAAATCCATGAATCCACATGGTAGGATTTGTAAAGAATTTATTCGTAAATCAGGGTGGAAAATAAGTATTTGGTCACCTCAAACAAGGAAAATCTCTGGCTCTCACAGACCTGTAACGTCTTCTGTAAGAAGCTTTTCTGTCCCCCACTCGTTACCTGTATGAATGGCACCTGTTTGAACTCATCATCTGTATAAAAGACACCTGTCCACAGCCTCAAACAGTCAGACTCCAAACTCCGCCATGGCCAAGACCAAAGAGCTTTCGAAGGACACCAGGAAAAGTATTGTAGACCTGCACCAGACTGGGAAGAGTGAATCTACAATAGGCAAGCAGCTTGGTGTGAAAAAACCAACTGTGGGAGCAATCATCAGAAAATGGAAGACATACAAGACCACTGATAATCTCCCTCGATCTGGGGCTCCACGCAAGATCTCATCCCGTGGGGTCAAAATGATGATGAGAACGGTGAGCAAAGATCCCAGAACCACACGGGGGGACCTGGTGAATGACCTGCAGAGAGCTGGGACCAAAGTAACAAAGGTCACCATCAGTAACACACTACAACGGCAGGGAATCAAATCCCGCAGTGCCAGACGTGTTCCGCTGCTGAAGCCAGTGCATGTCCAGGCCCGTCTGAAGTTTGCCAGAGAGCACATGGATGATACAGCAGAGGATTGGGAGAATGTCATGTGGTCAGATGAAACCAAAGTAGAACTTTTTGGTATAAACTCAACTCGTCGTGTTTGGAGGAAGAAGAATACTGAGTTGCATCCCAAGAACACCATACCTACTGTGAAGCATGGGGGTGGAAACATCATGCTATGGGGCTGTTTTTCTGCCAAGGGGACAGGACGACTGATCCGTGTTAAGGACAGAATGAATGGGGCCATGTATCGTGAGATTTTGAGCCAAAACCTCCTTCCATCAGTGAGAACTTTGAAGATGAAACGAGGCTGGGTCTTCCAACATGACAATGATCCAAAACACACCGCCCGGGCAACAAAGGAGTGGCTCCGTAAGAAGCATTTGAAAGTCCTGGAGTGGCCTAGCCAGTCTCCAGACCTCAACCCCATAGAAAATCTGTGGCGGGAGTTGAAAGTCCGTGTTGCTCGGCGACAGCCCCAAAACATCACTGCTCTCGAGAAGATCTGCATGGAGGAATGGGCCAAAATACCAGCTACTGTGTGTGCAAACCTGGTAAAGACCTATAGTAAACGTTTGACCTCTGTTATTGCCAACAAAGGTTATGTTACAAAGTATTGAGTTGTATTTTTGTTATTGACCAAATACTTATTTTCCACCCTGATTTACCAATAAATTCTTTACAAATCCTACCATGTGGATTCATGGATTTTTTTTTCACATTCTGTCTCTCACAGTTGAAGTGTACCTCTGGTGCAAATTACTGACCTCTGTCATCATTTTAGGTGGGGGAACTTGCACAATCGGTGGCGACTAAATACTTTTTTGCCCCACTGTATGTGGACATCACATTTTAGGATGTCTGGATGAAAATATCCACCACTTATATTATACACTGTATATCGAAATTTAAAATGAATGTCCTCATATGTGGATTTTTTCTCAGAAACGAAAATCAGGTAGTAAAAAAAATAAATAAATAAATAAATAAAAATCAGGTAATTCTTTGTTTTTACATTCATCAGGTCCCAATCAGCCCAAATAGCAAAGAGAAATTAAAAATGCATGCTGTGGAAGAGTTCAGGTCTTAGGAGGTCAAAAAGCCATAGCACAGCTCATTAGCCGTCAAATACGTCCTTCTGTCTTCTAGAGACCTTTTTATGAGGTTTGTGCAGTTGTGAAGCTGATGTGAGTTTGGTGTTCCCCATGTGATCTGGTTGATGTCTTGTCACAGTGTACATTTGTTTTGGTGCTTGGTCCTTTTAATGTCCTTTAGCTTCTCACTGTCGCTGCGTAACTTGGGCGAAGAGCAGAGTTGAAGGTAACTGGGTTCCAGATGATTTCCACAACAGGGATGACACTATGGCACTGAAACTGGGAAACTCTCCACTTCTATTAAAGCGTTTGTAACAGGCAGTTTCTGATTTTTCTCACTGTCATTCAATATTTCCAGGCCCTTTACATAAGGCATTGCTACCATTCATGGAGTCTGTAAAGTTTCTTTGGGATCTTTCGTCTGTACTTTTGACAGGTTTGATAGCTTCTCTCTAAATGCTCTTTGAAAAACAAATGCCTGACCGTATTGTTGATTATGTTTTTTCCAGAACATGCCTTGTAGACATTACAAGTGGGGCCACCAATGCATTTTTTAAATCAGCAGCAGAGATGCCCTATTGGTCTATCAGTGACATTAAGGAGGTTTTCTATTGGATTTGCTCACCACTGAACACTGTTGGTTCCGGTGTGGGTAGCCTGCTCAGCGTTATACTGTCCTAAACACTTTGTGCTAGTAGAGCAACAGCAGGAGATGGAGATCCCATGGATCTGTCACATGGGTGTGCTGCGCTCTTAGCAGACTGGATACGACCAACCTGTAGTCTTTCTCCATTATAAGCTTCTTTCTTATGCTCTTCTTCCAGAGTGATATCTGCACTAATATCTCCATCAGCACCGGTTAGCCTTTTATATGTGATTTTGAAAAAACAGTTACTGGCTTACATGCATCAGTGCTTTTGTCTCAAATCCACGTGACTTCTTATGTCAGCATAGTTTCATAATGTCAGTGTCATCCTTTCCTTTTATTTTTCTCTAAATTGTCTGCAAGTGATGACGAGCATGTTTCGGTTCTGTCTGACTTCAGCTTTTCTCTTGGTGATAAGGTAATACGTCTATTTTTTATTTGTTTTTTAAAACGTCTCCCTTGATGTTAGTAAGAATTTTTTCTGTTGACATTCTGTTGTGTTCAGAGCAGCAAGATTCATCTGTAGTGCTTTGGATGTTAGACTGCAGATATGTCAGCGTTTTTACTTATTATCAGTTGTTCGCTTTATACCCTCCTTCTTTGTTCACTTGCATTTTGAAGCAAGCTTTGTTCATTAATGTCCTCAGGACTCACTGGTGAAGCTTGTATATTGTCCATTTTCTGTGCAGCCTCCTCTAGTCTTTTGTCACTTCAGTTTTTAGAGCACGTGCTGCCACCTGCAGGCCGTCATGAATGTACACTTTGACATTTTGAGACACTTTCACAGCAGCTTCTAGCCAAAGAACACTTAAGCCTAAGCTGACGGATTTTGTTGTGTATAGCAGTTTAACTCACAACTGTCACAGAACAAGAGCTGAAGAAACTTTAATCAATAAAAGAAAAATCCATTCAAAACTATTAGCAAGATAAAAATTGCCATTTTTTCATGAAACTAAACTAGGTGTTTGCTGTCTGTGATTCAGTTAATGCCCTGAAGTATTTGGCCATTTTAGTTACATCTTCAACACCACTGTTAATTGTTAGCATTAACAAAAACTACCGAGTGCTGCTCAGTTTATTTTGTTGACTGGACAGGAACACATTCCCAAATGCTTCTTTTTTCTGAGACCATATTAGTGCAACAGAGTCTTCCAAACACGGTTTGATAAACAGAAGGGCCTGCTGTTTTTATTTCACCAAGTTTATGAGAAATCATAACGCTGGTCAGATGGCTCCATCCCTGGGTATGCAAAGCTTGGTTCAAAAGTTCTTGTTGCTAGCAAAGGTCCAGATGTTCATTCCCACTGCATCAGTCAAGTTCTTGCAATCTTTTGCATGTTTAGTTCCATAATAGCAAATTCATTCTTAAACCTTAATCTTGTCCAATGTCTAATCCTTAAATGCAGCAGTCTGGTCTCCACAAGCTAATCATACCTTAACATGTGACTGAATTTGAGGTCATGTCATCAGATGATCTGTCTGGTTTTGCTTGTTGAAGCTCTTATTAGACAATAATGTTGCTTGTGATTTTCAGGTGGACACAAATGAACTGTATGATGTGGTGAACTATAACACCAAACAGATGTCTGGGGTGAGCGTGCAGGCACTGCGGACTCTGTGGGATCAGAAAAGTGATCATCACAGCCATGTGGGTACTAATCAAAGGATTCAGCAGCAAAATGACCCTCCTGCAGTGCAGCCACCCATACCACCGAAATCCACAGCCAGAAGGCTGACGGGGACGGTGTCTGTGGATGCAATGTCTCTTTCCCAGGTAAGCTGGACACTTGAACTGTCCTTTTTGAAGAATACAGAATTATAAGTGCTGTAATTACATAACATGTAATTAAAAGTGTGCATCTCACCACATACAAAGCTTTATAGTCAAAATACTTCTTAGGGAATTACAATTTTATATTTAATTTTATTCAATAGCTCAAGAATCATGTAGGAGAAAATTTGTGTAAAACACTGCACGTGCATACTTATGTGCAAATTATGCTAATGTGTGCAGGTATGCAACACAGTTTCACAATAATTAAATGTTTGCTTTCAGTGGCAGCATCCAACAGCAAAATCAGTTTAATCCAACTTCACAGTTAAAGCTCATTTTGTGCATCAACACAACAAAGATTGCAAAGTAACATAATATGAGAGCTATATTTCATATGTATATGATAAGAACTGCATTACAAACATGGACCAAAAATACAGTAATTCTTAACATTTGTGAAACCTGCATAAATATGACCTAAAATGTGACATGACCTGTAATACAGACAAATAAAGCACTGATCCAAAAAAAAAGAAAATGATCCAGTGTTACATTTCTGTAAGAGAAAAGTGTGAACTTTTCAGTATCGGGTGTGATGCTTTTGAGCAGCAAGAACTGCAACTAAACAGTTACTGCGCTGTTTGTCTGGAGCTGAGAGCTGTTACACGTTTATGGCACGAACCACTCTCCTGATATTTTACTGTAGAATTTTCTGATAACGTTTAGAACTTATTAGTTTGTCAGTGATGGGAGCTATGCTTTCACCTTACAGTCTTGCCATCCAGTATGAGAGAGGCCTGTATTTAATTTACTCTTACTCTATTACATGCCTTGCTGTTGAAGAGATCTTTGTTGGGCCAGGGTAACAGTGGTCTTGAATTTTCTGTTTAGCCACTGTGTATTTGAAGTACACAGAATCTGGTTTGGTGTGCTTTAATTAACTTCAGCAAACAGGTACAAAGGTTTACTAATGTGTGGAAAATGTGTTTCCTTACTCGACTCCACACACGTACAAAAACCCCACAATTTTATATATGACACAGAACGGTGTTTTGCAGCTTCCTGCATATGTACAGCCTAATAAGAGCGCGCTTGAACAGCCTTTCATGGCCATAGAATTACTTGATGGAGACTTTCAGCAGGACAGTGCACCTGCATGTCACTTTTGCTAAAATCACAGTTACATCAGAAAGTCCTGCCTGTTCTGAGGTGGGGTTTAAATCTACTCAGTTTTATTGAGAATAAAATCTCAGACTCTGTTTCAGTTTCACCCATAGATAATACTAGCTCTTTAGATGAATGTTAAATATGTTGTGTAATATCTACAGTTCCAGTTTGCTGTCCTGCCCTCTGGCAGATCCACTGTTAATTTTGGTGACAATTTTTTTTCGGATGAAAGCAAAATGATAAGTAAAATAAAAAATAATGCAGAAGGATAAAAATGATGAAATGAATTGACACATTTTTCAACGAGTGAAAATGAGATGAAAATATTCTGGAGAGATGAGAACAAATGATAAAGGAAGTTGAGTATAAACGTGACGCGAGTTTGGAAGTGATTCAATCAGAAGTAATCTCCTTGTTTGCTAAACTTTCACACACATTGATTTGCCTCAGGGAACAGTATAACCTTCCTATTTCCCATGCTCTGTAAAAACACAACAACATCTCAACACTTGAACGTTTAATGAACATTTGATTTCATGGAAAATAATTTGCTTTTGGAGCAACGTGGTCAAACTTGGACACTTAATATTTTTGTTAACTGAATCAACTTTAGATTAAGTCAACTATAATCTTACGATATTTAGTTGATCTTGATGCCTAAATTTGACTAAAATTCATTGTTGTTCGTCTTTTCATTCAGAAGACTAAAAGTCAAAATTTTATGTGAAAATGACTCAACGTCCAGTCAGTTGTTCTTCTTTTCCATCGTGCCATGTCCTTGGTAAAAGTAGATCATGTGATTCTTGGGCTTGGGTCTTCATCTTGCAAATATAGAGCATCTTGAGGCAAATATTGTTATGAATTGGTGCTAAATACAATAAAATCTAATGAAATTTATTTAATTTAAAGAAATGCTAGTGAATTGTGTAACTGGACTACTTTGTCACTCATTTTTATTAAGGGTATGCCTCCAGGACCAAAAAGAGGGATTCCTCTAGGATTTACCCTGAGTGGTTCCTTGCCTGATACAACTTCACATCCAATGAAATCCCAGATGGATGCATACAGAGCAGATGGAATCATGGCAAACACAAATTCAGCAGTAATGTCTAACAAAGACTCGGTTGATGCAACTGACACAATGTACCCTGGTGATCTTTTTCCTGGCATCACAACCTCTCAGTCGACACAAGTAGAGAGCAGGAGCAAATCCCTACCACAACTGGACAACAACACCACAGAGGAGGAGTACTCCAACCAGCTCAGCAGCCTGTCTCTGACATCGCCTGTTCCAGGAAAGAGGGTTACCTGCCAAACCTATTCCCTCCACGCACCCCATGAAAGCGTGATCAGGTCAGAAGAGCACAATGATGACCAGGAAATATCAAGATCCAACCCTCTGTACCAGACCTCTGAGGGGTCTGAAAGCCGTTCAACCCAGCGAGGAGATGACATGTATGCTGAGGTTCCTCCGGTGACAACTCCTGCTAGGCTGCGAGATGACACCTACGAGCAGATCCCTGGTGAGGCAGCTGCTGTTCAAGGCAACACTTATGAGACGCTGGACGACATGAAGACCAAGAAGTCAAAGTCCACCTGGAGTAAAAGTGTAAGCCTGAAAGAATACTATGTATTCCAGTTCTTACTGTAAGCAGCAAAATATTAATATATGAACTTTTCTTATGTTCTGTTTGCAGAACATGAAGTGGAAGAAATTCCTACCTGACTACAAGAAGAAATAAATGCAGAATCTGTTGTGGAGAACCTCCTTAATATAAACGAGATGAACATTGCTCCTCCAGTTATTTGTTCTTATATGCAGATGACTGTGTGCTGTGAGTGACATAGGGATAGAGATAAAGTCAAGATAAGAGGCTTACACATAGGTAAGATTAAGAAAATCAAAGCTACAAAAAACCCTGAGCTGGACAGACGAGGGGTTTTTGGGACTGAACCCAATCACAAATGTTTTTAAATCAGAAAGGATTGGTTTTGTCTGAGGTTGGGTCCTTGGATATGAACAATGTCTAATCTGTAACACCTGCTGTTAAATACTTGGATTTTATTGTTGACAAGAATCTCAGCACTGCTGTCATGGATTTGAATGGGAAAAAGGTTTGAAATCATTACGTTAGGTCCTGATCTTAGCCCTGTTTTAACTCACATCATCAGATCCTTTGAATCAAACTCAGGGCTGTAACGCACAAAAACATCCATAAATATTCTTATTTACTCACAATTTATTACAATTACTTATTTTCAGCAGATTAGACCTGTGGTCTCCTTTGTCTCCGACCCTTATTGTGAAGCACTTTGTGGTTTTTATCCTGTGTAGAGTGCTCTTTAAATCAATAAAGTAAAGACCAACTGACAATGAGGCGGGTGGTTATGGGCTAACATTACAACAGCTAATATTAGGCTTCCGTGTCCTAAAAATCACTTTCCCTCTAAACAGGTTGAATATATTGTCACATCATGTCAGGATTAATTTTCCAGGTGTCTGAGTCAAACAATGTTAGATCAAAGTTTTATGAACGCCAGCTAACAAAACGGCAGCGCTTACTGACAGAAAGATTCAGGATATCCTGAGCAACTCAATTCAGTATTGTCATCAGATAGAAGTGAGCTCTACTGATTGATCCACCCATCCTGGACAGATTTCTCAGCTTTACAGCCTTCTCCAGAGTAAATAGACATATTGACATAGTAAACTTGGCTATCTGAGTTGAAATAACAAATATGTGAAAACAGTATGCCACTTCCTAACCAATGAACAGACAACATTTTTCAAAAGGGTATCCACTCCAAGAAAGGAGGCGAGATGCTGAAACAAACTGATACGTACTCGGCCCTGGATCATTAAGGGCAACTGTGCTGCAGAGACAACCATACCTAAGTACACCCAGTACTTTGAAGAGCTTAGAAATGCTCCTGTTGTTATTTTTCTACGTGTCCTTTGGCATCAGTGTCTTGTCTTGTGGTTTTAGGTAAAGTAAACTGACAAACACCAGGGTAAAAAGTGAAGCCAGTGCAAAATCAACAAAACTCCAAATCCTACAGGGGGTGATTTTAAAAAGAAGTTAGTTAGTCAGTAAAAAATAAATAATAAAGTGTGCTAACACTTTATTATTTATAACTAGCTATAGTCACTAGCTATCTGTAGGTCTCAATTCTTTAATTATCTTTAATTATTGTTTTTTATGTAAATGGTTTACAGGCACCATGATACTGAAAAATGCAGCCGTACACTCTGTCTTACATCCACTTGTTGGAATCACTGTACTGATCTCATTTATGAGATGACCATGCTGTTTGTGCTTCTGGAGGTGTGGGACCTGATGGACCAACCAGAGGGCAGCAGGTCGAACATGTGGTGGGTGGGGTGCAAGGAGTCACCTGTGATTGCTTCCAGGTAAGCAGAGGGAAGCCAATGATTTTTTTGGGGCAGTTCTCAGTAGTGTGTACCAAACACCAAGGCAGCAGGAGAGCACGCTCTTCACTGAGGAGCGGTAGAAGGCCAGCGGCAGCTTCTAGGTTATCCTTTCTCAAGACACGGAGTAAGTGCAGCCAGTGCAGGTCCGGGGGGACAAAGATATTGGTTGGGTGGCTTGGGGTACAGTCATAGATGTATAGGGCACACAGTAGGGGCTGAGAGCGTAGTCCTGTGAGGAAATCTTTGATCAAGGAGCAGGTGGCAGGGGGGTGTGGAGGTGGTCTAATTTGGATTCAGGATGTCTGGGATTATAGTGCTGAATTCTGAGCTGTAGTCCATGAAGAGCATCCTTATATAGCTCTTCCTGTTTTCAAGATGGGTCAGCGCTCTACAGATGGGTCAAGGGATGAGGGTAGACAGTCCCTGATGTGCAGCGACACTATCTGCTCGAAGCACTTCATGACTACAGACGTTAGGGCTATCGGTCTGTAGTCGTTGAGCCTGTGTAGACCAGACATTTTGGGGATGAGAACAGTAGTGGAGGCCTTCAGAGAGTGGTGTGAGTCAGGGAGAGGTTGAAGAGCCTGGTGAGGATCCCCCCAGTTGGTCAGCACATTTGTAGTTGGTGAGGGCTTGGATGCCTCTCCACACCTGGTGCAGGTTGTTATCAGTTAGGAAGCCCTCTGTCCTCCTCCTGTAAACCTCCTTGGCCTGTTTGATGCCCCTCCTCATGTTGACTGTAGCAGTGCTGTACAGGTAACTGTCTCCTCAGCCTGAATTACAAGTTCAACACAATGGACTCGAGTGAAGTGGATGCAGGAGGGTGACGAGATAGCCTAAAACATAGTTAAAAATGAGACAAGGAAGCAAAACTAAATGCAAAACAGAGGAGACATCTAGCTGTGCAAAATAAAATGGGCAGTAAACTTGTGGAACAGAGAAAAGACACTGGAAAAGCTAGACTAACCAAAACAGAAAGGATTACTTAATCAATATAAACACTCCATGTAAATATTTATTTAAAAATATTAATTAAAAACACTCAATACAAATGCAGTTAAATCAGCACAACATTTATTTTCAAATACAAAGAAATACAAAAAAATACATATCAGCTGGGCACTTTTCTGCTGACTAATAAACAAGCATATTTCCATTACTTTAGCTTGTTATTTAAACATTTTTTAACTATGATAAGATTTAAATTTTATATATTTGGTTTATTTGAAACTTTAATCTTCATCCTCACTGACCACAGTAAGCACACCATCTTTGATGGAGGGTTCATGTCTCCTGGCATTAAAGGTTGGAGAAGGTTGGGGGAGGGGCATTTATAGATTGGTGTTGATAGATTTTAAATTTGTAAAATGTTAAATGCAATTACCCATGACCATGCCGGATAGCTAGTTAGCTAGCACATTTACTATTAGCTAAAGTGGTTTTTGCTGCTGCTACTGAAGCGCAGAACACATGAATTTGGGACTTCTGAGGGTGCAGTTGAGCGCTTGCATTCACTGATCTGAGAGGTTGTAACCACAGAGTTATAGCTGTAAGCAGTTAAAAAATTAAATAAATAAATGAGTAAAAACTGAATTGCAAACATTAATCTACACATTTATGTATATTTTCTCTGTAACTATACATTTAAAGCGCAAGTGAAAATACAAGTTTAAATTTTTTTTTACACATTATCTCTTTTTTTGACAGCTCTCGCATTTTGCAACGTATTTACTTCCATATATCGGCCCTAAAGGAAAAGTTGATAGTTGGGACGTATATTTTTGACCACTAGATGTCTGATGTCAGAATTATGTCGTTTTTCTGCGGCAGCGAATGAGAAGAAGAAAATACGGAAGTACGGCTCCCAAACACATTCCCGTTGGAAGAGTAAAATACTGCAGATTGCCGTATTTGCTTTGAAACGAAGCATATCTTGGACTAAATATTCAATCTCAATAAGACGATGGGGACTAGAGACGATGAATACGATTATTTATTCAAAGGTAAAAATGTGAATTTCTCGTTAGTGTCGTAGCTTTTAGCCGATAAGCTAAACAGGCCAGCTGGTCAGCTGTCAGGCTAACTAAGCCAGCGTCAACCTTTGTGCTGTGGTTGATTTTCACCGAGCTTTCAGGAAATTGATTTGAGGGTGTATACCTCTAAACGGCCTGCACTTGAGGGTTGGCGTTATAGTGCTATTTTCTTTACGTACGGTGTATTGAAGTGATGGGGCGAAAAGAAAAGAACATTAGCTGTTAGCTACTGTTAGCTTGTTGATGGTAGGCGCGGACACGCCTAGCGTTAACCGTTATCACGTTATCTTAGGTCGAGCTTGACAAGCTACAGGAACTTGTGTGAGGATTGGAAAGAATGCGTTAAGAGCTGCTTCATGAACACGTGACCACAATTTTAAAAGTGACCCAAATCATTCTTTTCGCCATTATGTTATTTTTAAAGTATTTTTATTACTGTGAATGTGTAAAATTTGCTTAAAAAGTCAGGAAGATTACTATTACTATTTTTGTGTCATAACAATGCTTCTTGGTAATAAGTCGTGTACTGTTGGAATGCCTTTCTATTACTCCTTAAATGGTATCGCATGTTTGGGTTGCACCCATGAAGAACTATGCCAATGTCAAACAACTATCAACTCTTGTTTTGAGCTTCTGGTACGCCAGGTATGGACAATCTGATGTCTGATTAGCAGGGCATGAACCTGATCAGTCAACATGTTTGACTGATCTGGATGAGATCCATGTCATAGGGCAACTTCAAGTTGGTGTTTTACAAGACTAAGTTTCAGCATTATTTTTGAGTGAGTCCTAGTGCCATCTCCACATTGAAGGCCAGGTCCCATATGAGGGTGGATATCAGAGACAGGCTGTGCAGTCGGTGTCCCAACAAGACAACATCACAAACACACTGTCAGTGTGGTACTCAGTCTTCTACAGATTTGCAATCAAAGTTTGGAGGACAATATTTCTTATGGTTTTGTAACCAGACAACCTGGAACAGACTGCCATGACTGCCCTTCACTGTTAGTTTCATTTAGTGTTGATAATGGGTGCAGTTGAACCCTGAATGTGTATAGGAATGTTACGTTCAGCAATGAGTCCAGATTGTGCTTACTGCAGTTGGCTCATAGTGTCAAGTGTCAGAGTATGGAGAGGATGTGGAGAACCCTGTGCTGATTTATGCACCGATACGGTGAAAGCTTTTGGTGGAGGCAGTGTGATGGTGAAGAGCAGCATCTTCCTCAGTGAAAAAGCAAAGCTTCTCATCACTGGTAATCTCAGTGGAGCTAGATATCAAGATGAGTTTCTGTAACCAGTGGCAATCCATATCTCCACAGTCTGGGAACAATCTCTGTCCTCCAAGACGCTTAACCCACACAGAGTGGAGTTTATCAGAGACTAAATCCAGAATATAGGTGTGGAGAGCATGGAATGACCTGCCAGCAGTCCTGATGTCAACACAGCTGAATGCTTGTGGCATCAGGATGGAGGGTGCTAGTCCTGCCAGAGTAACCAACACAACCACACTGGCTGCCTTGTAATAAATATGGGTTGAAGAATAGGATGCAATCCCACAGCAGTGTGTGACCAAGCATGAGGAGAAGATGAGGCTGTCGTGGCTGTTTGGTTCTTCCACATGCTACTGAAGTCTCTGTTAAATGAATAAATTGTGAAATTGCCGGTGTGTCTTGTTTCTTCACATTTTCAATCCAATAACTGAATAACGAGTCAGCAGCAGAATATGTCTGACGTTGGCATTGGAAGTTTTGGCAAGTTGTTATTGGTGTAACCCACATACTCACCTTTGTTACTTAACCCACAACTCTGTCTTCCTTTCACCATCAGGCAGCATTTAAGGGGAAATAAACTGGTTCTTTAATGGTTTAAGATTTATTGCCAGGCAACATTCTTCCATTAAAGAAATAATGAACCGAACACTAATTTCATTACTTTCTGTGCTAAGTTATATATTTGTACCCACACTAGTTTCTGTGATAGGCCAACAGGACAGTTCTTTTTATTTTATTTTTTAAAGATTTAGTGGCTTTTTTTGAACAACCAACAACCTATGAGATAAACAGCAGACTTTCACATATGGTAAAATTCACTTTAGATATTTGGGATCCCACCACTCTCCTCATTTTGCTGTCACATTCCTGTTTATAAAATTTGCCTTATCCTGCTGTGTGCTTTTGAGGTCCCAGTTGAAGCTGTCACAAAATTATTAACACGCTTTATGAGTTGTTTTTTCTGTATTCGTTGCAGTATGATGACTACTAACAAAGTTCAAGACAGACAGGCTTTCTCTGCCTTTGCTTGTTCAACAAAACCTCATTGAAGTTTTCAGGCGGGTGACCTCATACCTTTCCCTATTGAAGATAACAGGAATCACAGAGTTGATTATCAGCTTTCTCTGTTACACCGGGCTTTCTGCTTCAGGATCTGTGCATGCTCACAGAAAAATGGGTGTTTTGTAGGTTATGATTCTTCTTTTGGGTAGAAAAGGATCCCCAAGATTGCTGCCTGTGCTACTCAAAACATTATTATGACTTCTAAGGTGACGGCTGCACATTAGAGCGTTTTAAACTGAACATATTGTGTGAGGTTATATATGTGCACATGTCTGGGATCAGTCCAAAGTATCTACCCAACAGTCGTTGCATTTTTCTTTTATGTTCCTGTGGTTGGAACATGATTAACAGTGAAGGCCACCATAAAGGCCCTGCAGTGGGAAAACATCCTCATAACATCCCAGAATTTCATAAAACACGAACCGCTTTGTTCTCTTACAGTAGAAACATGGCTAGGCTTTTTGAAAATTGTTGTTTTTCTAATCTATGTGGGCCTATCGTGCTCCCAAAGACTGAAAATGAACAGCTGCAGATGTTTTTTTTTGAATTTGTGTGTATCTGTTTTAGGCCTTTATCTGTAGTGGACTTGCTTATTGTCAGATTTCTGCTGGAGTAGGCTCTAATCCTACCGGCATCACCAGAAAACACTGATGCTAACTAGTTTGTAGAAAATGGATATGATGTTAGGCGTGGATATTACTAAAGAATATCACACAAGAGTAGTAATGCTAAGTTAGGCCTAGCAATTTAAAGACTTTTACAAAAGTTTACATTGTGTAATTTAAGGTAATGAATTAAAACCCAAATGTCAAATAGTTTTATCGCAGCTCTAGTTTTCACATAAGTGTAATTATTGGCTATGAGCTGTGTTTAGCTGATGAGATGAGCTCCAGGAATATTTCTGATGATTGTGTTATTTTATGCAGAGGCTGCATTGCAATTATTGCTGGGAAGGGTTTCATTTTAATGTGAAAAATATAAGGTTCATTTTGACTTAAATATTATTTCTTTTGTAACAGAAGTCAAACGTGTACTGCAACATTACGTATATTGTTTATTTTAAATAAGTACAGTTTAACAGTGTAACTGTTTCTTCACCATCTCCCAGTTGAACTTTCACACTGCTAGACTGCAGCTACACCTTATGTACATTCTGTGGTGGTCATTTCATTTCTGTAATCCTGTATTTTCTGTATATAAGATTTAGATTGGTTATTATATTGTTGGTTTATATACAGTGGGGCAAAAAAGTATTTAGTCAGCCACCGATTGTGCAAGTTCCCCCACCTAAAATGATGACAGAGGTCAGTAATTTGCACCAGAGGTACACTTCAACTGTGAGAGACAGAATGTGAAAAAAAAATCCATGAATCCACATGGTAGGATTTGTAAAGAATTTATTGGTAAATCAGGGTGGAAAATAAGTATTTGGTCAATAACAAAAATACAACTCAATACTTTGTAACATAACCTTTGTTGGCAATAACAGAGGTCAAACGTTTACTATAGGTCTTTACCAGGTTTGCACACACAGTAGCTGGTATTTTGGCCCATTCCTCCATGCAGATCTTCTCGAGAGCAGTGATGTTTTGGGGCTGTCGCCGAGCAACACGGACTTTCAACTCCCGCCACAGATTTTCTATGGGGTTGAGGTCTGGAGACTGGCTAGGCCACTCCAGGACTTTCAAATGCTTCTTACGGAGCCACTCCTTTGTTGCCCGGGCGGTGTGTTTTGGATCATTGTCATGTTGGAAGACCCAGCCTCGTTTCATCTTCAAAGTTCTCACTGATGGAAGGAGGTTTTGGCTCAAAATCTCACGATACATGGCCCCATTCATTCTGTCCTTAACACGGATCAGTCGTCCTGTCCCCTTGGCAGAAAAACAGCCCCATAGCATGATGTTTCCACCCCCATGCTTCACAGTAGGTATGGTGTTCTTGGGATGCAACTCCGTATTCTTCTTCCTCCAAACACGACGAGTTGAGTTTATACCAAAAAGTTCTACTTTGGTTTCGTCTGACCACATGACATTCTCCCAATCCTCTGCTGTATCATCCATGTGCTCTCTGGCAAACTTCAGACGGGCCTGGACATGCACTGGCTTCAGCAGCGGAACACGTCTGGCACTGCGGGATTTGATTCCCTGCCGTTGTAGTGTGTTACTGATGGTGACCTTTGTTACTTTGGTCCCAGCTCTCTGCAGGTCATTCACCAGGTCCCCCCGTGTGGTTCTGGGATCTTTGCTCACCGTTCTCATGATCATTTTGACCCCACGGGATGAGATCTTGCGTGGAGCCCCAGATCGAGGGAGATTATCAGTGGTCTTGTATGTCTTCCATTTTCTGATGATTGCTCCCACAGTTGATTTTTTCACACCAAGCTGCTTGCCTATTGTAGATTCACCCTTCCCAGTCTGGTGCAGGTCTACAATACTTTTCCTGGTGTCCTTCCAAAGCTCTTTGGTCTTGGCCATGGCGGAGTTTGGAGTCTGACTGTTTGAGGCTGTGGACAGGTGTCTTTTATACAGATGATGAGTTCAAACAGGTGCCATTCATACAGGTAACGAGTGGGGGACAGAAAAGCTTCTTACAGAAGACGTTACAGGTCTGTGAGAGCCAGAGATTTTCCTTGTTTGAGGTGACCAAATACTTATTTTCCACCCTGATTTACGAATAAATTCTTTACAAATCCTACCATGTGGATTCATGGATTTTTTTTCACATTCTGTCTCTCACAGTTGAAGTGTACCTCTGGTGCAAATTACTGACCTCTGTCATCATTTTAAGTGGGGGAACTTGCACAATCGGTGGCTGACTAAATACTTTTTTGCCCCACTGTACCTTTGTGTGTGTGTGTATGTACACAGCGCTCCCTCGTTTATCGCGGGAGTTAAGTTCTAAAAATAACCCATGATAGGTGAAATCTGCGAAGTAGGCAACTTTATTTTTAGTTATTATCAGTTATTCTAGATGTTTTAAGGCGGTGAAACCCCTCACTACACACTTAATACACTTTTCTCAGACAGGCGTGAACATTTTCACACTTTTCTCTCTTGTTTAAACTCTCAAAGTTCAAACCAAAGGCTCCTGCAAGTGACGACGTTTTGTCAACATTGTTGTTTGTTAGGGAGAAAACGTACAAACATACAGTACAGCATTTCAGAGTTACACTGCCAGCCACTGAACAATTCTGCACTGTACAGGAGGCACAGCACGAGATTGATTGACAATGGTCTACAGTAGGGATGGGTATCGTTTAGGTTTTATCCAATACCGGTGCCAAACCGGTACTTTTGAAACGGTGCCGGTGCTCAAACGGTGCTCAAACCGGTGCTTAAGGAATGGAGAACACAAAATTGGTCCAAAAACCTCTCATGTTTAACTGTTTTCCACTAAAGCGCTATACAAATGCAGGCCATTTACCATTTTTCTTTGGTCATTTTAGCCTTTTTGGCCAGGGTGAAGGGAGTATCTGCCATCAAACAAGAGGACAGCCGCATGTAGCTATGATGATGTTTGCTAGTTCACCTTACATGCATTAATGTAATAACGTGGTTAGCCTACTCAACGTAAATTACACACGAACAACATTAAGCTACTCACGCAGAGAAGAACGGCTGCTGCTGCATCATCATCCTCATCATTTCTGCTACACTGGCAGGGCTAGGGGCCAGGACTCTCCTCTTCGTGTTTTTGGGGGATGTTGCATAACAGGCAACCCACCCGCAGTAGATGTGCTCGGTGTGAGGTCTCGCAGCAAGCTATCAAATACGGCGCATTTCTCGGCTTTTAAAAAAAACTGCTATGCGTCGCCAGGTGTTTCATCAGATTCGAGGTGTTACCTCCTTTGACAGTATCACAGTATCAGCTTAAAGCACTTGTTGCTGCTGAGTTTGCATATTTTGCTGTGAAGTACAGCCAGACTTTTGACCGCTTTGCCTTGGACATTTAATCTGTAGCTCTGCTCTAAAAGAACGTACGTACCTGGGCCCGCCTACTACGCTCGCAAAGGTAAAATGATTGGCTAGAATTCAAAGTGTATGACATCTCAGGGAAAAAAAGCACCGAAATGTGCGCTGCTTTTCGGTCTGGTTACTACCGTTTATGTCAGAAAACGGGATGGGTACACCGGTACCCATCCCTAGTCTACAGCCAACCGCGTTATAGCGAGGGACCACTGTGTGTGTGTGTGTGTGTGTGTGTGTGTGTGTAAAAACATGGATGGAATAAGTTCTGTGGACTTTATATTGACCATCTTTTATACCGGTATCATTTTACTGTTTTCTTGCCCAGATTCAGTTACGTTGCATTTTCTCCATTGTGTGATTCAGTGGTCCTTATTGGGGATTCGGGTGTGGGAAAGAGTAACCTGTTGTCCCGCTTCACCCGCAATGAGTTCAACCTGGAGAGCAAGAGCACCATTGGAGTCGAGTTTGCCACGCGGAGTATCCAGGTGGATGGCAAGACGGTGAAGGCCCAGATATGGGACACAGCGGGTCAGGAGCGTTACCGAGCCATAACCTCAGCGTGAGTATAACAGCGACTGCCAGAGGAGGATTCACGTCTAGATCTCTTGTTATATATCAGTGAATTTATTTTATTAAGTTAATAACCACCAGTGTTACTTATTTAATAATTCCATCAGATGAGTTGGATATTTCAAGGGAAAATTGTTATCCAAAAAACATCCACAGTTCTCCACTCTCAAAAAAAAAGTAAATTTCTTGGAATATTAATATTTTTTTACTCAAAAAAACCCAAAACAAAGTCAATAAGTTGAGCTGATGTAAAAATCTTACAGTTTCTCGAGGAAATGATGTGTTGTGGGCTGATGTAGTTCAATGACTGTTCAGCTGTTGGAAAATCATGACCATAGCTAATATTGACCGAACAATAAACCACAGCCCTCCAACATACCCCTCAGCACCTGCACACACAGTGTTCAGGTTTGTTTCAGCTCTCACTGCGACAGTGTAATAACGAGTGTGTCCATGTGCACATGGCTCTGATGCAGATACTACCGTGGGGCCGTTGGTGCTCTCCTGGTCTATGACATTGCCAAGCATTTAACTTATGAGAATGTGGAGCGCTGGCTGAAGGAGCTGAGGGATCACGCTGACAGCAACATTGTTATCATGCTGGTGGGCAACAAGAGTGACCTGCGCCACCTCAGGGCTGTTCCCACTGATGAGGCCCGGGCTTTTGCTGGTGAGACATCCTTTTCTGTTACCCTGTGGAATAAAGTGTCTATTAAGTATCACAATTACACAGAAATCTCATGATAGAATACCCTAAATGGCAATTCTAGAGCCTGAAATCTTGTAAAAATTCTAAATATTAGAACTATGCTCTGAGGATCAATGCATTAGTGATACTAGTAATAAGACCCATCTTTCATTTGCTGTGCTACACAGTGAAGTAATTCTGTGTAACTGTGTGTGGTGCACACATTCAGATAAACCTGTGTAATGGCTCAGACTGACTCATTGTTTGTGAAAATGCTACATATATGATCTGTTCATAATGATTGTTCCGCTTTGCCCCGCAGAGAAGAATGGCTTATCTTTTCTGGAGACATCGGCTTTGGACTCCACCAATGTAGAGACGGCCTTCCAGACCATTCTGACAGGTGTGTGATGTGTGTGCACCTTTAGACTCCTGTCCTTTCACAGGTCACCATAAGGTAAAAAATACCCATCAAGTAACACACTGTTGGCCACTGATATCTGAGGGAATGCTGCCCAGTTGAACAGGTGTCTTTGTTATCAAGAGCTGTCACTTTTATGAGGCCGGTCACAGTGTGAGGAAGTTTGGTGCCAAGTGAACTTCTGCTGCTGGGAGTAAACAGAGTTGACCCCACAGCCTTTCTGGACTCACTTTATGTCATAGTGGGTTGTTTACAGTTTTTATGGGGATTATCCAGGCAAATATTTTGTTTTAGTGTGTGTGTGTGTGTGTGTGTGTGTGTGTGTGTGTGTGTGTGTGTGTGTGTGTGTGTGTCTGTGTGTCTGTGTGTGTGTGTCAGACTGTAAACTAGGGTTGGGCGATATGTAAAAATTTTCCAACCAACAATCATCAGTCCAATAATCGCTGATGGGCGATATGTTAACGCATGCGCAGACTTTTTGATGGGCCGAGCAATGTAATCATGCACAGACTGATTTGCAAACTGATTTTCCCCCCCAAAAAATTAGGCCTGTCGGCATTAACGCGGTCATCGCGTTAACGTGATTACAATTTTCAACGAGCTCAACTCATCTGGAGCACAGACTGAACAAACTTTGGAGAAACTGCCGAAATCCGTTGACAGAGACATTTCAGGGATTTTGAGCCAGTCTGCGCTGCAGATACGTTAATTGTAAATCGCATCAGTCATGGCGACGGCGCGTTAACACTAAAAAAATATAAAGTCACCAATTTGGGATGAAAGATGTAAGCCTAAGGATGTAACCAAAGCAGCGTGTCACGTGTGCAGACGTATAGTGTGAGCAAAGTACTCAGACTAACCTGCACAGCATGTACGTGTCCACCATCCGGTGAGTATGCTAGGCTATCGCCCGCTTCTGCAGCTCCATCGACGAGCATCTGGGCGCACTCTGAGGAGGGGGCGTTTGCTCGCAGATGAAAGAGGGTGCTGTTAAAACAGCGCTGTTTTTTCTTCTGTTGACTGCTTCTATTAGCGCCATCATTATTAGCAAACTTACTGATGGGCAGACAAATAAATAAATCGCCTGTTTAAAAACAATCGTCGATATATTCGCCCAACCCTACTCTAAACATATTTCTGTTGAAAAGTTGAGCACTTTGATTTAGATTTGATGGGTACTGACTCTCTTTTGGCATCAGCTTCCAGTGGCCGTTAGAGTAACTGCAGTTTTCCATCGGAGATTGCTCTTTGGTTGTGTTCATACTTTAAATGTGTAATTGTACTTAAAGTGAACAACAAACGTGATACTCGGGTTTTAGATTTTTTCTCTCCATAGAGTACCGAGCACAATGACACTCAGTGCTCTCTGCTAGAATCCAATCACAGTTGGTTTACTCTGATTAAATACTGTTTCGCCTTCTGTTTAATGTTTGCCTTGTAATTCTCCCCAGATTTGCAGGTTGCAACTAACTACTTTTCTGCAGGAACATATTTGCACAGTGTTTTTAATAACATGTGACACTGGGGAATAAAATGCATGCATGGTATTTGTTAGATAACACTGTGTGATGACCAGAAAGTAGGTGTGATCTACATCCTGGTCACAGGACGACAGTACTTGGAAGAGGCGGAGCCAACATTTAAAGCTCGATTGATTTTCAGCTAGACACTTACGGGATGTTATGAAAGTTTTAAAAGAGTCTCTTTCAGTGATAGTTGTAGTAATGACTTACATGATGAGAAAAGTCGGCCATTGTTTTTTTTGGCTGCCATGCTTCCTGTTAGTCAGCTGCATGGAGGAATTACACGCCTTCCATAAGAATAATTTGTTTTGTCACATGTCTATCATCTATCAACTTGACGCATTACTTTTCTTCTCCTCCTCGTCCTCCCATCAGAGATTTACCGTATCGTCTCCCAGAAGCAGATGTCGGAGCGCCAGGAGAGCGACATGTCTCCCAGCAACAACGTGGTTAATATCCAGGTGCAGCCCACTGAGAACAAACCAAAGATGCAGTGCTGTCAGAACATCTAGCCCAGCCTCAGATCCGCTACTATCTCTCCCCCCAATTCCCCCATTTCTCCCTGTCCTTTCCTCCCTCGATCCCCATCAACCTTAAGCCCCGCCCTCGGATAATAGACTGCCTCGACATACTGTTTGGCGTGTGGGGAATGAGCCGCAGCTTCGAAGCCGTGACCTGATCTCTGCACCTACCTCCTCCTGCTAACCCTATTCTTCCCCTTCCCCCGGTAAATATTATCCCAGTTTAGGATGAACCCATGTGGGGCGGCCCTCCCTAAGCAGAGCCCCGTTGTCTTTAGACTACTGCAGGACAGCAAGCAGCAGGCATTTCATATCACGTTAGATTTCATTACTGCAGATGCGCTGACATGTCACAAAAATGTCTTAATATATGAATGTGATTCGTTTTCTTCTTCTCAAGCTCAGTGCTCCAGTTGATTTCTCCACCTTTTTTAATGTCTTGTATCATATATCTGCTACTAAATCTGAATTTAAAGCTTTGCCTCTGTTATTTTAGCGCCCCTCACCTCCTCTTTAGTGCAATGTACTGTTTTGGAAACTACGTGGATGTATCGAGCACATTGCGGACGTTTGCTCCGGTAGTGTCATGCTGTTTGATGTGATTTCTGTGAAAATGACGCCGGACTCTTTTACATTTGTTGAGCTTCAGTTAGTGGAAAGGCCAGGGGAGTGTAGCTAGCATGTGGCGCGCAGCCTGGTAAACTTTGTCGGCATCGTCACTGCATTTGCAGCAGGTGACGGGTTCGTGACAGCATGCCGAAGATGGACCTCTGACGTCCAGGTGGTTGACTTGAACTGGACTAAATGTGGAACACTATCATCATTTTAGGAACCCTGAACAGGAAGCCTGTGCATTTGAATCATCATGTTCTATTTTAAGTGGCTGCATACCGAGTTACTCATGCTCACGTTGAACGGGACTGAATACAGAATAAATCTAGCAGGCTTTTTTGCTCAGCATTAAGAAAACATGCATTAATTTCCAACATATTTGACCACTATGCAGAAACTAGCACATGGCTGTTTGGGTTTTTTCCTGTAATGCGACTTCTATAGCAAGTGAAGGAAAAAGAAGTATGAGTAAAGTAGCTGATAGCAGTCTTGTATGACATTCCTATTATAGTCAGTAATCTTATAATGTGAAGTTTCCTGTTGTCTAGCCAATTCTGCTTTGCATGTAACCACAGTACTGTAGTTAAGACACACTGAGAAAGATGTTTTTCAAGGTTTGATTTGCTTAATATATCATGCACTTACGTGTAAGAGCTGATCTAGTAAACATGCTTACTTATTTAGGATTAGGCTTTTGCTGCACATACAAAATTTGGACCTCTTTTGCCAGTTTGGGACACCGGGTCTGTTTAAGAACCAAAAAGTGACGTGGAGTCTGAACCGAACCTAATTTAGTGTGAAGTTGCTCCTCTGGCAAACAACAAAAATCAGCGGCTTAAGCTTCTGGCCAACTTACGAATGCCTCCTCGACCTGTGGAGACCGCTTCTCATACGCTCACTAACAGCTCACCGTCGTGTCCGCCTCCTCATTAACCAAGCTTTGTGTGTCTCTCGAGGAGGAGGACAGCCATGTTGCCCCTGTCACATAAAGCCTACGCACACCAAGCTGCCTCTGACTTCAACACAATGCATGGCTTTGTGTACGACTGCACCTCCACATTGTATCGCCTTATGTAGCTAACATTGTCATTACCGTTTATGAAATCTTGATGGTTGGTTAGGCTTGGCTAACGAATACAACATGCTTAACGAGTTAGCTCAGTTTAATCCGCTAACTGGCAGGCTCCTGCTAAAAGCCTTCAAGCTGAAATTTCAGGTTATCGCAGACATATACAAAGCCCGAACTTGGTGTATGTGTCTAGCAGAAGAGGGTAAATGGGTAACTCCAGAATGTGTGAGCTTTAGCTGGCCGTGCCAATGGCGTTTTATCGAACAGACGGCACTGTCCACTGGGCCTCTCCAGACTTGACAGCAGGAAATCTGTGGACAAAGCAATTTCTTTCTTCTGACAATATGATTTCTTGTTTCATGTACCTTTGTTGTCTTCATTTTTCCCTGTGTGTGTATGTGTGTGTTTCTTTGTTTTTTTTAAATATGTGTTTTGATTTCTTTCTTTTTTTAACTATTGAATTCTATAACTGACTGTAATTTCAGTGTAAACACATAAGTGAGAAATTATGTCATTTCAATGAATTTGGAGCGTTAAATATGAGAACGGGTCAAAATGAACGGTTTTGTTCTGTACAGATTGATAAATTGTACAATTGTGTCTATATCTTAAGTTATCAATTCATCTTAATAAAGCGCACCGGTCAAAAAGCTTTCTGGATTTTACTTTTTTTTTAATTGTAGATTTTTATTGTACTGTGAAGTCTTACTGCCGTCAGGTATAACATTATGGCCACTGACAGGTGACGTGAATACTACTGATCATCTCATCATAGTGTCAGTGAACATTTTTCCCTCAGAGTTACGTTAGAAACAGGAAAAATGGGTAAGCATAAGAATTTGAGCGGGTTTGACGATGGCCACATTGTGATGGTTAGATCTGTGTGACCTTTGAGCCTAGGTCATCAGCTACATGACTGGGCTTCCAAACTGAAGCTCTTGTGTTGCCAGCCAGTGGTCAGTATACTGACGTCAGATCTCAACGTTGGTTCTATGACATCGCCTGATATTGACTAAACATTGTTTCAATGTTTCCTTGCTATCTGTGTAGCTTTTTAAAATGTCCAAAAAAGGAACAGTGGTGGCGTAAAGCTTTTTTATGCATGTGAGGAGCAAAGGCTGGTGCAATTCAATCGATGAACTGCTCTGGCTCAAAATGCAGAAAAGTTATGCTGGTTTTAATCAAAAGCTGTCAGGACACACCGTGCACAGCAGTTTGTTGTGTATGGGGCTGCAGAGCCGCAGACCAGTCAGGGTGCCTGCGCCGAAATATCCACTGCAGAAAGTGGCAACAATGGGCACACGAGCATCGGGACTGGACCATGGTCCGAGCATTGAGGCCTGGGCTGATGAATCACACTTTCTTTTACTTCACAGGATGGCTAGGTGTGTGTGTGTCGCACACCTGGGGAACACCTGGCACTATGGGAAGAAGGCAAGCCGGCGGAGGCAGTGTGATTCTTCATGGCTTCGGCATCTTTCAGCAGGATAATGCATCTTGCTACGAAACAAAAAAGACAAATTCAATCCAGTTAAGGAAGTCCAATACATGGAGGCTCTACCTGGCAACTTAAAGAATCTGTTGCTAACGTCTTGGTGCCAGATACCACAGCATATCTTCAAGGGTCCGGTGGACTCCATGACTTGATGGGTCACAGCTGTTTTGGCAGTAAAACAGCTGTCTGTTTTTGCTTTATAAAGCATTTATAAATGAAATTGAAAGTACAGTTATTTTCTCAATAGAAAAATGACACAGACAAAGCACAAAGAGATGCAGAACATAAAAATATTTATTTCCAGATGCAAACAGAACACTGTAATGTAGGTAGGGTCAGAGTAATAATATGATCTCTCTCTCCAGCGTGTCCTGGGTCTGCCCCGGGGCCTCCTGGTGGGACATGCCCGGAACACCTCGACCAGGAGGCGCCCAGGAGGCATCCTTGTCAGATGCTCGAACCACCTCAGCTGGCTCCTTTCGATGTGGAGGAGCAGCGGCTCTACTCTGAGCTCCGTCCGGATGTCCAAACCCCTCACCCTATCTGTAAGGGAGACACCAGCTACGCTTTGGAGGAAGCTCATTTCCGGCGCTTGTATCCGCAGTCTCGTTTTTCTGGTCCCTACCCACTGCTCGTGACCATAGGTGAGGGTGGTGACGTAGATCGACCGGGAAATTGAGAGCTTGGCTTTTACACTCATATTTATTCAATACAGTAACAATACAGTAACAGTTTTACAGGTTAGAGATTTTAAAATTCCATAGAAATGACCACTGAAGTATGAAGTTAGTAGTAAACTAAGGAAAGGAGACTAATTAAACCAAAAATAATGAATGTTTTAGTTTGACCCCAGTCCCATCCACTAACAAAGGAGGCTTGTCTGTGTTATTTTTCTGTTGTGAAGATAGCTGAGACTTGTTTGATGAAGAGTGAAGTATTTAGCCTTTAGCACAGTATTAACCCTTTCACGCATAGCGGTCACGACAGTGGACAGCTATTCAAAGGCTGTTTTCTTGCACTTGTGTCAGTGTTGATGGCATACTTGCACATAAACCACTACATTGGACATGTGTCACTCCATACCAGTGGCGGTCCTAGCCTGTTTGGCGCCCTGGGCGAACACTCCCTCTGGCGCGCATATTAAACATATTAAGGATTGCACATTAACATAAAACTGTTGTCGGAACCATACTGAATTTCACCAGAGAAACAAACACACACACACACACATATGAAGAGAGAGAGAGTATGCATAGTATGCAAACGGCTACCAAACAGCCATCATAATCTGTCATACAATGAGAACAGGACAAATCAACTGACAATGACTCATTAATATTGTGCTGAACACAGTCCAAAAGATTCAATAAGCTACATCAGTGTCTACTGTTTACTATCATAGCCAAGTGGCTAACGAATGTAAACGGAAGTTTTCGCTATCCCTACTAATTGATGTTATCTTGTTGTATCTGTTGTGGTCAGTGCCATCCTCTATGCTGTTGCATGCTGGGGCAGCAGGTCGAGGGTCACAGATGCCAACAGGCTAAATTAACTGATCCAGAGGGCCAGTAATGTTGTGGGGATGGAGCTGGTTAGGGTGGTGTCTGAGAGGCAGATGTTGTCCAAGATAAAGACAATGTTGAATAACACCTCCCACCCACTCCATGACATGCTGGCTAGTCACAGGAGCACGATCAGTGAGAGACTGAGGTCACCAAAAAGCACCACTGAACGACACAGGAAGTCATTCCTGTCTGTGGTCATCTCCCTGTACAACTCCTCCATCTAACACACTGTAAACACTGCAACAGTTTCACCCTTTTTGCACACACTCTTTTCTGCTCTGTAATATTCTTCTCAATTTTCTTGATATTTATTTATAATCACCTCTGTTAATCCTTGATGCTTATAATTGACTGATCTGTATATATTAGTGTTATTTCTTAAATGTGTAAAATCTGTAACATAATGTATTATTTGGAGTTTAGTCTGTTACTATTTTTTACCATTTCTTCTTGGAGCAACTCGGTTTAATAGGTGGATGTAACACCTCACGATATCTTTTCAAATATAAGTCGATGCCATGATCAGGGATTCTTCCTGTCCAGAATTTGACCACAAGGGTGGTCATTTCAATTTGAAGAGATGATTCTACTGTCCACTCTTTCCATTTTGGTTGGCCAGAGTTTGAAGCAACAATCTCCATGAAACATCGAAGAGGAGCTTCCTGGAAAAAACACAGTTCAAAGTCCCTTCTGTTTGGGAGAGAGATGAAAGAGTAAATGTCCGAGGATTCACCCAAGAGGACTGAAAAAGCAATTCCTCCGCAACATAATCTCTAGTGGGAAGTTCTCCTTCTCCAACATATTTCAATCTGACTCATAAATTGCCAAACTTGGAGGCATAGGGTGCAGGAGTATAGGGCGGCATGATAGATTCTGAGACAGGGCACAGTAGGAGCAGATGGGCAAGGATAAACTAAGAGTTCCCTCCCTTACCCCTTCCACTCGTTTTGGCTGTTCAGAAACGAAAGGAACAAACTTCCTTACTAGACCCCCACCGTCTGTCTTACTGTATGAGTGTGAGACATGCTACAATCCAGTGGCACCAAGGCATTATACAATAAAATAATGTGATTAATACATAAATAAAAGAAATTCCTATACACGTATTTCATCGTAATTATTGTTATTTAACTCTGTCATGCATGAATTATGACAACCTCAATCAGGATTTTTTCTTAAGTATTTTTATTAATCTTTTCATGCCAGAATAAAAATACTTAAGAAAAAAATCCTGATTGAGGTTGTCATAATTCATGCATGAAAGGGTTAAGCATTTACCTTAGCAATGCTTACTAGTGTCACATTATAAAGTCTTACCTTTATTTTAAAGCTTTAGTTACTTATTCGTTTGCATATTAATTATTATATATCAAGCTGCAACATATAGGGAAGTAGCTCATCATCCCCTGGACCTTAGCTCTTTCACTCACTAATCACTAATGTCAATTGTCAACATGTATCAGCCTGAACATTTGATATTCAATTCAATTCAATTCAATTCAATTTTATTTATATAGCGCCAAATCACAACATAAGTCGCCTCAAGGCGCTTCATAGATACAGAGAAAAACCCAACAATCATATGACCCCCTATGAGCAGCACTTTGGCGACAGTGGGAAGGAAAAACTCCCTTTTAACAGGAAGAAACATCCGGCAGAACCAGGCTCAGGGAGGGGCGGGGCCACCTGCTGTGATTGGTTGAGAAGGAAGACAGGATAAAGACATGCTGTGGAAGAGAGACAGAGGTTAATAACAGATATGATTCAATGCAGAGAGGTCTGTTAATACATAGTGAGTGAGAAAGGTGACTGGAAAGGAAAAACTCAATGCATCATGGGAATCCCCGGCAGCCTACGTCTATTGCAGCATAACTAAGGGAGGATTCAGGGTCACCTGGTCCAGCCCTAACTATATGCTTTAGCAAAAAGGAAAGTTTTAAGCCTAATCTTGAAAGTAGAGATAGTGTCTGTCTCCTGAATCCAAACTGGAAGCTGGTTCCACAGAAGAGGGGCCTGAAAACTGAAGGCTCTGCCTCCCATTCTACTTTTAAATACTCTAGGAACAACAAGTAGGCCTGCAGAGCGAGAGCGAAGTGCTCTAATAGGGTGATATGGTACTACAAGGTCATTAAGATAAGATGGGGCCTGATTATTTAAGACCTTGTATGTGAGGAGCAGGATTTTGAATTGTGGATTTAACAGGAAGCCAAAACAGGAGAAATCTGCTCTCTCTTTCTAGTCCCTGTCAGGACTCTTGCTGCAGCATTTTGGATCAGCTGAAGGCTTTTCAGGGAGTTTTTAGGACTTCCTGATAATAATTAATTACAGTCGTCCAGCCTGGAAGTAATAAAAGCATGAACTAGTTTTTCAGCGTCACTCTGAGACAGGATATTTCTAATTTTAGAGATGTTGCACAAATGGAAGAAAGCAGTCTTACATATTTGTTTAATATGTGCGTTGAAGGACATGTCCTGGTCAAAAATGACTCCAAGGTTCCTCACAGTGTTACTGGAGGCCAAGGTAATGCCATCCAGAGTAAGAATCTGCTTAGATACCATATTTCTAAGCTTTTCAGGGCCGAGTACAATAACCTCAGTTTTATCTGAATTAAGAAGCAGAAAGTTAGCGGTCATCCAGGTCTTTATGTCTTTAAGACATTCCTGCAGTTTAACTCATTGGTGTGTGTTATCTGGCTTCATGGACAGATAGAGCTGGGTGTCATCTGCATAGCAGTGTAAATGTATGCTATGTCTTCTAATGATGCTGCCTAAGGGAAGCATGTATAATGTAAACAGAATTGGTCCTAGCACTGAACCCTGTGGAACTCCATAATTAACCTCAGTGTGTGAAGAGGACTCTCCATTTACATGCACAAACTGGAGTCTATTAGATAGATATGATACAAACCACTGCAGCGCAGTACCTGTAATACCTACAGCATGTTCTAACGCTCTAATAGGATATTATGGTCGACAGTATCGAACGCTGCACTGAGGTCTAGCAGGACAAGCACAGAGATGAGTCCACTGTCAGAGGCCATAAGAAGATCATTTGTAACCTTCACTAAAGCTGTTTCTGTGCTGTGATGAGCTCTGAAACCTGACTGAAACTCTTCAATAAGCCATTCCTCTGCAGATGATCTGTTAGCTGTTTGACAACTACTCTTTCAAGGATGTTTGATATGAAAGGAAGGTTGGAGATTGGCCTATAATTAGCTAAGACTGCTGGGTCTAGAGATGCTTTTTGAGTAAAGGTTTAACTACAGCCAGCTTGAAGGCCTGTGGTACATAGCTGATCATTAGAGATAGGTTGATCATATTTAAGATCGAAGCATTAATTAATGGCAGGACTTCTTTGAGCAGTTTTGTAGGAATGGGGTCTAAAAGACACGTTGATGGTTTGGAGGAAGTAATTATTGAAGTTAACTCAGAAAGATCAATTGGAGAAAAAGAGTCTAACTTAACATCAATGGTACTAAGAGTAACTGTAGATAATATTACATCTGTGGGATGATTACTGGTAATTTTTCTCTAATGATAAAAATTTTATTTGTGAAGAAGTTCATGAAGTCATTACTAGTTAACGTTAAAGGGATGGTTGGCTCAACAGAGCTCTGACTGTTTGTCAGCCTGGCTACAGAGCTGAAGAGAAACCTGGGGTTGTTCTTATTTACCTCAATCAGTGATGAATAGTAAGATGTTCTGGCTTTGCGGAGGGCTTTCTTATACAGCAACAAACTATTTCTCCAGGCTAAATGATGATCCTCTAAATTTGTGACACGCCATTTCCTCTCCAGCTTACGAGTCATCTGCTTTAGGCTACGTGTTTGAGAATTATACCGCAGAGTCAGGTACTTCTGATTAGAGACCTTAGTTTTCAAAGGAGCTACAGTATCCAGAGTCGTACGTAGTGAGGAGGTGAAATTATTAACAAGATAATCGACCTCTGTTGGAGCAGTGTTCAGATAGCTGCTCATCTCTGTGTTGGTACAGGGCATTGAAGATGATAACAGTGGGTGGATTATATTCTTAAACTTAGTTACAGCGCTTTCAGAAAGACGTCTACTGTGATAAAGTCTACTCTCCACCGCTGTGTAATCAATTATTGTAAATGTAAATGTTATCCATCAAGACTATCAAGGTTAAACTCTTTGTGCATGAGAAAGCCTTACTATGCCTTCAAGAATAACAACATATTGTTAAGAATATTGTGAGGCATTGAACCACAGGAATTGGTCTGTCCACCCACAGAACTACTATTCTGTATGGTCTCTCAGGAGCTGTGTGATGTCTCCTGTGGACCCCAAGTAGCCTTAGTGATGGAAATGATGGTATGATTATTCCTCACTAAGTACTCTGATCTAATAGGATAATCAAAAGATTCCCACTGACAGTTCCAGGATTTGTAATGTGGATAGCAGGATAAACTGAAGCAAATAAACAATAAACACAATGTGATTAAAATAGATCTGCAAATCATGCCATTAGAATAAATTACTACTAATAATTCAAATCTGGCCAATTACACCTTCAACTTTTATTAAAACCCAGCAATTCATTATCTTCCACCTACCATAGGCCAACAGGCAGCATTCACCCTGGACAGGTCGCCAGTCTAAGCTAACACAGACAGACAGACAACCAGAATTTGGGAATTTAGAATTAAAATAACCCAGCTCCACTAACTGCATGTCTTTGGATTGTGTGAGGAAGATGGAGTACCCAGAGAGAACCCATGTAATAACAGGAAGAACATGCAAACTCCACACAAGAAGACCAGATGGTGGATATGAACTCATTGGGCAGGCGTGCGGCCCCCTATTAAGACCTGATTAGCAAACGGAATCATTTTTACAGGAAAAGGAGGACTCCCAAACTTCTGGGTAAACATTAAAAACAGAAACATTCCACCACATGACTGCAGCTTTATATCTCTGGATGAAAGGTGAAAACAGAGTTTGTTTGTTTTTTAAAATCAACATATGACACCACTCTCCTGAGCTGTCATGACTTTATTCATTTCAGGGTTTTCAAAAACAAAAAAACAAACACACACCCTCCCCCCCAAAAATGTAAGCAGCACTACATACACCTATACACATGAACTATTGTTTGGATCAAACATATCAAACCACTAAAAAAAACAAGATAAATCAGAGCAAATAGAACAAAAACAGGAAACCAAATCATTGGGATAGCAAACTGTACACATAAGATTGTCAACATGTCCTCTTATTGCTGTTTGCTACAGCCGAACTTTAGTTGCTTCAGACCCTTTTACTTTTGCGCACTTTGTAAATGCAAATTTATGATGAAACAATGTATTTGTAAGACAAAATAAAAATGTATTTGTGAATCCTTAATTCATTCCTTTGTGTAAGCAGTTGGTCTTCATGAGTTTCAGCCAGTTAAAAGCCTGGTTTAAGTCTTCAGCTTGTTTTAGTTAACTGGTTGGGTTAAAATAACATTAGTTGAACTCATTCAAACATTTCTAAGCATTAGGTGATGAATAAATATAACTGAAAATCTATAATTTCATCAATTATAGTGTAAATCTATAATCTGTAAAAAAGGAGAGCAGTCTGAATATTTAAAGTGATTGTATGTCTATCATTTTAAAGTTACTGCTACGTTGCATAACACATTTTTGTCAGAGCTACATGAAAACACATTTAATTGTGTTTAGTAACAAAACTCTAGCGACTCTACAATAAAATCAGGGAAGGGGGAAGTTGCCTACAGAACTGTTATAACCACAACTTCCAACCTAAAATATATTTATATTTCCAAGAAGTATGTTCCAAATGGCATGTCCACAGTAGCATGGCAATTATCAGCAAAAGAGCTTAGCCATCTGACCATGATCACAATAAAAGCCAAAGAATAAGGGTATTCCTCACTAACCATTATGCCCTGAATCACCTTTTTACATGCATGTATAATAAGCTCAACATAAAGAAAAAAAATTACAACTATAATCACGAGGTGTACAGTAAGTGTACATCAAATACACCACTTTGTCTACAGTACATACAAAAAATAACGTTTCTGAGCAAAAACATGAACCCCAGCAGGATCTTTAAATATGTAAACACGAAATAAGAAACAGTGTGTATAAAATACTATACAGGTGCTGTAAGTCTGAAGATACTCCAGTTATCTTTTTTTCTGTCCTTTTCTCAGTCCTTTTTTCTGGGGAAATAAAAGGATAGAGAGCCTTTTCTTCGGAGGAGTCCATTGGATTTCTTTCCCACAGCACAACCGTAATGCCCACATGATGTTCATTTGGACCTAACATGCTAGTAAATAAAGTAGTCTTTGCAGATGTACAGTGGGCCTCAGTCCTTTCTTTGGCACAGCCATTGCAGTCTTTACGTGAGCAAGTCAGTTTCTTTTTTGACATTCATCTTCTGAGTCGAGATGTCTCAAAAACCGCTGAAACGAGTATATTTATGTGTATATGTACTTGTATTACCCCGCTGCTGGCAATTTTGGTGTGAAAATAAGAATATAAAGATGTACTGGTGACTGACACAAAACAGCTCAGACTGGTTGGTTGGTATATCATAGTAAAATGTCAAACAGCCGTCTAGCAGTCTGGACACTGCAAAACAAAAAGAAAAACAAACAAAACAAACAAATAAAATGCTACTTAGAAAATAAATAAGTAAGTATTAGTCCCAGCAACACATTTTCTCCATCCTTTAAATATCAACCTGTATTTACTCATCAGTGTCAAAACACTTTCTACTTTCATACTTCAGTTTCTTAGTTCTGAGTGCACTGGATCCTGTTGGGGGGCCCTAGAGCAGGGAACTGGTGGGGCTGCCGGGCAGTGGGGGACTGCAGCTGTTCAGGGTGAGGCTGTGGCTGTGGGAGGGGCTGGGGCGCATTGGCAGCAGGTCGTAGTGGCTCGGGATGTGGCTGTTCCTGGGGAGGTCGTATGGGTTCTGAGGGTAACTGGGAACCACTGCAGCACCACTTGCCGGCACAATACTTATGGTTGGTTCTGGGGGAACAAAAACCAAGAGAGTGGGTCTTTTATTTCATTTATATAATTTACACAATCCGGTTGTTCAGTCTGACGTCACTAGCCGTGTCTGGGCCTAAACTCCGCTGCAGGTCCATATATCAAACGATCACTATGGCATTACTGAGAGTTGAAAAACTGTCTAAAGTCTTTCATCTTTAATAAAATGATCAGCGTTCTGCTCTACCAGGTGTAACAATTGAGTTTAACATCCAGGCATCCATGAAAACGGAATTTATGACATTTAACGGAGTTAGAAGTTAGCAGGGAGTTAGCTCGCTAGCTTCTATCTAAATACAATATAGCATGTCCTGACTGCGGGGTTTTGGAAACAAATTCAAACGTACAGCTCTGTTATCACTTCCAGCATAAATGAAGACAGAAAACTAAACAGCAGTGACGTTTGTAGGGTTACTGAAGTTGGGCTAGCTGGTATATAATGATGTGCTACGTGACCGCTAGCGACACAGCTATGTTAGCATAATATAAACAAGCTAACTTTTTTTCCACTCGATAAAAGTTAACGTGAGTGTTCTCGGTGGTCAGGAACAAATGTAATCGCATGGCAGGATGCTGGAAAAGGACCAAACTTCAGCCAGGAGAACAACTGAGATAATCCATCCACAATACGAGGTTAGTCATTCATATACTGCTGCATGGGCTGGGCTGTAGTTACATCCTAAGGTTTTAAAAACTGAGCTTAAATAAATGATTAGCGGTAATAAAAGCCGAGGGAGGTCAACAGTGATCACTGACTGTTTTAGGAGCTTTTTGAGATTAAATAGAAGAAAATACATAACATTAAACATGTTAACAACACAAAAGCCATATTAAACGCAGACTACTTTAACCTACTACTTTAACTTTAACCTTAGTTAAAACCATAAATTTTCACTGTTATGCCGATGACACCCAGCTCTACCTTTCTTCTAAACCCAATTCATCCCTCCCACCTACCTCCCTCTCAGACTGTCTTATTGAGATTAGATCCTGGTTCTCCTCCAATTTCCTCAAACTTAACAGTAATAAAACTGAAGTTTTACTTGTTGGTTCACCATCTATCTTAACCAAATCCCACAGCTTTTCCATTAACGTTGAAAATTCTCCCACCCTCCCCTCCCCTCAGGTTAAGAGTTTGGGTGTCATACTTGATAATACTCTTTCATTCCAGTCTCACATTAATTACATAACCCGGTCTGCTTACTTCCATTTACGTAATATTCACCGACTCCGTCCCTTCCTTACTCCCCATGCTGCTGCCATCCTTGTCCATAGTCTTATTACGTCCCGTATTGATTACTGTAATTCCCTCCTATTTGGTCTCCCTAAAAGGTCCCTTCATAAACTCCAACTTCTTCAAAATTCTGCAGCTTGGATTATAACCCGTACTCCGTTAAGTGCTCATATTACCCCAGTTCTTCAGCAGCTTCACTGGTTGCCCATAGAAGCCAGGATAAATTTTAAAATCTTACTTCTTACATACAAGTGTATCCATAAATCTGCTCCTTCATATTTGTGTGACCTGCTCCATATCACCACTGTTTCCCGCCCTCTTAGATCATCATCTGCTATTCATCTTTCTGTTCCATCCTCGCACCTTATTACTATGGGGAACAGAGCTTTCAGTCGCTCTGCTCCTCGGCTCTGGAACTCTCTTCCTCCTGCACTAAGAAATATTGACTCCCTCTCTGTATTTAAGACACAGCTCAAAACACATCTGTTTAAACTGGCTTATTCGCTTTAATGCTGATTTTATCTGTTGTCACACTCTGTTTTGTAATTTTAACTTATTTTATGTATTTTATGACTATTGTTCCTTTTATTAATTGTGTGTTTTGTAAGGTGACCTTGGGTTTCTGAAAGGCGCCCTCAAATAAAATGTATTATTATTATTATTATTATTACTTTAGGCCCGGAATTAGGATTCGTCGCGTCATCACTGAACAACCAGATACAATGCTGTTGTCAACAAAGAAAATAAGTTTTCTTCTGCCTTATTTCAATCAAGTCCAAACTTAGTAAAATGTACTACAGGCATCAAATTCAAACACTTGAACCACAGAGTGTCATAATTCTGTGATAATGTCATGATCCCCCTGGTGTCTGGCCCCATTCCAGATTGCTTGAAAACAGCCAGTGTCTTTCCTTGTTAGATCCCACTGTTTTTATAATTATAGACCAATTTCCAAACTCCTGTTTATTTTCAAAATCCTTGAGAAAGTTGTTGCTCTTCAGCTCCTTCAAATTATTGTAGGAAACATCTTTGATAAATTCTCTTGTGGTTACAGATAAAACCACAGCACTAAAACAGCTTTACTGAAAATGATATTGTAATGCACTCAGATAAAGGTGAGCATTCCATTCAAGTTCTGCTCGACTGATCTGTAGCCTTTGATACTGTTGATCAAGCTACTTATTAACAGACTACAAAACTGGGTTGGCACCACTGGTACTGCCCTCAGATGGTTTTCTTCATACTTATCAAACAGATACTTCAGAATTTCTATTAATCAGTGTATGCATTCATCTGTACTGCTTGCATGTGGAGTCCCCCAGGGCTCAATCCTTGGACCAATTCAGTTTTTTTTAATATATGTTACTCCTGGGCCATCTCATTAATGGGTTTAGTTTAATGTAGATGACACACGGTTTTGACATACCCTTCTGTCAAACCCAACAACCTTAACAGCTTCCCCTGCCTCAACAAACGTTTCTCTGCCATTACTAATTGGATATGCTCTAACTTCCTCCATCGCAATTCTGGTAAAACTGAGGTTCTAGCACACGGCCAAGACACATTCTCCAAGGAGGTTAGTCAGTACATTAGCCCATGCAATCCTCCATAACCACAACTGTGCATTAATGTACAAGGATTACCTATAAGTCTGCTGATTGCTGATTGGTTGACAAGTGGGCTGGAAAAGGGAAGGGAGCAAAAGTGAAGATCACTAGGAGCAAAAAAACTTCAAAAATAAAAATATGTCTGTGAAGGTTCTCAGTCATCCAGGTCATCGTAGTCAAAGGAGCTTGCAAAGAAAAGCGTCTGGACTTCTTTAAGTTGCTTGAAGACGTTTCACCTCTCATCCGAGAAGCTTCTTCAGTTCTAAGGTCAAATGGTGGAGAGTCCCAGATATAAACCTAGTGGGAGTAACCCCCCACAGAGGGACAAAAGGACCCCCTGATGATCCTCTAATCGCCTGAGCCAAGGTGTGAAACTGGGTGTGGGTCCCAATCAGCCAGAGTTTCGGGTGAACTCGTTGTGAAACCTGGCCCCACCTTATCATGCGAATTCCTTAAAAATACTTGAAAGCACATGGTTCAGTTCCACCTGCTGAACTATACATTTTTCTGTGATCTAGTTTTATTAGTGTAGTGCGGTGACTCGTACAGAAAGGATAGCAAAGATGCTGTTTGTTGGGCTGCAAGACGCTAATTAAGCAATGAAAAAAATGGCAATACTCACTATGTTTTAATAGACTTCTCTGGACTGAATCATACGTGTTATTAACCTCTGTCTCTCTTCCACAGCATGTCTTTATCCTGTCTTCCTTCTCTCACCCCAACCAATCACAGCAGATGGCCCCCCCCCTCCCTGAGCCTGGTTCTGCCGGAGGTTTCTTCCTGTTAAAAGGGAGTTTTTCCTTCCCACTGTCGCAAAAGTGCTTGCTCATAGGGGGTCATATGATTGTTGGGTTTTGTCTGTATATATTATTGTAGGGTCTACCTTTTGGAGATTAAGTATTGGAATTTCAGTAGCGGGACCACACCTCCAAACACGCTCCTTCCGGTTCTCATCTCTATAGGTTCCCCCAGTTCTGCGAGCTGTTCATTCTCGTTTACGTGCCCCGCCTTCCGTCCCTCCTTTTTTTCAATTCTTTAACTTCTTCACTTCTATTTAGTACATGGGGATCTGCCAGGCCCGGGAGCCGTCACCAGTCCCCTTCAAGGCCTTGAAACCGCCGCTCGATTCATGTTCAAGCATTCACCTTTATCTACTAAAACCTAAATCGAGGACGTGGGCCCAGCTAGTGAAACAATATAAAGTGCCTTGTGGTGACTGTTGTGATTTGGCGCTATATAAATAAAATTGAATTGAACTGAATTGAATTGACTGACAACCTGACATGACATCAGATGCTGTAGGCTAAATTTTTGCTTAGTGTGCCTTTCACTCAACAGATATCTACACTTACAGACCACGTCATCAGTTACACCATCCCAGTCCTGGGCTGGACCCTTTGCCTTAAAATGGCTTAAATTCTCTGTGTATAGCTTTAAGAAGCTGCTGAAAAGGTAAATTTTAACATAACAGCGTGACATCGTTACATACCATGCTTTCTCTACATCAACTCTGTCTATCTAACATTGCCTCTGCATTGCCAATGCTGCTTCTCCACTTTATTCATCAATGATTGTGCTTTCCACATGATAAGAAAGGCCAGATGCAGCTTATAACTTGTGCTTTCTCCAATACTCTCTGCTGTCATCTCTCTGTTTCTTCTTCTGTCCACCTCTGCATTCTCTGTATTTTTCTCTCAAGATTTCAACTGGAATCTCCACTGTTCTAGCCAACAGAGTGGTCAGCTTCAGGGCAATCAGCTATTCTCTGAACTAAACAATGAGCGCAGCCTAATGTTGTTGCACTGCAGTCCATTGTCTAAAAGAAAAAAGTATTCCCAAAGGAAAAGACAAAGCAAAACTAGGGGGAAAAATCAAGAAAAAGAACAAGAGTAAGTTAAAAAATACCTGCAACAGGATGCACACAGGCTGAAACATGAGCACATATTGGACATAGGCAGGCTGCGTGGTTTGAACAATGGTAAAGTGGTCCAAAGGGGCCGTAGGTCTGACCAGAAAATATCCCCCACACTAGTACACTGCCAGGAGCCTGAACTGTTGATACAAGGCATGATGGATCCCTGCTTTCATGCTGTTTACTGATGCTGCTGTCTGAATATTGCAGCAGAAAGTGAGACTCAGCAATGTTTTTCCAGTTTTCTGTCCCCTGATTTTGGTGAGAACTGCATCCACAGTTTCATCTTTTTAGTTGACAGGATTGGCACCATTTCTGCCATGTGATTGGCTGATTAAATATTTGTGTTTAAAAGCAATAGAACGGGTGTATCTAATGAAGTGGCCGGAGAGTATACTTTAGTACAAAACAGTAAAACTAATCACAATAGTGGAATTATTAATGCAAACCTGGGGTTATATTATTCAGCCATACAAACACTGTGCTAATGGAACTCCACCTGCACCTCTGTTTGCTCTGCATGTGCACTTTGACTGTGTATCTCAAATGTGCCTAAAAATGTTCTTATTAACCGAAAACAGGAGACAAATGTAAAACACTGCAAATGTACCCATGTTGTAGACATTCTTGGCAGGCACAGTGGTGGTTGTAGTCGTACTGATGATGGCAGCAGAACAGCAGTGTGCCGTGTGTTCATGGTGTGCTGGTGATTTCATCTCCACGTAGCTGCTCTCTGAGTGCTTACATAGGCTGGGATTGTCGGTTATGGTGGCGTACGGGTTTTCACTGTTGAGGGAACAGGTGCTGGACAACGAACTCTTCACATAGTCTAAGGAAAGAGTGAGACACAGAGTGTTTAATCTTGTGTGGTATGACATTATTCAATGCTTAATTAATTAAAAAATAAAAAAAAGCTTCTTCAAAAAGCTCTGTTTTTTAAAAAAAAATCATTTTTGATGATTTTAACCCAGCAGCACTCCAGCTTTTCATAAAATGATTTTTTGTGTGTGTGTCAAATCAGAAAGACGACTCTCTGCAGCTATTTCCTGCATCCCTGGTCATTATTTTAGTTACCATAGTGACCAAATTCTCCTTGGATAACTGATCACATCATGTACTGTTAAAAGAAAATGAGACACTTCACAGTGGTAAACACGTCTCTGTCACAACCTTTTTGATATATGTGTTGCTGCCATCAAATAAAAATGCTGCAATATTTTTCTTATAATATTATTTTATTTTTCAGTTTAATATTTGATATTTTTTTCCTAGGTTCTACTGTGAATAATATATTGATTTCTTAGATTTGAAACTCATTCTATTTTGATTTACACTCTATATAGTGTCAGCTTTTTGGAATTCAGATGGTAAAAATATTAATTTGCATAAGAAAAACACTTTAATTTTCAAATTGCCATTGCTTAGGTTGCATTTCAAGACATTAGATGGCTGGAAATGTCCTAGTCTAATCCATGGACCTTATAGTGAGATATGCAGGTATTCTGTTCACCTTTTTGCTCAGTGTAAAGTAACTGAAGAGGGAAACAGACCAGAGTCAAACTCTAAAATGAGAAGCTGAGTGTGCCTGTATGGAGCTGTGCATCTCCTCTATAGCAACAGAGTGAGAGACGCTCAGTCCTTTTTAAAGCAATGAAAACATGTGTTAAGTAGGAGCGACAAAGAATTTAAAATAATCTGTATTCCTCTCTAAAATCAATACATATTCTGTGTAGTCTTTTAGTTGGATTTGTTGTAAAGAACAAAAAAGCTGAGGAGTTTTCCTTTAGGAAACATGGATGTTAGAGTCTGCATTGGAACACTTGACACCAAAGATTACATTTTAACACCAACATCAGCACTCAAGGGCAGCTGAGGTTAAAACCTGCAGATAAAGGAAATGTAAATCAAGGCACAAAGAGAGCATTCAGTTATAGAGAAGGAGAATTCTGTTTCCAAGGGGAGTTTTGGGGCTGATGAGGGTTAAAGCAGGAGGATGACTCCAGCAGGGAGGAAAAAACACAGTGAGAAGAGACGTTGGGTTCACCCTGCAAAGACACAAACACATCTATGAGCACAGGCTGGAAAGGATCAAGAGGAACAGTGACAGTGGTAGTAAAGTAACACCACCTGTGTGGCATGCTGCACCTTTTTCTTCATCTACATGAAATCACACTCTGCACTGCGAGCAGCTCTGCGAGGCTGCAACTAAAGTGGTCAGACATCAGACGTTTTCCTATATTTGAATTTTTATCATTCTCGCAGGAATGATAAAAATAAAGATGTTAGCTTTATACTGTTGTTGCAGGGGTGGATGCTGATGGACAGCACTTGTGAGTCCAAAGTTCAGGTTCAGTTTCTGAATGTTTTATTTCCAAATCTCGGCTCTCGTCTAACTCACAGAAGAGACGACACCAGCTGCTGTTCAATTTTCTTTTTTGTCTTTTCCCTAAAACAAATATTTCATACGACTTAAAATCGCAACAATAAAAGCACATGCCTACACCTCACCACTCTATGAGCCCTGAAGGTGTCCTGTGTTATCAGACCCCAGATGGTAGCAGCAGATCTTTAGGGCCTGAAGTGATCAGAAGCCTCCAGAGATCTGACTAGAGCTTTCCTGCACATGACATTGTGGTTTTCTACTTGTCCTTCTCTATAGTGCTTTGATAGATATTAAGGGCAAGAAAAAATGGTTGCCTATTGCCTGTTGCTGGGCCGTGTCACGTTTGAAAACAGGACGGTGCAGTGTTACATCCTGGTCTAGGGGTACTGGAACGCAACATAAGGTTTATAAGGAAAATGACCCTCATCCCCAAAACCATACCCAGAAGCTGATTTACAAGTGAAAGGTGGTTTATTGTGTCTAAACTGAAGCTTAACTTAACTTAAGCTTCAGTTTAGACACATCAGCTTCTGGGTACGGTGTTGGGGACCAGGGCGGGGTCATTTTCCTTATAAACCTTATGTTGTGTTCCAGTACCCCTAGACCAGGGAGTAACATGCAGTGAACAAAGTATTAGTTATTACTAATAGGGGGTGTGGTAAAAGGCACGCCTTGTGGTGAAAACCTTTTGGAGTAGGTAACTATAAAGCATTTCTTTAACTCCACAAGAGCTGGCATTCTGGAAAGATCCAGAGCATTACAATTTATACATATCAGAGTTGCTGCCTTTCATGTTTCAAACACATCAACTTTAAGAAATAACTGTTCACTTGGAACTTGATCTAACATAAGATAAGATGATGATGTGCTAGATGATTGGCACATAAAAGGGTCATTTTAAACTGGACTTCCTGTAGAATCAGTATAATCAGCAGGTCTCCTGTTGTGTCACATGCAGTTTGGATATTTCAGCACAAGCCACAAGAAGCTGGGGTTTTAAATGCAAGAGAAACGGTCACTAGCTAACTGTTCGAGTCAGGTGACGAGAGCCCTGTGTGGCACAGTACCTCTGTAGCGTGGCTCCATGTGGTAGCTGTAACGTTGATTAATGCAGTAAACACCTGCACAAAGAAAAGAAAGACCACGAGATTTATATGATTATCATAAAGAACATTGCTAAAATCCTCTTAAAAATCTATTTATACGCATGAAATTTTTATAGTTCTTGACATTTTAGATGCTCTATAAATGTACAGGGAGTGCAGAATTATTAGGCAAGTTGTATTTTTGAGGAATAATTTTATTATTGAACAACAACCATGTTCTCAATGAACCCAAAAAACTCATTAATATCAAAGCTGAATGTTTTTGGAAGTAGTTTTTAGTTTGTTTTTAGTTTGAGCTATTTTAGGGGGATATCTGTGTGTGCAGGTGACTATTACTGTGCATAATTATTAGGCAACTTAACAAAAAACAAATATATACCCATTTCAATGATTTATTTTTACCAGTGACACCAATATAACATCTCCACATTCACAAATATACATTTCTGACATTCAAAAACAAAACAAAAACAAATCAGCGACCAATATAGCCACCTTTCTTTGCAAGGACACTCAAAAGCCTGCCATCCATGGATTCTGTCAGTGTTTTGATCTGTTCACCATCAACATTGCGTGCAGCAGAAACCACAGCCTCCCAGACACTGTTCAGAGAGGTGTACTGTTTTCCCTCCTTGTAAATCTCACATTTGATGATGGACCACAGGTTCTCAATGGGGTTCAGATCAGGTGAACAAGGAGGCCATGTCATTAGTTTTTCTTCTTTTATACCCTTTATTGCAGCCACGCTGTGGAGTACTTGGACGCGTGTGATGGAGCATTGTCCTGCATGAAAATCATGTTTTTCTTGAAGGATGCAGACTTCTTCCTGTACCACTGCTTGAAGAAGGTGTCTTCCAGAAACTGGCAGTAGGACTGGGAGTTGAGCTTGACTCCATCCTCAACCCGAAAAGGCCCCACAAGCTCATCTTTGATGATACCAGCCCAAACCAGTACTCCACCTCCACCTTGCTGGCGTCTGAGTGGGACTGGAGCTCTCTGCCCTTTACCAATCCAGCCACGGGCCCATCCATCTGGCCCATCAAGACTCACTCTCATTTCATCAGTCCATAAAACCTTAGAAAAACCAGTCTTGAGATATTTCTTGGCCCAGTCTTGACGTTTCAGCTTGTGTGTCTTGTTCAGTGGTGGTCGTCTTTCAGCCTTTCTTACCTTGGCCATGTCTCTGAGTATTGCACACCTTGTGCTTTTGGGCACTCCAGTGATGTTGCAGCTCTGAAATATGGCCAAACTGGTGGCAAGTGGCATCTTGGCAGCTGCACGCTTGACTTTTCTCAGTTCATGGGCAGTTATTTTGCGCCTTGGTTTTTCCACACGCTTCTTGCGACCCTGTTGACTATTTTGAATGAAACGCTTGATTGTTCGATGATCACGCTTCAGAAGCTTTGCAATTTTGAGACTGCTGCATCCCTCTGCAAGATATCTCACTATTTTTGACTTTTCTGAGCCTGTCAAGTCCTTCTTTTGACCCATTTTGCCAAAGGAAAGGACGTTGCCTAATAATTATGCACACCTGATATAGGGTGTTGATGTCATTAGACCACACCCCTTCTCATCACAGAGATGCACATCACCTAATATGCTTAATTGGTAGTAGGCTTTCGAGCCTATACAGCTTGGAGTAAGACAACATGCATGAAGAGGATGATGTGGACAAAATACTCATTTGCTTAATAATTCTGCACTCCCTGTATTTTCCCAGTCAGCAGTCAGTATCCATGTCAGATAGACAGAGACATGTCAGATGGACACGCATTTCTCTCCTCCTGAAGGGAGGAAGTATGTTATGTCTGTATGTTTGTTAGCAGTCTAGCATCCAGTTTTCAAATCGTGTGATGATTGATGCAATAACAGGGTGAAGTCATAATAAAAACATCATAAAACATCAAAGTTTTAGTACAGCATTCGCTCCTTGGAGAAGGTTGTGCTCACTCAGTGCTCTTGCTGTACATACAGTCTGGCAGCTGATCATTAAACTGATGTTGTTTTACACTAACTCATGGCTGACTGTTGAGAAAAGAAATCTAGCAACCAAAGGTTCAAAAGAGGATTTAACAATCATCTTTTTAAAAAGCTGTCAGGCGACCTACGAATTCTTACCAAATTCTATGTTTAAACAATACAAACACAAAATTGTACAAAGATATTTCACATTTTGAAACCTGTTTAACATATTGACACATTTTAGAAAATCTTTGATGGTTTAGAAAGCACTGCATTAAAACATCCATCACTGCTCAGAAATACTTCTGATACTTATTATTGGTGAACATCAACGCATTCATAAATACAAGCTAAAATTCTACCAAATGCCAAAAATGCCAGCATGGATAATTAGAGGCTGTGTGGTGAATCAAAAATCCTAAATACTTGGAAATCAGTGACACCATAAAAAGAGCAAAGGGAATGTCTGTCTTATCAGCACAGATTTGATCACTGTCCATGAGCTTATGTAGAGTCCATTTGTGCACATCGCATGGGAAACTTTCACCTTCCATGGCAAATGATACTTAAGTGTAAACTTGGTTCATATTGGAGCAACAAACAAACAAACAGGCTTTAATCAGTTTACTCAGATTTGCTTCTACAGCATCCTGATGACATCATGTAGCAATCAATGTCTTTATTTTTGTCACCAACAATTTTTATTTATTTCATTTTAAACTTCAATAACAGAACTTAAGGATAACTAAATAAATAAATAGTTTAAAAAACAAACAAACAAAAACAAAAAAAAAAACAAAAACCAAAACAAAGGGAAGTTATCCTATTCTTTCTTCGCACACCAATCCCCACACCACCACCCTGTCATTACTCCTGTTCTTCAAGTTACAGAAAGCCAGCTTGTAAAGGGGACCAAATACAATCATACTGATGCAATTTGTCTAATAAACCATAAGTCACTTTTTCGTAAGACGCCAACTTAGCCATTGTCTTTAGCCAGTCTTCATAGGGAGGGGGACTCTTTTTCCGCCAATGTCTTAGCAGCACCTGTTTGGCCGTAGTGAGAGCCAGAATAATCCATCTTTTTGTATAACTGGAAAAATCTCCATCAGAAAGTTCTGTGGTTATACCAAGTATGGACAGTTTTGGTGAGATACCAAATCTCCTTTTTAAAACACTGAAAATTACCTCCATTATATTTTCCCACCAATCCCGAAGTGCCGAACAGCTCCATAAGATATGTAAAATCGAAGCATTTTGACCATCACATCTCCAACATTCGTCCGTAGAGGCCAGGTTCCATTTATACAATTGTTGCAGTGTTCGATGCCACCTATGGACTATCTTAAGTTGAATAAATCTACTGCCTGTTTCTTTATACATAGTATTAACATTTTGAAAACATGAATCCCGTTCAACTGAAGATATGTCCAATGCCATGTCCTGGGCCCAGTAGCACTTAACTTTAAGGAGAGGGTCAGCTGACCGTTCTTGCAATAAGTGATAAATCTTTGCGGTGATGCCTTTACCCAAGAGTGATCTTGAGAGCAGGACTTCCACAGGGCTGCCCACAGGACAACTCAAGGGGGTTCCCAGCCACTTCGATAATGAACTATGTATTTGGACATATCTCCAGAATTGATTACGCTTCAACTTATATAACTCCACAATTTTATCAAAGCTTAAAAAACATTTAGTCCCACAGTCAAATAAATCTGATACATTAAGGATGCCTGCTTTACGCCACTGTAACCAGTCAACCGATGTCCCTCCAATTAGAATTCTTTTATTCCCTCATAAGGTTGCCGAAGGTGATTTAATAAAGTCCCAGCGACCTGCCCTATGTAATTTACACCACAATGTCTTTGCATTTGCAATTATAGGATGGGTAGTTTTATGACTGGTATCAAACAGCTCCCTCCAAGGAGAAATACCACCATTAACTTCCGTCTCTATATGGGACCAGATGGGTTTAACTGGTGCAGTAGGTAACCAAGCTCTAAGTTGTTTCACGTTCATCACCCAATAATACCATTGGAAATTAGGCAATGAAAAACCTCCTGGTTTTGCACTCGCTTGAAGTTTCTTAATACTTAAACGATGCGGTGAGCTACCCCAAAGAAAGTGCCGGATTAAAAAGTCTAGATCTTGGAAATACTTATCTGGAATGTGTAATGGAATATTGGATAAAATATAAAAGATCATGGGTGCAGTCATCATCTTAATACAACTAATTTTACCCCATATTGTGAGACGCACTCTGGACCATCTACCAAATTCCATTTTTATTCTTTCAAACATTGGCTCCATATTTGCTCGAACCATCTTAGTGTAATCCGAGGGAATTTGTATCCCCAAATACCTGAAACCATTCACGGACCACCGAAACTCCCACTGTTTAAATAAAGTATGGGGGCAGTGTCCTGACATAAGCATTGCCTCTGATTTATCCCAGTTGAGGCGATACCCTGAAAGCAGCGTAAAGCTTTCTATACATTCTAATAGGGCTGGAATTGACTTCCCAGGCTGGGTCATAAGTAACAACATATCATCTGCATATAATAGAAGCTTATGTTGACTATTACCCATCGAAATTCCAAATATATTTACATTATTTCTCAGTTTTTGTGCCAGAGGCTCTATAGCAATTAGAAAGAGCCCAGGGCTAAGGGGACAGCCCTGTCTTGTGGATCTCTGTAAAAGGAATAGGTCTGATATGAGCCCATTCGTCAATACTCGCACTGAAGGCGAATCACATAATATCTTTATCCACCTGATGAAATTATCACTAAAACCAAACTTTTCTAATGTCTTAAACAGATAATCCTTCTCAACACAATCAAAAGCTTTTGCAGCATCCAGCGACAGGGCCACTGTTGGATATACTGAGTCATATACATAATTTTGCAAATTAACCAACCGCCTAATATTATCTGAACTCAACTGGCTAAGAACAGTGGGTCATAAAACGAGGCTGAAGGTGCAGAAAAGACTGACCGAGCTCACTGAGGTTGCAGTAGGCGCCCCACTCTGGAGCGCTGTTCCTGTGTTGCTTCTTTGTCTTCATCTGGAAATTTCACAAAGACACATTAAAGGTAAAAAACAAACAAGACATCTTCTTAAAGAATGTTTCAGAAAAACTGTCTCGATCTTAAAAATGAACACTTCTATCAGCTGTAGACAGGATGATGTAACAGGGTACAAACATTCGAATTCAGCTGTAAATCAGTGTGTTGAGAGTATATACTGTAGAGTGAAATGGGTTTGTTTTTGAAGAAAATAAATTTAAAAAGAAAGTCCTTTTTTTCTTGAAGGGAACCATAAATGTGGAACAGCAAAAACTCATATAGTCCTGTGTGAAAATTAAGCACACGACCCATGACTCAATAGCCTGAAGAACCACTCTTAGCAGAAATAACGCAGTAAGCGTCTTCTGTATGATTTTATCAGTCTGTCACATCCCAGTGGGGGGATTTTGTCCCACTCGTCTTTGCAAAACTGCTTTAAATTATTGAGGTTTGCAGGCATTTGTTATGCACAGCATAAGATCCTTCCACAGCATTTCAATCAGGTTGGTGTTTGGACTTCCTGCAGCTTTTCTGGTATGCTTGAGTAACGGGGTTTTGACTGTTGGACAGATGGCTTCACATTTCACTCTAGTACACATACTTTGTATATGTTGGGTTCTTTCTATTTTTATTTTCTTCAGCAGTTTGCACAGTCTGACCTTGGGACCAGCAAAGTGCTTTTGATTTTATAGAGGTGATCACATTTGACTGGATATGATGCTGTTGTGCTTTCTTTCTGTTGTATCAGCTTTTTAGAGTTTGACAGTAAGATCTGTACTGAGGGCAATTTAGTTCAGGTGGGATTAAAAACGTCACATTAAGCTGGAGTTTCTTAGACTGAGATGTGGCAAAGGAAAGAAAAAGACAAAACAAATTGCACTGAAAATTTGGTCACCAATAAAAAGTTAAATCTTTATGGATTAACACTGGGTTGCTTTTTTCCCCTTAATAAATGAAATGATCATTTAAAAACTGCATTTTTATTTACTCAGCTTATCTTTGTCTATGATTAAAATGTGTGACAAATATCCAAAAAGTAAGAAATCAGGAAGGGGGCAAATATTTTTTACACAGATACCCATTAGCAAAAAAGTCTTTCTTCCTGCTAAATCATCCAACTTTGCTTCTATGTACCTGACCTACAGAGGTTAGCCTCAAAGCAGCACAGCCTAAGGAATACCTTTGAATTGTTTGTTTTCTTTTAAATAAAGACAGTTAATTGCTACGAGGAGGTACTAATCAGTTTGCGTTTTTCTAATTTGGGTGAACTGAACCTTAAAGTAGAAACTTATTTGTTGTATAACAAAAAAAATTGGAGTATATTTATTAGCAGCCCCTCATTAAACAAACTCTTAAAGCTTTCTGAGGGCAAAATATAAAAGGTTTTTGAACCCACCTTGGCGAAACGCCTCTTATCTGGCTTGGCATAGTGTGTGGCATAGGTGCAGGACCCCAGGGTGCGGTAGCTGGGGTTGGAGAAGCAGCCACCTAAAGAGCTGCTACTGGGAGAGGACTCTGAAGAAGAAAGCAGGCCTGTGCACTGCAGCCCTGCTGCCCCAACATCAAGACATGTTCTCACATACTGAGCTCTATGTGTCATACATGCATATATATGTACAGTGCACCTGATACAAAGTATTTAACCTTTAATTTAATCACCCAGATCTGAAAAAACGGATCATTCATTGTCTTTACCTGTTGGTTGTGTAATTTCCCAGCAGGTTACGATTACCATCAACTGCTCTGAATTCTGTTGTATGCCATTCTAAACATAAATAACACCAGTCAGATGAAAAGGACAGACACACGGATATCGTACCTGAGAGGGAGTAGTCAGTGGAGCTGATGTTCAGGGCAGGTGTATAGGTGACACTAGGCACACGGTGGCCTTTCTCTCTTTGTCGATAACGGAACCAGACCACCAGAGCAAGCATGGCCATGATCATCAGCAGCAGGAAGACGATGCCCAGGACAGCCCCCGTCGACTGCCGCTGCGATGCCAGAGCTGGGCTCATCTTGGTGTAGGGGTTCAGCTCCTCCATCATCAAGGCCGCTGAGGAGAACACAGATGAGTAACACTGCATTTTAATGTTTGACACACTCACATCACCTGTACAGTGTAATCAGGCATTTTTGCTGAATGAGAATTTCAGAATAAAATTCCTCTCATTTCACTGAATTTATTGTGCTATTGACTTTTATTTTGGTATTTTGCCATGATACAAATGCATGTATCTACAAAGGACAGATAATGAAAGGCAAACAGTTAAGGAGTAGGGTGGGGTGATACCGCCAAACTGGCGGAGTCTGCAGTGACACGGGTTCCATAATCGTCTTTGGAGGTAAACAGAGAGCTGAGCACGAATATGAAGCTGTTGAACTACTTTTGGTAACCGAGTCAAGCATTCAGTCATCGCCAGATGCTCGCGGCTGCCATCTAGTGTGGATTCTGGTTTGATGCCTTGCATTAATCCCTCCCTCTGTGCAGATCTTGTGTACGCCCTTGGAAGCTTGCAATACCATGGCTGTGTCCCAATTAAGAGTCTGCACGCTTGAAGTACGCGCACTACGCATACTACGTACGGTGCGTACTATAAGTACGAGAAGTGTGGAAGTGAGAGGCTTGTGAAATGGGACGGTATACACTTCGTCGCGCTGTTCAGGTTGCCTAGCAACCATGATACTAACCGCGAGACACGTTTCATACAGCTTTGTTTGACAGAAATGAAGGAGAAAAATGTTTTGTTGGTCATTCATTTTTGTCATGACATCACTTTAGCTGAGTATCTGAGGCTGAGACCACAGGACTGTAAAACATGATTGTTGGGCTTCATGTCTGTGCTGAACAGTCATTTAAGATTAGTTAGTAAATAAGATTAGCTAGTAAATAAGATTAGTTAGTAAATAAGATTAGCTAGTAAAGAAAAATTAGCTCATGTTGTTCATGAGACTAAAGTCATCTCACTGTGGCAATGTAAATATAATATGGCCAATATTATAGTATTGTCAGATTATTATGAGATATATATATATACACACATATACATATATCACTGACTTTCAGCTTGTTGTGTTTGTGGATATATGACTGACTTTAATTATTACACATTCGCACATAAATAAGTGACGTCATATTCAGTACTTTAGTTCACTCTTCGGCCGCTCCATCTTATTAGGGAAATTCCACATACATAAATGTAAATTTCAAAACTCAACCCCATCATTTAATTTGTTTTTGATTGAAATTGAATATTACTTAAACTCTCTTAAATTAACTTCCAATAAAAAAGGTTTATCATTGATTGAAGTTCATTCAGAAATGTTTAACGAATGAGCTGTCACAACTTTCAAGTACAAAGTTGTTATGGAGTCTGTCACATTCCCCCTTTTTTCTTTTTTTATCCTTTATTTATTTATCCTTCTCATTTCATTGTACTGTATATTGTTACTCTTATTTGCCTTGTATGTCTACTGTACAAACTGAACTGGAATGACTGACTGTTCGCTTTATGATTTCAATAAAGTTTGAAAAAAAGAAAAAAAGAAAAAAAAATCTCTTCGGCCGCTCCCTTCTGCCGTATTTTGCGGCAAAATTATCCACACCCACCGCCGCGCTATGAATTGTGGGCTATATGGGACCACGAAGCGTGCACCGGACCACGCTTGATATTTGGGGAAATCGACGGAGTATGCATTTGAAGCACACTTCGAATTGGGACAGCCGTCGTCACGTGGCGGTGACGTAACCGCACTTGAAATGCGTACTTCAAGCGTGCAGTCTCTTAATTGGGACACAGCCCATGACCGCACACTCTTGGAAGTCAAACTGACGACTCTGGTGCTCTTTGCTTGGGTGATCATGCAGCTGCTTAAGAGTATGTATTCTGTATTTACAGTCTTGCATGTCATTATTTTTGTTTCCACTTCATTTCATTTGGAGTATTTAAGAATTGCATATTTAGTATATTTTTATTTGCTACTGTGTTTCCCCTTTAACCAAAATAGTACAGTTATTCAATCTGCAGTCATTGTAGTGGTTTATACATTTACTTGGCAAGTGAATGGTTGCTGGTTCAGCTAAAGACCATTAATATTTTTTATCAGAGTACCATTTGCACTTGTCTGTCTATTCGAGAGGTCTTTGTACTTCCATCTTTTAGGAACAGTCTTATCTACTACCTTAGTACATATCTACTATTATATGAAGATTTGTCTGTATGAGTTTTGCAGATGTTCTGTTATTTTATATTTTATTATTCAACTGAACTGAGGGTACATCTAAAGAAACCAAAAGAATAAGTCAGATCATGTTCCATCCTTTCTCTTTACAGAGCCATTTGTTCTCACCCTGGTCACAACGGATGCCTTTAAAGCCGATGCTGCAGTAGCAGGTTCCGGTCACGTAGTCACAGGTGGCATTGTTCATACACTCACACAGCTGCTGGCAGCCGTAGCCAAATGTCCCTGCGGGACACTCTGGACACAGGAACAGGGATTTAAGACATGTTGAACTTTAACACGTGAATGTGCAACTCTCCTGCATGTAAGAACCACTAAACACACTCACTGAGCTCACAGCTGTGTCCTATAAAGCCTGTCCTGCAGGAGCACTGTCCCGTGATGTGGTCACAGTCTGCTCCATTCTGACAGCGACACACCTCAGCACAGTGAGAGCCGTAGAAACCTGCAGGACAGCCTGAAGGGAAACAACCACTGGTTTAAAAAAAATCTATATTATGCTTTACATGTGGACAAGAATTTTCAGTAGCAGCAGCAATTTCACTCTGTCACTCTGAACCCATCTCTGTGCAGAGACATGATCAAAAACGTGAAATGTCTTTGGAAGCATTTTCTCTGGGACGAGCTAATCACTTCTGTCACAGTGGAACCAAAGTGGAAATTCAACAAAACCCTCATTTCATGCAGACGTTTAACTGACCACACTCTCTCATGTAAATTTCTGGTGATGCAAAAACATGGAGAAACAGCTCCTATAGCAGACAAATCAAATGACATGACAGAAAACAAACTTGGCTGGTTCTAGGCTAGAACTGATACTAGTCAAAAGAAAATAACATACTGATTTGGATCCGTTTTTTTCTTTTGTGCGTCAAGCAAATGTACAGATACATGGTTACTGTGACTTATCAACTTTATAAACGCAGGACCACAGACTGAAAAATGAAGTAAACATGGAAGAGCGTAAAAAGATGTTCTTTACATGGCCTTACAGCATGGAGTAACAATGTGTGGGAGTGTCGTTCAATTCAATGTCTTTTAATACATTTTAATACATCAATTTTTAATATAGCGCCAAATCAGAGCAGCAGTTGCTTTAAGGCATTTTATATTGTAAGGTACCCTGCAATAACACAGAGAAAACAGAAAACCCAACAACCACATGACCTCCTATGAGCAAGTGCTTTGGTGACAGCTGGAAGGAAAAACTCCCTTTTAACAGGAAGAAACCTCCAGGTGGGGTGGCCATCTGCTGGAGGCGAGGAGAGGAAGACGGGGCAAAAACACATCGTGGAAGAGATCAAGAAATTGATAATAAGTAATGATTAAATGCAGAGTGGTGTGAAAAAAAGTGAAGAACAAATACTTTTTATCAAAAAGAAAAGTTTTAAGGCCAATCTCAAAAGTACAGAGAGGGTGTCCATGACTCGAATCGAAACTAGGAGGGGGTTCCACAGCAGAGTGGAAGCTGAAGGCTGCCAGGAGACTGTTTATTGTGTGCATTGAAAGACGTTGGTCAAAAAGTCCTCAAAGTGTTCCTGGAGACCAGGGTGATTCTAGCTTTGCAGAGGTTTTTTCTTTTTGTTTTGTTTTACAGGACAAAAACGTTTTTTTCAGGTTAAACAAAAATGTTCTAAATTAGTTAGATGCCGTCTCTTCTCCAGCTTACGAGTTATCTGCTTTAAGGTACGCATTAGTCAGGGGAAGAGGACGACTGCAGGTGATGGCTGTGGCACACACATCCGTTGTTTCAAAAGAGAGCATTAGGTGTTAGGCTGATGAGATTCTTTGGAGTAACACATACAAACTAGGACACATTAATACTGAAGCTGCAAGTTGCAAGTGTTCATAGTCCAATGCAAACAAAGTTAATTACAACTTTGTTTGATTGTTAACCACATTTTCTCAAAGTGACCTGCTTCGTTTGTTATAATATCTAATTTTCTGTAGGTGTAACACATGTTCTAATTCTAAAGATTTGAGGTGTCTCAGGGGTCTTCCAGTTTTTCTCGCTAACAGCATTGATAAGGAAATGAATGGCCTGAGCATCATAATGACCACTTACACTGTTTGAATCAACCCAGAATTAGGGTTGTTCGATATAACGATATATATCGATGACGATATAAAAACGTCTATCGTTTCATTTTACGCTATCGTTTGTTTCGTGGTGTCGCAAAATAAACTGTTTACGGCAATATTTCTTCATGGTTCTGATGTCACTGTAGTAAAGTTCTCTCTCTCTTATGTTTAATATAACCACACTACGGACAGACAAGCACCTGTTTTTATGCGTTGTCGTTAGCAACAACGACGGTAACAGCATCGCGTGTCCGCTTGTTTATGTTCCACATAAACCTTTCACAATAAAGCTCAAGATCCTGTTGAGACTTTTCAAAATAAACTGAATCACATGAAAGAGCAGATTTTTAGAATTTAAAAAAGAGCCGCCAGGTGCTAAAAAATAAACCTCAGACTCAAACGTTAGAACAAGCTTTCCCCCGCAGCACGCCGTGTAATAAATACTCACAAAGAAAACGGCGCCGTTACAACTTCTGTCTAAAAATGTGTCGTTTCATGCATCGTTAAAACACTGGACTCCAGCTACACGACGCACAGCTGGAAACACTTCACACAAGACGAGCTGCATTTAACATTTGACGGATAAGGTGTGCCAATAATGTGCTATATGCATTATAAAATGGACTGCTGCCTTTGTCCAGTGGCTTCTAAATCCACCACTGCCATATCGACCAGTTTAGAAAATTTACTCTTCCCTAAAAAAAAAAGAAAAGACAGAAAATGTCTACAGAGGCCTGACTGACAGAGAGGGGTTTGCTCATGAGCTTCAAAACACCTATTTGTGGTCTTTCTGTGTGGCCATCTTCATGATGACCTCCCTATTTTGGGGATAATGCTGCCCAACAGTGAGGGGCCAAGAACGTCCTACCGCAAGAGGTTTAGGGGCCAAGGAGTGATGTGCTCTTTCCACCAAACTCATTTCCCCTGAAAGTATTCAGACCCCAGCAGGAGATGGAAGATAATCTGAGATGAACGCAGTAGGCTTTCTTTTCTCTGTACCTTCTGGAATCCTCATAATATTAATGTTCTGATGCCTCAAGCAAAATTCGAAATCTGCCAGTTTCTTTTTTTTAAATATATATATATTTTTAAAAACTATTTGGTAACAGATCTGTAACAGGACTGAAACAGAAAACAAAGCTTTAGAGAGGGTCTCAGCTCTCTGTGCAAGTTACTGTGAAAGAGTGTGAGAAGAGAAAATTGTAACAATTTAAAAATAACATTTCTCAGCATAAAATTAAAAAAAGATTTGGTTATTTCATCTTCTACAGTCCATAATATTGTGAAAGGTCTGTGAGTCTTTGGACACTTTGTATTGTAGCCTCCAATTCTACTTTAAAATGTCCTTTGAACCACAAGTAAACCAGCAGCCTGAGAGCGAAGTGCTCCATCGGGGGGATTTGTTTCCCCTGCACAAACAGATTTCTCCAGATTCACAGAATCTTCAAATCAAATCAAATCAAATCACTTTTATTGTCACATCACATGTGCAGGTACATTGGTACAGCACATGTGAGTGAAATTCTTGTGTGCGAGCTTCACAAGCAACAGAGTTGTGCAAAATACAATAATGTAAACAAGCAAAATACAAGAATGGCTACATCTGAAACTAATAAATATATGTACAATATATAATAGTATATGCATTTCTGGATGTGTATACTAAATATTTTTCTACGTGTGTGTGTGTGTGTGTGTACACATATTTTACAAATTAAATAGAGTAAACAATAAATAAAATATATAAAATATACAGAGTTGAATATGTGCAAAACAGTGGCGTTACTGTACAGTATGTAGTGCATAATGTTGGAGTTCCAGTAGTGAAGCTGAGGTGTCTATGACGTGTTCAGCAGTCTGATGGCCTGGTGGAAGAAGCTGTCTCTCAGTCTGCTGGTACTTTGAAATATTCAAAGTTTTTGATATTTTACATTATTTTTTTTGCAAACTGGTAAACCCCTGCCGATCTTTCCTTGTGAGAAATTCTACTAGATGCTGTTTTTATATTTATATTTTTTTAGTATCACTTATGTTTCCTGTTTTTGTTGTTGGCGCTGTCCCCACTGAGACATGCTCACAACATTAAACTCAAAATGAGCTAATATTTTTCATGAAACTGTTTTCCGTGTTTTAGTGTGAATAAAACATGGCTTTATGAGATGCATTCTCATAAAGCCATCTCACAACTTTTTTAGAATTGGATTTGTAGTTTTGTCTTTTTCTCCCTGCATTTTTCTTTTTCTCTTCTCTTTCCCTTCATCCTCCAACCTGTTGTGCAGACAGCTGTCCCTCCCTGTGCCTGATTTCTTCCCATCATCACTAAGTGGTCCTTAAGGGATCCTTGTAGGGGATCATCTGATTGTTGGAATTTTTTTCTCTAATAATTTAGGGTCTTTACCAAAGTACAGCACATGATTGATGAAAGATGTCAAAGATAGCAGAGGCAATACTATTGCATGGACATATATGGCTATCAGTGGAACTGGGTCACTAGTGTGATGTTTCGTCACTCATCCAAGTGACTTTTTCAGTCTCAGCTGACTGCAAGTTACGTAAAAAGGGAAAGACCATCTCTGAATCGAGGAGGGGGCCTAAGGCTACATCTTTCACCATCTTACAATGCTGTGATTGCAGCCAGTGAATGGTACTCATTGCCATTGGTGGGCTTTGATCTTACATTTGCATAATTCAGGGTTCATCAGCATTTTTCAGGGTCAAATTTAAGCACTTTTTAAGCACTTTCAAGGTCCATTATCAAGCTTTTCCAGCACATTACCAAAAACAGATTGCATGTTCCACTTTGCATCACCTCAGTAAGACCATGTAAAAATTAAAACAAATCGTCTTAGGTTGACTTAAATGTTCTTTGTTCCTCTTTTGTTAAAACAGAGAAAAATGCACCACACAAAAATACTGAAAAAGGAAATGGTTGTCTTATATGCATATAGTGCACAAACTCAAAAAACTCATTTCTCTCAAAAATGCAGATGTGCAAATGTGAACAAATCAACTTGTTAGAGATGCTCATCTCCACTTGGAAAAAACAACCACACAAAAGAAGAAATCTGCACAAATGAACAAGTCTGCTCATCAGATATTGATGCTTCTTTCCTACGGGACACAACAACAGGAGACAGATGTTTACTTTAACTAGTTAAGCAAGTTTGATAGCTAGCAAAATAATAATCATAGTTTTAAACATTAGCCTGTGTTATGTACACATACTCGAAATTATTTACTAGGACTCACCTGTCATGTGACTCAAATCCCGCCAGTGTCGTTTTCCATCAAACACTCATTAAAACAGCAACGTCAAGTTAGCGCACTCATCCCCGACTGTCCGGAGGGAGGGGCGGGGTCACACATTGAAACAGACTGACATGTGTGTGAGGCAGCCCAGGCGGAGAAATTTAGCTTTTACACTTTGCAACTCATTTTATTTCTCTGATAAGAAAACTATTCAGTCAGATAGTTGTTTGTGGTGAATGAAATATGGTTTCAAGCACGTTTAAGCACCACATCTGAAATTCAAGCACTTTTCAATCCTTGAAAAGACAATATTAAAATTCAAGCATTTTCAAGGATTTCAAGCACCCATACGAATCGTGATAATTATGATCAAGGAACTGACCTCCCAGCCCATCGTTCCTTCGGTGGTGCTAGTTTCAGTCATTATGCAAAGATCGGGGAAACCTGCAGTCAGCTGAGACTGAACAGAATCAACTTTTGGAGGTTCACTGATGATGTGACTGCTCATAGAAATAGCAGGATGAATTATCAAGTGAACGAGGCTATCAGCTTCAGTCAAATACTCCAAATTGGACAGCAATTTGCAGTGCAAATGGAGAAATTCAATCTTTTTCCGTGTTGAAACTAGAAACCACAAAGGAATTGAGGAGATAAGAAGAAGGGATTTCAAGGGTATGCAGTTTTTTCACCTGTCACTAGATGGAGTTAAAGGTTTGAGGTACTAACACATTGCAACTAGTGAGTGTGCATTAGTGATGAGCTCTCACAGCAGCCAGAGTGTTTTGCTTGGTCTGTATGTGTATATGAACTGCCGGTGTGTGTGAGAGAGACAGAAACATACGCTGAGTGCAGTAGAGTCCTGTCCATCCAGGGCTGCAGATACACTCTCCATCTGTAGCGCTGCACTGAGCTCCATTGTGACAGTTACATGTGTGGATGCAGTCAAGGCCCCATGAGCCCCAAGGACATGCTGCCAGAAGCACACAAAAATAAGTGCACAAAGACACATACAGTGCACAGAGTATGCAATAAAAGTCAGCACACTCTTGTACAGCAACACTATAATGCCCCATCACAGCAAACTGGGCAAGTCAAAGTGTCGTTACTAGGATTCACTTCTGCACATGGGCACTTTATTCTCTCCTCTTTTTTCTCTTTTATTCAATTCATCTAGACACGTATAAGTCTAGTAATATATAAATACATAATAATATGTCAAATGTTGCCACAGTGAAGACCAGACATACATTAGGATGCTGTGTGCCCTCATTAAACTTACAGATAATTGAGTGACTGTGGTAGATGCTCAAAGTAAGAAAGATAATTAATGTCAAAGCCACTCCAGTGACTGCCTTTAGGAAGGTTTTTTCTTCAGCTGTCTCTCACTGATCAACTAAAACACGTGGGGTGAATAACAACATACATTTTATTTGTTCTTTTGTGAAACTGAAGTTAATAAATGCTACGGTACAAAAACGGCTATAAACGTTTCCTCTTACGCTTAGAACAGTCTTCGCTGGTCCATCCAGGGTAACACTGACAGGAGCCATCGATGGGGTTACAAGTGCCATTATTAGTGCACAAGCAGGTCTCGGCACAGGCTTTACCAAACTTTCTGCTGGGACATACTGTGGAGACACATGCACAGACATGATGGGTTCATATTAGATTAAAAGCAATATTCTGCCAATACTATTAACACAACCTCCTTGTATTTTGGATGTATTTGGATGTAGTTCAACAGTTTGACAGCAGACAGACAACAGCAAATAGAAGATAACTGGTTCAGATATCTGTTCCTGTTGTTTTTCATAATTCATTTGCTCAGCTTCTACCCATATGCCGCGAGTATGTCAAGAATGCTGAACATTCGAATCATCTCCTGTGAGATCACAAGGACGCGAGCAAAACTGCGTGTTTTTACCAAAAGAAAGTGGAAGTCTGGTGGATTTCAGTCCTGGTTAAAATGATGACACGTGTAGTAACTGGTGGTGCAAATGCAGTGTATTACTAATTGATACTTTTAATAAAGAAGCCGGGAAAAAAGTTCCTCTGTAGATTTAGCACGGTCAGTCTCTTCATGCAGTCCAAGAAACAGTGCACGACGCTGCCCTCAGGGCTCTCCCTGACCTGATCATCAGTTGCAGTACAAACGATGATTCGTCATGGCCCTCTTATTTACATGTTTCTGTTTCTGGACACATACTTAGAAGTACTTCAGTATTCAGCTCTTCAGTATACCCATGAGTGAAGAAGACAAGTAGATTGTTCTGATACTGTAGAAATAATACAGAAAGAAAAAAATACTCAGAAAAGTTCTGAGAATTTCAAATTCTGACATCCCTGACAAAGTAGACCAGTTCCCAAACTTTGCACAGTGCTGTACAAAGCAAAGCCTGTACAACATTCTTATACAATATACACACAATATACAAGAAAAGATCCAAAGTACATATTTTATAAACACTACAACAAAAAAATATTCATTCATAATTTAAACATTCTTCATGATGGAAAAAAGACACAAAAAACTGAATAGAAACAAGAAATATTGAGGGAAGAATAAAGGGGCCAAATATACTTGGAAAATACAAGTGTGTGGTAATACTGGGAAGAGCCCAAAGGTAGATACTAAAAGGGAGAATGTGGATATGATCAATGAGAATTAAAAATCTAATTTCACACAAAAGAAAACATAGGTTATCCAAACTGGGCAACGATGACCTTCTGCTTCACTTAAATGTTCAGTACAAAATGATACTGTTAATTTCACTTTGTGCTTGTTTTTAATTTGATGGGAATTCCCATTCCAACACTTTCAAAGCGTTTTACTGCTGCTATGAGTTTGGACATGAAAAAGAACATCTCTAAAGCCCGAATGCTGGAACAAGCTTTATCCAAAACTGGTTGCTTTTGCTGACAATGGAGGTTTTGGATGCTATCAAATCCTATTTCTCAAGCTTTAAGTTTTCCATCTTCTTGATGTTGCTATCACTTGGTATTGATATCACTATCACTAGGGCCTTCTTCCTTTGTTTTTTCACCACTACAATGCCAGGTTGGTCAGCCATCACCAGTTTGTGTGTATATGGAAGTCCCACAGGATCTGAGCTCAGTTATTCCCGATCACCTTTGGGGGCTTATCCCATTTTGCCCCCGGAACTTCCAGGCCATACTCGGCACCCCCATATGTGCTTATTGTGAAGAATAAACCTGTGACCACAAGGAGTATTAGGAGGTATTTCCCTAGTGGAAATGCAGAGTTGCTCTGAGGCAACAGACTGGTAGGCGTTTTGTGAGCCCCACAGCGAGGAAATCAATTGGCCTACTGTGGAAGAGGTCATGCTGTAGCAAAGACGTCACATCCCAGCGGCACCGACTTCCCACATCACGAAGACCCTCGATCAGCTCCGACCTATAGTCAGGCCGCATCTGGACCACCTTCACTTTACTTACCAGCCCCACCTCATAGTGACGTCATCTACCTACTCCATCATGTCATGTTTTTTTCCAGTGCATTCAACACTATCAGGCTGACCCTCCTAGCTCAACGACTCAAAGCGATGGATGGTGGATGCCCTTCTCGTGCCCTGGATTATAGACTGCCTGACAGGAAGGTCATAATATGTGTGTCTTCAACACTGTGTGGCTGACAAGGTTATCAGCAACACCGGGGAGCACAAGGGACGCTCCTCTCCCCTTTCCTATTCACCCTTTACATCACGGCACAGACACCTGCCATTTTCAGAAGTTTTCTGATGACTCTGCGGTAGTTGGATGAATAAGTGGAGGTGATGAAACAGACCACAGGGAATCAGTGGACATGTGGTGCAAGCAGAACCATCTGCAGCTCAATGTGACAAAGACCAATGAAATGATTGTGGTCCCCGTTTCCATCCATATAGTGGAGGACTATAAATAACTTGGAGTACACACTGACAACAAACTGGAGTGAGACAAAAACACCACTGAACTGTACAGGAAGGGCTAGCCCTGTCTCTATTTTGTGAAATGGCTGAGGGGTTTTTTAACATCTGTTGGACAACGCTCAAGATTTTCGATGAGTCTGTTATGGCAACTGTGACACGCTGCTGCATGGCTGAGGGTTCAGATATCTATTCCTGTTGTTTTTCATAATTCATTTGCTCAGCTTCTACCCATATGCCGTGAGTATGTCAAGCTACCATTAGCAAGTATATGTAATATATATATATATATATATATATATATATATATATATATATACATACTACTATGACTACTATGGATCAAAGCATACAAAGAGCATATGATTAAGACCAGGAGAGTTCAGAGAGCATAACTTTCAGGAGAGGGACTGCTCACTATTTCCCTGTTGATCATCTATGAAATGAGCACACAATTAATTTTAATTATCTATGCTGTGGCTCTCTGGTGATGCCATTCTGTCCTTCTTTACAATAACTTGGTCCAGGATGAAATGCCTGAGTGACTTCTTGAGGGATTATTCTGAAACTACAAAATGTACACATATTCATATTCCACACAAGAGTAATCCCCTGACAATATCCACCGAGTGCATTTTGTGAGGAACACGTGTAATTTCAAATGCATTGCCTTGTTACTTTTTATGTCAATGTCTGAGCAAGTAGTGATGATGTAGCAGTCAATAATATACTGAAATGTTACCAAAACTCTGTCCAGTGTTTTGAAATATTACATCAGACAATTCACATGCATTAGTCTATACAAGCTCAATTAAAAGGATTAAAGAACCTCTGCATCACTCTAGAAAGCTATTGTTTTTAATGACTCCTTTGGCTCTAACAAGGGAGCCCTGGTATCTGTGCATTGTATGTCATGTACTTTGTGCAGCAGCTGGAGGAGCAGCATACACTGTACACCTGGATATCAGTATAAAGACAACAAAGATGACTTTACGGTCATGAAGCGGCCAAATATTGTGTATTGCATTTCCACTTGGATATGATCCGGATTGGAAGTTCGCGGATGACACCACAGTGGTTGGACTCATCTCAAGGGGGGAGGAGTCGGACTACAGAGATGAGGTCAACAAACTGACTGAGTGGTGTTCAGTTAACAACCTCCAACTGAACACCACGAAAACTAAAGAACTTATCTTGGACTTCAGGAAGGGCAGAGCAGACCCGGCCCCACTTTACATTCACGGGAGCTGTGTGGAGAGGGTACACTCCATGAGGTTTCTGGGCGTGCAGATATCTGATGACCTCTCCTGGACTGCAAATACTACAGCGGTGGTTAAAAAGGCCCAGCAGCGTCTCCACTTTCTGAGAGTGCTCAGGAGGAACAACCTGGAGGAGAGGCTGCTGGTGACATTTTACAGAGCCACCATAGAGAGCATCCTAACGTACGGCATAACAACATGGTATGCAGGGTGCTCAGCTGCGGACAGGAAAGTACTGCAGAGGGTCATCAACACAGCCCAGAAGATCACTGGCTGCTCTCTGCCCAGCCTGGAGGTCACTGCAAACTCTCGGTACCTCAGCAGAGCTGGCAATATCATCAAGGACCACTCTCACCCCAGCAACCAACTGTTTGAACTATTACCGTCAGGCCGACGGTACAGCTCACATAAAACCAGGACAAACAGATTCAGGGATAGCTTCTTTCCCAGAGCTATCACCGTAGTAAATAAGCACAAAAACAATTGAACCTATTCCATACCGTCACTGTCATTATATTATGCTGCTATTCATACTGTCATTATATTAATGCTGCTATCCTGTATATATTGTACATACTATTGTTTGAGTACTTACGATTGTTTTTTTTTTTTGTACTTTTTATATTTTACATTTATATTTATTATTGAAACTTGCACCAAGGGAGTGGCACTCCAATTTCGTTGTACTCTGTACAATGACAATAAAGGCTATTCTATTCTATTCTATTCTATTCTATTCTATTCTATTCTATCCAAGAAAGACAGCTGAGAGACAAAGCTGATGACGAAAATCAAACAATCCCTGCTGATGAATAAATAAAAATAACAAGTCCTGCTGATGTTGACCTCTAGCTGCCAAGTTCAGCCAAATTCAGCATGATGAACCTTGTTTGGGGGGATAAAACTGCGTTCTGTTTTTGCCTACTGTTAGCTTTCTTGTGTATACATATAGTATACAGACATAAGCTACCATTAGCAAGTATATGTAAGACAGCATAGACATACTACAAATTTCTATTTGTAACTGTTGAGGCCTTTACAGACTAAACAGAGGCTCAAAGATGTAGCACACCTCTGCACACCTCCCTCAGCTTGTTCCTCATCTGTGGGTGAATAACTGTTGCTATAATTCTGGACCAGGCCGTCTCACTTCTTCTCAGTAGTAAAGATTATTGCGGGAGACAAGGCGGTGGCAATAATAAGGTAGAAAATGAACAAAGGTTGTTAGAGTTTCTATTTATTGTTGTAAAGAAAGGGAGAGGTTTTTCATCCTATTCTCCACCTGCATGCGTTAAGCAAGCGTCTGCAGTCTTACAAGTTTAAGATGCTAACACTTTTGAATGGAGTTGACTAAAGATACTGGGTTACAACAACTGATCTAAAACTACACTGACTTACTTTCTTGGTACAAGGGTCACCAAAGCAGGCATGTCCACATCTTTCATTTGGTACAGTTTCTTTTCTGATGCAACCAAGGGGGATTTATGCCAGTGGCTGGACTCAAACTGGCCCCCTTTCATTTGCCAAGAAACCTGCTTACTTTTATGTGGCTGTATACTTAGACCACAGCCAATTTGTAAGGTCTGCACTCAAAGTTGTAACCTACAGATACCAGGTTCTGCCTTTTGGGTTGTCTGTCACTTCTCAAACCCTCACCAAATGTTTTGAGGCAGCGTTAGTTCCCCTCAAAGACAGCGGTATTCCTGTCATTTGGATCAAGCTAGTGCAGGATGCTACAGAGAGAAAGCGGCAATGCAACTGTTGTTGGATCTGTCACACAATCTGGATTTCTCAGTGACCTTTCAGTAAAGCTTGCTACCCTGACTCAGTAGTTGTTAGAAATGTGGGCTCGAAATACGCTCACCTTTCAGCCACGTACATTTGCCAGGACACCGAGTGCCATGTTTCATGTCAGCCTCGCTTATTTTCAGTTGGGATGCTGATTGGGCTCCCAAAGGATTTTAGCTTTTTAATTTCTTTGCTGTTTTTCTTGCTGCTCAATCTTTTAAGAATGTTTCAGTGCTGGACTGTCTCACACTATCGATTACCAAAACTTGCTTATTGGCTCTTCACGCTTGGAGGGAGCCCAGGCTGCTGAGCTAGGAGTCTGCAATTGGAAAGGTGTCTTTTTCCAAGGTCATGTCCACAGACACCTCTGCAAGGGGATGGAGCTGCATTTCCTGTGTTATGTTGATTCATTCAGGATGTGTATTTATTTGACCATTTATTTGTCTGCTAAGCGAATCCAGCCAGAGGTAAAGCTCTGTTTGAACACAGGGTCTCCCACTGGGTTGTGGAGTCTCCCTAGCTTACAGAACCACCAGTGGAATGGGTGATATTTGTGCTCCGGTCGTCATCACTGTGCTTTTGTTTAGTTCTATTACTTGACCGTGATAGTGCAAGTCAAATACTGGTCGTCTGACTCCAGTTCTGTGGCTGCTATGTGGGGTGTGTATATGTGTCACATACTGTATGTGTTGTGCCAACTAAAGTGATTGAAAGGGAACAAAATGTTATGACTGTATCTTTTGTTCCCTGAAAGAAAGGAACAAAATAAAGCCCCAGGTTTGTCCATCGACAGCTGGACTCGGATGACGGGGTGTATATGTGCAGTTATCTTCAACCAGGATACACACAGGTGTGTTTTACCTCTTCTTCAGGGCATTAAAGTTATAGTTCGTCACATTTCATCTCTTTGGACAACTTCATTCTTGCCTTTAAGTCTTGTGAAATACCACTTTAACATTTTTAAAAACAAAAGCTAGTCTGTGCCATTTGAAAGTGCTAAAATAATAAAATAAAGCCACACAAACATTCTGCTCCCTCGTTTGTTTTTGCATTGTTTGTGTGGGTGGGTGGTCAGATGCTACTGAGCATTTTTTCTGTACAGCTGCATTATAATGCAAATGTGGTCACAAAAATGATTAAAGAAGTAAGATTTATGAAAATAACAAAAAGTCTATAGAATATTACTTGTGAAAAACGACAGAACAAAATCCAGTTTTTTATTTTTTGTGATTTTCACATTTTTGATGTTGAATTTCATTTAGTGTCTGAGCTTTTAAAACATGCATAAGAAGCTGGATTGTGTTGGCTGCCTAAGGGTAAAACGTCTTTTAAAACATGTTTTGAAGTTTTTCATTTAAAATGCAAGACTGCAAAAGAGGAGAATGTGTATGTTTCCTTGGTCCTATATTCATATTAAACAAATAAAGAGGCAGGGAACGCTGTTTGATTGCTGCTCACACTGACATTATGGACACTGAAATTAAACCTCTATTTCAAAAAAGCACTCGGTGTTATAACAATGATCAAAGGTTTAAACGTAGCCAGTGTGTTGCTGTGTATTAAGGTCCATTAAATAAGAAGTGGGTTTTTTCTTCTTCAAGCAGGACACCATGTGTGATATGAAAAATATGAGGTAAGTAAAACCTTTTTTATTCCTAAAGTTATATTTAGGACAATGTCTCCTGTAGTTATTACCTTATGCCACATACTATCCACTAACAGAGTAGCTAACAGTAGGTTAGTAGCTAATGTTAGCTTAGCTAATAGTACTCAGAGTAGCCACAAAATTTAAGTAAGGTTGTCGTGACATAAGGTGAACATTATTATTGTAAATATGGATAGAGAACTAGATGCAGCAAGTTACACACACACACACACACACACACACACACACACACACACACACACACACACACACACAAATTCCCACAGTAATATAAACTGTCAGATGATGAAGTAAAATACAAATTATATCAAAGCAGCCATAAAAATAATAAAAAGGAGAACCAAAGTTCAAGTAATGCAGATACCTGTGAGTTGTAAAGTACTGAAGTACAGTACAGAGTAAATGTTGATCACCTTTTTGAATGAAAATGAGATGGAGACTCACCTAAACTAAGTGCTAGTTGATAAAAGCTGAGGTCAGTCTGCTTTAATATTTTTAATTATGCACCACACTGAGTTTTGTAGTGTGGAAGCGATATCTGCAGCAAACATGGGGTGCACTAGACCATATTGATTTAAAAGCTTTTGTGAAATAAGGTGAAATAATATAATAATGTATAATAAATATTGCATTAATTAAAATGTTCAAAGGTTGATTCTGTTCATCTGGACGTCGCGTTATCTGGGAGAAACGTTTCGTCACTCATCCAAGTGACCTCTTCAGTCTCACTTTGGAGATTTATTTTCCTGGATGATTGAGAATGCATCAAGACATTAATTAAAATGCATTAACATGTAAAAATCTTAAAACAAAAACTTTTTTACAAGCCAATAAAACTCTAGTCCACTGACCTTAGGGTTGTTAGGTTACTACTTAATTATTACTAATATTAATAAAGGTTTACACCATTGTAATGTCTTGTTTTCAGCATCACAAACATTTTGCATCAAAGTACAGGTCAAACTTCAGAATGATGATATGCTTGGGTGTTTTCATTACAGCCACTCATTCTCCTTTAAAGGCTTAAAGGCAACATCTCCTTCATTCACTTGCAGATTTAAAACTATTCAGATTCAGAAGACTTTATTGTTCCCCAAGGGGCAATTAAGAGACTGACCTTGCCGACCGTACAGACAATACCATCTATGTTGGAGACAAAACACTGTCAGTGCTCCTGTTACGATCAGCAAGCCTGAACACAGAGTACAGGTACATTTCAATGCCTTAGAAATTTCTATTGCATAGACATTTTATTTTATTTGACTTTGACCTTTGACTGTACTTATTATTTATGTATTTTTGCATTTAAAAAAATGTTTTCGTTCAAAAATATCATTTTAATATGGCACATAAATAAAGTCAAAGGGTTTAGTTTTTTGACAGATGACCACTTCCTTCTGTTTTTTCACTTTTTAATATTTTATTGTTGCCCATTAATAAAACAAAAGTATTTCTTATCCCATTACATGATGGAATAATTACTCGATTACTAAAATAATCAATAGCTGCAGCCCTACTGAAAAGAGCTTTCAAAGACTTAAAGGTGTGACCCAATACTTTTGTCTGCATAGTGTTTGTAGAATTGAGGAAAACAACTGTGGGAACAGGTTTCTCTCGGGGAATTACCTGCACTACAAGGGTATACTGTTATTTGTTAACACTTTCACATACGCTGTTCTTTTAAGATCCTACATATCCTGTTTTTTACATTTACCGGTCAATAACATATTTAGCTGCAAAAGGTTATCCAGCAAGAGAACAGGGATAGAGCTGGACTGGCACTTCAGGCAGTATAAAGCCTCAATGCTGGACATCTGATTTATCAAGCCTCACCCAGTTATCTATGGGCTGCTCAAAGATGCAGTGGCCAGCAGAATGGCTAATGTAGGACAGGGCATAACTAAGGCTGTCCTCATGTTTAATGATGATGAATATTTCAAAGCACACTCCTCCACTGCCTCTATTTAAAACTCGACTTAGCAACAGACCTTGAACCAACTGGGTTCACAGGAGGATGAACACCTATTCAACCTACTGAGAAACTAAGCCAGACTAAGATATTGATGTAAAGGAGGAGGCAACAAAAAGATTATTGAGATAAAATGGTTGAATACTTTGCACTAAAAGGGACTAAGAATGAGTTCACTTGGTAGATTTTCCACTGAAACGCCAACAGTCAAGGGCTTTGCTTTTGAATGCAGAGCTTGCATTCTGACCTAAAGCTAATGATGTCAGGAGGCTGACTGCAGTGATTATATTGGACGCCAGCTCTGTTCTGGTGCTGTGCCTACGTAACCATTAAAACACTATGAAAACACTAAGAATACAGGTTTGGACAGCTTTCTTAATACATTTAATTCATTTTAAAAGCATATTTTATATTTACTCATGCTATCTTTGTCTAGAATAAAAATTGGTTTGATGATCGGAAACATGGAAGTGTGATGAATCTCCAAAAAATTTGAAATTAGCAAGGAGGTAAATACTTTTTGACAGCACTATGAACAGATAGATGAAGTTGCTAACCTCAAGAAATCCTCCCAGTGGCTAGAAAAGACTTATTTAAAAGACACTACAGATCCAGTGATCACGGTAGCACAAGAACAGCACCACATCCATAGGGGCAGAAGTCTACCACAGCTGACCTCTATCTTGGAGAACAACCACTACACACTGTCCATGTCAGTTTTGATAAGCTAGCAAAGTTTCATTTGTTTTCACCTTCCAGACTGTACTTAGTTTGTAATTGAAGTATAAACAGGGCACCAACTCTGAGAAAAAAAGACTATGGAACCCAATGACAGGTTCATCCATCCATCTTCTTCTGCTTATCTGAGGACGGGTCGCGGGAGCAGCAGCCTAAGCAGCTTGTCCGGGGGAACACCATGCTTTCCCAGGCCAGCCAAGAGATATAATCTCTCCAGCGTTTCCTAGGTCTGCCCCGGGGCCTCCTCCCAGTGGAAGGTGCCCGGAACACCTCACCCAGGAGGCATCCTTGTCAGATGCCCGAACCACCTCAACTGGTTCCTTTTGATGTGGAGGAGCAGCGGCTCTACTCTGAGCCCTCCCGGATGGCTGAACTGAACTGAAGGGAGAGGCCAGCCACCCTTCGGAGGAAGCCCATTTCTGCTGAACCCATCCCTGACCCGGAGTGGGCTCTCCACCCTTTTCTGGCCCAATGAAAGGTGCTATATGCACTGATGTGGACACTAAGTCAACATCAGTGCAATATCATCAGCAGAAGACAGCTACGATCAAAGCTGGAGATTCAAAGGCAACAGCACAGTGAAAACAATAGTGAGAATAATGGACAAACATTCTCTATACACACACACACACACAACTATATATATATATATACACATATATAAATATATATATCGTATCAGGGGGCGTTGGGGCTTAAGAGGTTAATAGCATTGTTTCTTCCTCCCCTCAGCAAGTATTGCTAGTCTATCTATCTCAACTTCCTGTTAAGCACACTGCTTTTTGCTGTTTTCCCTCAGAAGCTCAAAATCTAGCGCTTTTCAGTCTGTGTCTAATCTATATCATTTCAGTCTATACCAAGCATAGAACAGCAGTTCCTTCATTACACATAAATGACTATTGTATAGAAAATATTGCATGTTAGTCTATTGCACACTGAAATGTGGATTGCATATAGAAATATATATCATACTGGATACATTTGATTTTGTGTGTATTTTACTGATTTTGTTTTTCGCCATCAGTCTGACTGTGGTGGGAAAGAAGCTGTTGTGGAAGCGTGTTGTGTGTGTGACAGACTGTCCACTCTGCTGCATCTCTGGCTGTATCCTGATTGTTTTGGTGCAAAGAGGGTGTGACCTGAAGCAACACATCATCAGAGACCTGACTATCTCTGATGATGTGTTGTTCTCTTTTCTTACAGCGCTCTGTGTCCACTGATGGAAGATCCGTTCATATAATCCTCTCTGCAGGCTTTATGACTCTCTGGAGAGTCTGTGGCTGTAGTGAGACTCAAAGTAGCCACCAACCAAGAACCCCCAGCTACCTGACAGAGTTTCATTAGTGGAAATGCTTGTAGATGTGAACACTGCTCTACGCACCATCCCCACTGGCAGTATCACTGAAATCTTAAGTACTTGGGTATTCCACAGGCCAGTGGGAATGATTCAAAAATACATGAAGTTCCACATTTCATGATGAAAAAAAGAGCATCTGTAAATACATCAGAAAGACGGCCCTCAGAGATTGCCTCAGACAGCTGAAGACAAATGGTGATGCTGAACAGGAAGAGGAATTCATGGACATGGACAACCAAGTCCCTGCATGGGATTACAATCAACAGATAGATGAAGTTGCTAAGATCAAGAAATCTGTCATGGTTTGTGTCTCTGTGTCTGAGGAGCGTGTGGGATGCCCCGGTGGCCACCCTCAGGCTGGGCCATCACCTTCACACCTGCATCCCACTCCAGGCGATTACCAGGAGGACTATTTAACTCTGCACAGACGGCTGCTCCACGCCAGTCCGTTAGTCACCCCTCAGTGGTAACTTGGCTCCCCGCAGAGTGTGTATCCAAGTGTTGCTTGAACTGTGTTAATTCTATCTCCATGTGCTCAGGTTACTGTCTGGTGTTTCGTACCTGCCACCTGCCTGCTTGGATCTCTGAGTGCACCACCTCAGAGTCCCACGGTCCGGCTCTGGCCAGATTGCTATAGCCCTGTCTTGTTGTGCCTCTCCCTTCCCCTGTACACAGACCTTTTCCCCTTTGTGTTGCAGCCTCCCAATGACGGCTTCCCTGTGTGCTTTGTCCTCCTGGTTTTCTTCAGTTCGGCGATTTCGCCTCCCTTGGTTGTTCCGGGTCACCTTTTTTTAAATAAATAAAACCTGTACTTGCTCACTCTGAAGTGTATTGAGTTTTCTTTTGGGTCCCGCTTGTGTGCGCGACCTGCGGTTAATGACACTTATTTGTAATTATGAAGTGTTTCTACTTCTGTACTTCTGAATTACTTTTCAATGGAATCAGACAAACTGACCTTCATTGCAGAGGGAGCCAAAAAATCCAGCGAGACATTTGCAGTGGCCGGTGATGTGGTGGCATGCCCCATCGCTGTGGACACACTGAGGACACATCTGACTGCAACGATGGCCATAGAAGCCAGGAGAACATGCTGTGGAGGAAAAATCCACATTATGGCTCATCATGTGCACTCTGTGATGCTGTGTGTACTGGGAATAGCGTTCTAGCCATTCCCTCGTCCCATGGGTCAGCCTGTTAGCTGTATTAGTTTTGATTTGTTTTTCCTTCCCACACAGGAAGGACTCATAAGTCTTCCTCTGGCCTTTAATTTGCTTTAATTGACGTAACTCTAATTACTCTAACTGGCAAGGCAACCATCTTCCCTCATGCTACAGGATTTTCCTCATTATGATAATTGTGTAAATTGTGAATCAAGAGAGCTTAAATGTATTACTCTGATGCCAAAAGAAGCAGAAGAAACGGTCATACAAACACACTCCATGTACTCACTCTATGAGCATCATCAGACTTGGGCTCGATTTCAAGCAGATGCAACATGAATGAGTTGCAGTTATTTTCTTAAACAAAATAAATGAACTTTAAGCTTCAGTTTCACTGGGCCATTACCATGGGAATTTAGACTCTTAATTTCAGAACACCAGCATCACCCATTAAATAAACCACCGTGTACAGGTTAATATGCAGGGTGACACACAGATCCCTAATGCTAAAGTCAGTAAAAATGGCGATATCCTTGTGGTTATTTTCACCCTGACTGAAAACAAGCCTCAAAATTGATTTCTGTAAAACTCTGATGTTTTCTCCTCCTCTGAATCTTTACAGAAGAGGTGGAAGTGCCAACATAACCCACAGCATCCCTCTGGCCAGCCACGAGGACTGTTTCTGTTTTCGTAAGACAAATGCTGCGATCATTAAATTTGCTAATTAGTTCTGAAACAAATTTTACACAGACTTTATTTCAAAGACCTGCGAAGAAGTTACAAACTGGAATAACAAAGATTATCCAGTAGAAACAGTGCACCAGGTGGCAGCTATCACTTTATTCTAGTGCCGTTAATCTCGTTAAAATGACGTTAACGGCATAACCGCATTAACGCGGTAAATCTCCGTTAGCAAGTTAGCGCCCCGTGCGTGGGACTGCACGGCGTCAACACGTTAGCAAGGTTCACTCGTTAGCACGTTAGCGCTGTCCAGCCCCATGCACGGGGCAATCTGGGCTAACGTGCTAACAGAGATTTACCGCGTTAATGCAGTTATGTGGTTAACGTCATTTTAACGAGATTAACGCTGACAGCAGTATTTTATTCATTTCTCCTTTTTTACTAATTGTATAGGAGTCTTGTTAATAGTACTATTTGTAGTTTCTATTTAAAGCAAAATGTCAGGACTGCAGCTGTGGTCGAGTGAGTACAGTACACGACTGCAGAAACGTGGGTGTGAAAAATAATCCCTTACTTCTTCTGCAGTTGGTGCCCCGGTAGCCTGGAGCGCACACACAGGTGCCGTCCTCTGGAGAACAGGAGCCCCCGTTCTCGCAGGTGCAGCTGTAGGAGCAGTTGGGTCCCCAGCGACCCTCCTCGCACACACTGTCACAATGGACACCTGCACAAAATACACACAAACACACACAATGTAGGCTATAGTAAAGCAAACAGCTTTATTCTGCCGAGCGCTGAGCTATGAGCTCTTAAATAAAGTCAAACTGGTATTCCTAACACAGAGGTTCACATGTCACTTAAAGGTGAAAAGTGAGACGGCAGGGTGATAAAAAAAAAAAAAAAAAATCAGCAGAGATGAGTAGAGTTCTCACAGGAACTCAGCTAGCAGTTAACATAATGCTGTACTAGCAAACTGTGGGCTGTAGTAAGTAAACCTGGTCACCTTCACTTAATTTATGTCTTCCAATTGGCCCCCGATTGTGATATTTGTGATATCTGTTGATCGATGTAATGTTTAGACACTTATTAAGCATTGGAAATGTCAATAAACTGTTATTTAGTTCATTATATTATAATCAGGCTGTCTGCAGGTTTTTGTGTTGTGTGTGTTAGTCTAAAACAAAAAGATGGTAAACTGGTGTGCATGTAAAGGTGATAACTGGCATTGTGTTCAACAAAACCAAACATGCTTTTAATTATTTTGCTGTCTAAATATTCATTTGTGTGTGCACATGTATGAATAAATGTCAGTTTATATGAATAAACACATAAAATCTCACAAATACTACCCAAGACTTTTCCCTGTCTAATTCTTTGGTAAAGTGTCTCCGTCTTTCATCAGTCTTGCATGTGTGTGTGCGTGTGTCCTGAGGGGCAGCAGTCTGTCTGCACAAAAACTGGTCTGCACAATAGTTCAGAGCCCGTACGGCTCACAGGGGACAGTCTGACGGAATAGAAACAGAGAGTATGTGTAAATACAGTACACGTCTCACTTCAGCCTGCAGCTCATTAGAAACTTTCTTTGACATTTAACATTTCTTTCAGACATTATGATGCAATTAATAACATTCTAACATCTAAACTTAACTTAAAAAGTAAAGAAATGTTTGTTTGGTCGATTATTTCTTTGTTGTAACAATCCTTCTTTTCAATAGATCGTAGAGTGCTGCTGGAAAGTCAGTTTATTTCCCTTTACATCCCTAAGATCTCTTTAAATAGTAGAGTTGTGTATGTGAATTGCACCCCTGAAAAAACTGCCACCGAATCTTCTCAGCCAATGCCCAACAGCTTATTCTGTTATTGACTCTTGATTTTGAGCTGGTACTGCAGGTGCTGGCTGTCAGGTTCCTGATTGGCCCAGATTAACAGCACCTTTGAGCGCGGACTCAGCTTCAATGGTGAGCTGGTGTCTGCTTCAAACATGTCCTGTTTATAATTATATCTATGTACCTCTATCCTTCAACAATGCATTCATATGTAGTGGAATGGACAAATAAAATAGAGGATATTTTCTTCAATCTTTCATTTTTATAGTATGACTGCTTATGTTTATATATATACCAAATTTTCCAGTGCTTGAGCCTACAATAATAATTAATCTTATCGTATGTTATCTTAAAATCACCCATTAGAATTATTTTTTCCGAACACTAAATCAGTCACAAAAATCAAATCAAAACTCCAAGTGCCAGCTGGACAACAGATAACAATAAACTGCTTTTTCAGTTATCTGTTGTCCATCGATGGTTAATTCAATCAGTTCCAGTTCAGTTCAATTTTATTTTATTTATATAGCACCAAATCACAATATTGTTATGTAGAGACAGTAATACAGAAAAACCCCAACAATCACACGACCTCCTATGAGTACGCACTTGACAGTGGGAAGGAAAAACTCCCTTTTAACAGGAAAAAACCAGCAGAACCAGTCTCAGGGAGGGGCGGCCATCTGCCGTGACTGGTTGGGGTTGACGGGGAAGGAGACAGGACAAAAGACATGCTGTGCTTCATAAGTTGAAGATTGCTGCTGCTGCTCGTCCATCCTGTCTTGAGAATTCTGACAGGACGACTCGGGTGTGTTGATTCCTTTAAACTGACGTATTCATCCCGCTGTAACCAGGTTTCCTTCAGTCAGAATAAACTGATGTGTTGATCAGTTATTAAATCCTTTACTAACAGGGACCTTATGTGTACTGATCCACATTTAAGTGCTTTATCTTTGGTGCAGTTGAGGATGCTATATTGTTATTTAATTTCATTTGGAATTGTTTTTTTGTGAACAGACATAGTTTCTGCAGGGATGCAGCTCTGGATCATAACAGGAGGAAGGACGCTGCAGAGATGGTGTATAAGACTCTGCTTCCTGGTCCCAACTCTGGATAAATTTGGTCAGACTGCTCCATCTAAAGGGGGATGGGTACCATCTCTCCTAACAAGACCACGTTTTCCCCAGAAAGTTGTTCAGTTTACACTTTACTCTCTGCAGACTTTTTAAATTTGATCTCACTGAGTCAGAGTGTAAATAATCACAGGAGAATCTTTGGGGTCTTTAATTGATATGCACTGTATTATCTTTCAGCTTCACAGACTCTCACAAGTCTAATTGTCATTCATAGTTATTACCTGAACTGTAATTACACAGGCTTACTAATTTCAGTCTAACGCAGATATCTGGTGTTTCTTTGTTTCTTCAAACTTCATGTAGTCGTTAACTCTAAACTTTGATCTATCTATTCATCAATATGTTGAAGTTTCCCTCAATGTCAATTCATTATCAGTTTTCCCTCTGGCAGTGAATTAAAATGTCCTCTCCATATTCATCACCTCTCATATTGATCCTCTCTCACCACAAGTTTACTAATTGACAATTAGTGGATGAAACAAGGAGAGGTACAACTCGAACATGACAATTAATAAAGTAAACAAGGGCACGGTGAAGTGTAATATCACTGCTGAGGAGAATGTTTGTGTAAAAAGGCTCTCTTGAAAGGTGCCTTATCCGTGGGAACATTTGTAAAGTTGAATTATTGAAAACAGCTCAAACTCATCCAAGCTTGAACGTCCCTAGTTTTAGAATTATAGGTTTGAATCTGCTGTGTGTTTGTCATATCGATTTGTAGTCTGAATTCATACCTTATTGTTGTCTGCACCCTTCTCCTCTGTCTTCTATTCCCCATCCATGTTTTATTTTATTCTCCTCTACTGAATGTGTGTTGAGGTATTTTCCATAATCTCTCCGTCCATGGTGTGGGACGGAGAGATTTCGCAGGTCTTTCCTCCCCACTGCTGTCAGACTCCATAATAAAGACTTTAACTGATCAAGCACACACATCCATACATATGCAATAATACTAAGTGCAATAATCCTTTCTGTCATCGTTGTATTTTTACTCAGTTGTATATAGTATTTGTATTTGTATTCTATTTTTATCTTATTGTATATAGTATTTTATTTTATTCTATTCTGTACAGCTGTGTACTGTATTTATTCTTATTGTATTCTAATTTTTGCCTCATAACTTTTGCACTGTCCACTTCCTGCTGTGACAAAACAAATTTCCCACGTGTGGGACTAATAAAGGTTATCTTATCTTATCTTATCTTATAACTGCTCCAGCTGCCCTCATTTCAGAGGGTCTAGATATGGCCCATGATCCCATGTCCCCTGAAGAGGCCAAAGGTCAAACTAAAGTGCATTTTTTAAGCTCTTCTGGAGTGTTTTTGATGAAGATTCATCAGTTTCATTGGATAGTTTTCAACGAAGTTGTTCTTCTCTGAGACCATGTGACTATAGAGGCACATCTAAAATAATTTTTAAACCCACTCTCAGTATATTTATTACTTTGTTGTGCACCTTCGATTTGATCTTCCAAGGGCTGGTTTTAGAGAGACACGAGACGCACGACAGCTTAAATAAAACTAATACAGTGGTCGGATTTCAGGTAAAGAGGTGAAACGTCTTCAAGCAACTTAAAGAAGTCCAGACGCTTTTCTTTGCAAGCTCCTTAGACTACGATGACCTGGATGACTGAGTAGCTTCACAGACACCTGCCTGTGAAAGTGTCACACGTGGTTTATAAAGCACTTTGAGTGCTCGAGTAAAGTAACAATTTCATATAGTTCATATTCATATTGCACCAAATCACAACAACAGTCACCTCAAAGTGCTTAATGCTTCTATGTGAAGACTACAATAGTACAGCTAAACCCCAACAATCAGACGACCCCCTTTGAGCAACTTTGGTGAGACTGGGAAGGAAAAACTCCCTTTTAACAGGCAGAAACCTCCAGCACAACCAGGCTGACATAAGCTTTGTCCAAAAGGAACGTTTTAAGTCTACTCTGAAAAGTAGAGCTGGTGTCAGTCCCCCAAATCCAAGCTGGGAACTGGTTCCACAGAAGAGGAATCTGAAAGCTGAAAGCCTCCCAATTTACTTTTTAATATCCTAAAGAACAGAAGAAAGACAGCAATCTGAGAGCGGAGTGCTCTATTGGGGTGATATGGGCGGTATGGAAAGATGGGCTCTGATTACTCAATATTATTTGCTATATAAGAACCAGTCCGTTTGCCATTTACATAATGTTTCAGCACAAGATATATGTTACATTACTGTGCTCAACATTAGGCCCTGTCCCACTTTGTCCCACTTTTTCAAAGATCATGTTTCAATCCTTCTGTTCACTCTTTAGCTGAAAAAAGTAAAGGAAAAGACAAATGTGATTTTTTTGTGATATGTGTATATTCAATGTTGGGTCAGTGAACTATACGTTATAGAATAGAATTCTATAGAATAGAAAAGTGCTATATAAGAACCACTCCAAATGCAATGCAAGTGGTGTAAAGCACCCAGCTACTGGACTCTAGAGCAGTGGAGATGTGTTAGAGCGGTTTCTGCAAGGCAGAACTTTTCATCCAGGTCTAGTCTGACCTCACAAATGTTTAATAGAATAGCCAAAAATTCCCATGAATACAGGAAAACTTTGCCACAAGACTGGAAGCTGTTATAGTGAAAAAGGGTGTCATTAAAGTTACTTAATACTTTTAATAATATAGCGTAGAAGGGTTATTATTGTTATGAATATTCAGTGAATGTAAAATTGGGAAAATGCTTTGAATGGCATTTTGTCAACAGACTGAAGCAGGCGTGCTGGTATGAATAAATATTCTACTGTACCACCAATATGCAACCAAAAATGCACAAATTATATCACAGTTGCCAAATGCTTGACTTTGAGGTCAAGGCCACTAAAATGTGAACTTTCTGTGGTATCAATCTGAACATCATAGGTGTTCTTTCTAATGTTACTGGATTCACAGCATTTTCAAATGTTGGCTCAAACTGCAGCTCCATAACTCACCCGTCCAACCTGCAAGACAGCGGCAGAAACCCGTAACTGGATCACAGCCATCGGAGTTAACGCAGTCACATTTCTCTCTGCAATCCAAGCCGTACGATCCATCCTAACAGCACCAAGACAAACATCAGAGAAAACACATTTTTTCTTTTATTAAGTAACTTAACGAAACATTAAAGAAGCAAAGTAGAATGCTATGAATGAATGCTATGAGCACTCACAGGACAAGGTACGTCACAGTATTCATCCGTCCAGCCTGGGGAGCAAGCACAGGTTCCACTGACGGGGTTGCAAGCTGCCCCATTGGCACACTGACACGTCTGATTGCAGCTCAGTCCCCAGGTTCCACTGGAGCAAGGGATGGAGCAGTCGACACCCTGCCAACCTGCTCAGACGACAGATCATTTTAGTTTGTAATGGAACTTTACTCTGCAATTAAGTATTATAAGTTTTATATTTCCGTATGTTTGACCTTGTGATTTTGATTTATTTTATGACTTTTCTTCTAACTTGGTGTAATTGTAGTTTATAAGAATGTGGATCCTATTTTCTCTACATTATCCATCTTTGCTGTATTTGTTATAATGACTAAATACGTGTCAATACCTATTTTATAGCTGCAACAGTGTCCAAGAGGCACGAGCCGACAGACAGACATATTTACAGTTTAAACAGATTATCAAAAGTAGTTTATTTGGAGCTAAAAAAAAAGTCCCTTTCCCCATCTTTGATAAGTGTTTCCAACAAACAGTTTGAGTAATCGTTTTTCTGTTTAACTTCATTTCCTCTTCCAAGTAAGTCTGTCTGGTTGTTGTTTGAGTTTTTCCTGCAGTGACAAAAGTCATAGAAATAAGCCAAGCTGCAGGACACAGGAGTTCATCGTTACTAAGGGCTGTACGTTGAATTATCAGAGCGTATGTTAAACATATATCCTGATAATTCAACTGTTCAGTTCAGTAATATTTTGGATTATTGTTTAAATGACTTTTAAAAATGTATTTATCTTTTTAAAGGCTTTGCTTAACTTGAATGTAAGTAATAAGAAATGTTTCTAATTTGTCATTCCCTTCCATCCTTCACCATTTCCTGGGCTTTTCCCACTAAAAACACTGAGCATATTAAAGTACATCAAAGTAAATTAAGTCATGGGTGACTAAAGAGAGAGAGTACGCGGGTTTCACAGGGTTCGTTCTTGTTCTAACCAAAGCTCTCAGGCCCTGGTCCTGTTTTCTGCTTCTTCAGATGTCTCTCTATTTTAATTACCTGTGGTCCCAACCACGTTCAGAGGTGTATAAATATTTAAACATGCTGATATTGAGAGATATTAAGCAAGCAGAAAAAAAGACCAGGTAAGGACTGGAGATTGTTACAGTTGATGACTTCACATTTTTAGAGATGTGAAATTGAATGAATGGTGAAATTGGAGAAAATTTGGGGTTTCTGGTTTTCAAATGCAGGATCAAACAAAAACAGGGCTAGGAGATCAGGGCTGGAACTTTTTAATATCAAATAGTTTGAAATTTTCTCAATTTTCTTTAAGCGTTTAGAAAAGTCCGAAAGTGTAGAAAAGATCTGTCAAAAAAAGCTGCAAATAATTTCACTGAGTTACTGTGAAATATAACAAAGAAAAAGCAGCAAATTCCCAAATTTGTTTAGTGATCTTGTGGAATTAGCTAAAAACTTTTGTATGTGTACTAGAAGCACAACTTGAATAAAGCAAGAGTTTGGAAACATTATGTCAAGGCCATGTAACCTAACTTTTTTAAAGGTTTTTATCACACTTGACCTCTTGAAATAAAAACAAGCATTTTTATCTCCTGGTGATCACTGAAATTCAAGTTATACACCCTTCCCCACTCACTTCAGATAGGCCTGGTTTTCTTCAGATTCAAATAAATGCAACACCATCAACATTTAATTAATTTCAATAGTCAACAGAATATGTAGTACTTAAAATAGCAGTTTTTCAAGCTCTCGTCAACGATATGCTCTGCAGCTTCTCCACAGGAACATCCACATGTACATTTTTAGATTAGAAAGAAGTACCAGAGGCTCTGCTGAAAATGTTAGACATTCAGGGAAACACTACAAGTTACAGTGAAGACTGTGACTCCTTACAAAAACATATTTTGATAGTTGTTCCTCTTGTCCAATTCTAAAACATAATAATGAAGGAAATTTCAACACTCTGTCTTTAAGAACGTGCTTGTAAAGCACTACCTTCTCTGCAGATGCAGGAACCATCAATGTGTGAGCAGGAGATCTCGTTTTGGCAGGAGCACGATGAGGAGCAGTTGATCCCGTACAGGCCTGCAAGACAGCTGATAGAGCAGTCGTCACCCTGGTCACACAAAAGGAGACAGGAAGGAACTGAAAAATAATGGTAAAGGTAAGATAAAAGGCCTGGAGTTGATTTGAGGTGAAGTGCTTGCATTTGGAAGATTTTGCTGTGAATGGACAACAGGTGGTCAAATCAGCTCTCCGTGAAGGTGAAACAACCAATGCTTAAGCTCACAAAGACAGAAAAAACCCATTGGAGAAGTTGCTACTATATTAGGGTTGGACTCAGCAATGCAAAAAGACCTGGACGTCCACAGGAAGACAGCTTTCCAGGATGATCGCAGAATTCTTTCTATTGCAAAGAGAAACCTCTTCACAACAGCCAACCAAGTGAACAGCTCTCTCCAGGAGGTAGACGTATCGATATCCAAGTCTATCATAAAGAGAAGACCGCATGAAAGTAAATACAGGGTGTTCACTGCAAGGTGCAAGCCACTCATCAGCCTCAAGAATAGACTGGCTAGACTTTGCTAAAAAAAACACCCAAAAAAGCCAGCACAGATCTGGACAAACATTCTTTGGACAGATGAAACCAAGATCAACCTCTACAAGAATGATGGCAAGACAAAAGTATGAAGAAGGTGTGGAACAGCTCAGGATCCAAAGCACACCACATCATCGGTAAAACGCGGCGTCGGCAGTGTGACGGCTTGGGCATGCATGGCTGCCAGTGACACTGGGACACTCGTGTTTACTGATGATGTCACACAGGACAGAAACAGACGAATGAACTCTGAGGTGACTGTCTGCTCAAATCCAGCTAAATGCAGTCAGATTGATTAGGCAGTGTTTCATAATACAGATGGACAATAAGCCACAACATACGGCCAAAGCAACCCAGGAGTTTATTGATGCAAACAACCTGATCTTAACCCAACTGAGCTGCATTTCACTTGCTGAAGATTAAACTTTGCACAGAAAGACCCACAAACAAACAGCAACTGAAGGCCTGTGAGAGCATTAAAAAGGAGGAAACCCTGGGTGTTGATTTAGCTCACTGCGATGAGCAGGTGACCATATGCCACATGGCTGAGACCAGCCGGCCCACATTCGATTCCAACCTTTTGCTGTATATCTTCCCCCATCTCTCGCCCTCCGCTTCCCTGTCACTCTTCACTGTACCCTGTCAAATAAAGCTGTAAAAAGGCCAAACGAAAAGGAGGAACCCAGCATTTGGTGATATCCATGAGTTCAAGACTTCCGGTTGTCATTGCCTGCAAAGGCTTTTCAACCAATTATGTAGTAATAAACATTTTATGCTCAGTTATTTAATTTGACCAATTATTTTTGTTTAAAAATCCCTTCCTTTTTATGCAATCTTTTCTTTCAACTCACTGAATTAAAACTGAGTCTAGTCTGCACTTCAACTGCATCAGAATTGTTTCATTTAAAATTGAACCCCCTGTCTGGGGCTCTCCTCAGCTCTTTCCAGGAGGGTGGCGTGGCTGCCCCTCCGATGGTCCTCCTTGGGCTCTCACGCTCCTGGGGGCCACCAGATGTCTCCTCCATGCCTGCTTCATGCAGGCACATTACAAGGAGAATCCTTTTGAATACAAGTGCGCTCACGCACACAGGTGCTCACAGGCTTTCTTGCCTCCCACCTCAAAGCACATTCTGCGCTGTCAGTCTTGTGTGCTGCAAAATAAAATTCAATATTTAGTATTTACTGTTAGTTACACTTATCTAGGTTATTGCTGCAGTGCTGTTTTTATTGTGTTGCTCTCCTTTTACTTGTTTTCTTTTTTTGTATCAACAGGTAAACAGCGGATTTGTTTTTTAGTGTCTTCTCTCACTGTCCCTCTTCCCCTCTGTCTTTCTTTCTTTCTTTCTTTCTTTCTTTCTTTCTTTCTTTCTTTCTCTGCCCCCAGGCATGTCTGTCCTATTTGTGACTTAAAATAAAATAAATTGAATAAATAAATAATAATAACAAAGGTCAATCAAGTGGACCAATATGGCAAAGCCATAATGATCTACTTAGTAAAATAAATCCATCTTTCTTGGCCTTCAGACAATAACTCTGATTGCTAAAGAACTGAAGAGGACAGGGGGGAAAATCATTGTGGTGATGTACAGAACCAAAATCTCTGTCCAAATATTTATGGACCCAACTGTATATGTGTGTTATGTGTTACATGTTAATGTACATGTATAAATATTTTTAATGTTGGAGAGTTCTGTATGTGTATGCAGCTGTCTAGAGGCAACCTTTTCAGAAAAATCTGAAACCTTCTAATTATAAATTAAAATCAAAGACCACTCCCAGTTCCCTCCAACAGTCCGTGTCAAGTTCTGCTCTCTTATTTTAAAATAGCTGTATCATTGTGGCTGCAATGTGTGAGCCTTGAAACATTTTGGATAAAGAGTCAGAATAGAAAAGGTTTGGCATCGGTTTAAAGTTCTGAGGCAATGACATACTCACTGACATGAGCTTCCCCTGGCATTCCATATGAATCAATATTCAGGCTTAAATGAGTCACAAGTAGGGATGGGTATCTGTGGTGGGGCGTGGTCTGCGGTGCCGTGCAGGGAGGGCGGACGCACCTGCACGGCATCCTTAATCACGCCCAGGGGTTTGGGTGTGTTGTGGTGTGACGTGAATTAAATAAAGATGGCTCTGAACGTTGCTCCATGGTCCCGCCGTGCCTTATTCACGCCACAGTATCGAAACCCGGTTCTTGTTGAGAACCGGTTCCCACTGTCGATTCCAATCGCCCCGAATGACGTCACCACGTTGCAGAGCGTCATTTACCTGGCAGGAAACGGCGCCTAAGTGGCTCAAACGCTCAAAAATTTGGTTATACTTTACGAGAACGGATGACAACAGGGCAACTTGCAATACTTGAATAGTGGATATTTCATCTAAGGGAGGAAACACTACGAATATGCAAAAGCATTTGCTCACAAAACACGCGATGACCTTAAATGAATGTCGTGTTTTTAATTCCGCTCCGGACTCGTGAATCTCAACCCAGCAGCAGCGCTAACGTTTGCACCTCCTCTCCTGTTAATGCGGCAGGTAAATAATCAACTAACAGTGCATATTATGTTAGCGCGTTCTGCCTTATTACAAACCTGCCATTACTGTGCATTTAGTGACCATGATGAGACAGAGTCTGGCTCAGATGCTGGCAGGTCTCGCTGCAGTCTGCCGGTAGCGTCTCCTTTCAGGCAGGATAGACGAATGTCACCGAGCAGAGACTCAGTTTGTGGTCAAAGGTTTGCACCCGTTTGCCACAGCAGATGATTTCCAGTAAGTGAATGTGTTTAATTGTAGGCGGGGACATTACTGGATATTCTTGTGTAATTGCTACAGAATAATTTATGTTATACTTTGTTATTGCTACAGAAGAATATTTATTTTATTATTTTACATTTACATTTTTTTTCCTGGGGACCCTGTGACACCCCATTGAAGAGCCGTAGGCTGGATCTCTTAAGATCTCACTGTTCTGCTCTCTGGCAGCAGCACCATGCTCTCCCCCTCTCTCCCATGCACTTTAGAGCAACACGCAGCAACACTACACATGAGCGGGAGGAGGGAGGTATGGGGTCTTCACACACCCCCGTTCTCTGCTAGCCATCGGGGCGGGGGGGCTGGGAGGAGATGTTGGCTGTCCGATTGGCCTCCCTGCTGCTGCGGAGCCTGGGACGGTCTGCTTGCCTCCACCCCGGGGGGAAGGGTAACATCTCTTGGGTGTGGGTTCTGTTTCCCCCTCTGGGGGCGAGGGTACCTGGACCCGGGGTATAGAGTATGTTTGGGGAGTGTGATTGTGTGTACATGTCCATTTATGTCAATCCCTACGTTGGGTGAGTGCTGAGTGTTTGTATATGTGTGCATGAGGGTGGGAATGCATGTTTGTGTCTGTGTGTGCCTGTTTGTCTGTGTCTATATGTCAGGTCGGGTCTTAGACTCCACCTCTCTGGGAACTCCCAGGCCCTCCAAGGCCTATCTCCCCTCACCACACTCCCTGCAGGTGACTCCCTGCACACCTCTGGATGTCTGGGGCCTGGATCTCCTCCATGCCTGCTTCATGCCCTGGGGGACGGGACTATGGCTCTCTACATCCTCTAGCAGACCATTACATGTGGAAACCATTTGAATACAAGCGCACTGATCCACACAGGTGTTCACTGTTCATGGACTTAAATTACACCTTTCTTGGCTGATACTTCAAAGCACATTGTGCGCTGTCTGTCCTGCGTGCTGCACAACAACATTGAATATTGAGTATTTACTGCTGTTTACACTTAGCTAGACAACAAAGACAAAGATAACAAAGACTCCTGACTCTCAACTTGCCTCATCTACTGATTCACATAAGCATAAATGCTTTGTATGTAACATTTACTGATGAACACATGAGAGAGTAGCTAGACTGCAGACTAATCAATAAAGGACATGTCGTAGTGGCGAGACAGACAGCTTGGCATTAGCAGGATATCTAACCTTATCCTGTGCTGATAGCATGCTGGGAGAGCAAGCTTCACACATCTGAAATCTCAGGCACCATGACACATTGATTGGGACCTCCAACATATAAACTTTGCCAATTAAAATTGTATGCTTCAAACCTGCTGCCTTTAAATTGCTATTAATCTAATATTCACAAAGCTATCCAAAAGACAGGAGGACAAAGAGCTCTTATTAAATTTGAAACACTTGAAAAATAAATAAAATTGAACATCAATGTGTTCAGTAAGGAAAATCAACTGAATTTCCCAGGACTGTAAAGTCACCTCTTGTATAATAATTATGTACAGATTGGTGGATTAATGATCATTTGCTTGGCAACTTTGATTTAAATTTTTGTTCTAAAAGCCAGTTATTTTCAGTTTTTAAATCAAAGATAACAAAACAAAAATAATGTGTTTTTTACTTCATAACCCAAACACTAGCTGTGCAGCCTTGGAGGAAAGCAAAGAAATTTAACAACTCTACGTAGTCCCCTAAAATAAACAAATACCATCACTGTCACTATAGGAATGGAGAGACTGAGTATCAAACTGCTGCTTCTGTACTTGGTTAGCAGATCATCAACGACTGTGATTGCCTCTACACTACTAACAATTACAGGAACACTTGGAAAACGCATCAGATCTCAATAGGGGAAAATTGTGCCGGATATCTATACAGATATGGACTGAGTAATGTGTTAGCAACAAAAGTATGAGGCACTGTTTGATATTAAAATCATGAACCTAAATTCACAGACACCCTGAAAATTAAAGTGAAACATTTAATTGCAGCAACTCCAAATTGGTGCGTTTTAGTTTGTATGGCATACAGATACTTGTAATGATGCCTGACAATGTTGGAACAACATGTGGTGTTGAGGAGAATCCCCTATGTTTCTGTTCACCCAACAACATCAGGTCTTCTATTGGATTTAAGTCAGGTGAGTATGGGGGTCAGTCAGTAGTATCAATTTCTTCATCCTCTCATATCATTGCCACATGAAGCCTGGGATTGTTGTGCAGCAGGAGGAACCCGATGATGTTAAAGGGTTCTGCTGACCCTTTCACTTCTCTCATATGTGATCAGGGTGAGCCTGACCACACCTACGAGAGGTCATTTGTCGGGTTCTGGTCGTGCTCATCCTGTTCCTCCTTGCACAAAAGAGCAGATATTGGTCCTCCTCATAGATTAAGTGTTGCAGAGTGTAGCATTGTGGAAAAGAGTTGAGAGAATCCTCCACTAAACATTTTGGTTGGCATTACTTTTCATTTTTTTTACTAATTGCATGCTTTGGTGTTTTTGTGTCTTGTGTGGGCCACACCCATGTGGGAGTGGAGATTCTACTCTAGTCCAACAGCCAGCTATCTGGAGTTGAGTACAGGGAGCAGTTGATTGGGAAGGATTTTAGGCCTTCTCTATAAAGGGGAGAGGGCAGGTTGTTGTTTTTTAGTAGGACACTGCTGGAGCAGGGAAGCCAGCTGACCTTGGAGACTCCAGGATGAAACATTTTAAAGGAAAGGATTTTTAACTTGGCCTGGTTTTGCTTTTAAAATAATCTGATGATGCTGGAGGGAGGACTCGTTTGAATTAGGATTCATGTGGATTTGCTGGGATAAAAACACTGGACTGGACACTATCTGTGCCCAAGGAAAGGAAACTGGTCAAGATTTAGAGAAGTGTGAGCTCCAGAGTGGAAGCCCCAGGATCTGGTGTAAAGACCCACCCTCGAACAACACCAGGCCTGATAAGGCTAACAATCCTGACCACGGCAGCTTTGGGCCTTGGATTCCAGACCGGAGTTGTGTCCTCAGCCAGTAGTCTGACTTGGAGGGGAAAAAAATGAACATTGTGTACACCATTGCAGTGTGAGTGTGTAGATTTCTTACTGGTCAGTATTGGAGCTTACTACGTTCTTGTATGGAGGAAATTTTGAGCTGTACGTAACACAAGGACGTTCTACTTTTGTGTTCAGGTCTCCTAGACTAATCAGAATCAGAATCAGAATCAGAATACTTTATTGATCCCTGGGGGAAATTATTTTTTGTTACAGTGCTCCATTATAAACCAACATTAAGACAAGACAGACAATACGCTAACTAAGAATAGTACAATATATACATATATATACATACATACATACATAAGTCACTTATAAATAAATATTTGGAAAAGAAACATATGTAGCTGTAGCAGCAAACAGTGTGTTAAGTGGATGCGTTGTACAGGGAGATGGCCACAGGCAGGAATGATTTCCTGTGTCGTTCAGTGGTGCTTTTCGGTAATCTCAGTCTCTCACTGAACGAGCTCCTGTGACTGACCAGCATGTCATGGAGTGGGTGGGAGGTGTTATCCAACATTGTCTTTATCTTGGACAGCATCCGCCTCTCCGACACCACCTTGAGGGAGTCCAGCTCCATCCCCACAACATTGCTGGCCTTACGGATCAGTTTATTAAGTCTGTTGGCATCTGCGACCCTCAGCCTGCTCCCCCAGCATGCAACAGCATAGAGGATCGCACTGGCCACCACAGACTCATAGAAAATCCTCAGCATTTTCTGGCAGATGTTGAAGGACCTCAGTCGCCTCAAAAAATAGAGACGACTCTGGCCCTTCCTGTAAAGTGCTGTGGTGTTTTTAGCCCAGTCCAGTTTATTGTCAATGTGTACTCCAAGGTATTTATAGTCCTCCACAATGTCAACACTGACCCCCTGGATTGAAACAGGGGTCAAGTGTTTCCTGGTCTTCCTGAAGTCCACGATCAGTTCCTTGGTCTTTGCCACGTTGAGCTGCAGATGATTCTGCTCACACCACGTGACAAAGGAGTCGACCACAGCCCGGTACTCTGTCTCATCATCCCTGCTGATGCATCCAACCACCGCAGAGTCATCAGAAAACTTCTGAAGATGGCAGGTCTCTGTGCAGTGGCTGAAGTCTGTGGTGTAGAGGGTGAAGAGGAAGGGGGAGAGGACAGTCCCCTGTGGTGCCCCTGTGTTGCTAATCACCTTGTCAGACACACACTGTGGGAGACGTACATATTGTGGTCTTCCTGTCAGGTAATCAACAATCCAGGACACCAGAGAAGCATCCACCTGCATCGCTGCTAACTTATCACCCAGGAGGGTCGGCCTGATGCTGTTGAAAGCACTGGAAAAGTCAAAAAACATGACCCTCACAGTGCTCGCCGGCTGGTCCAGATGGGTGTAGACACGATTGAGCAGGTAGATGATGGCGTCCTCTGTTCCGAGACGAGGCTGATAAGCGAACTGAAGGGGATCCAGATGTGGTCTTACTATGGGTCGCAGCTGGTCCAGGATGAGCCTTTCCAGGGTCTTCATGATGTGGGAGGTCAGTGCCACGGGCCTGTAATCCTGGGGGCCACTGGGACGAGGCGTCTTTGGTACAGGGACGAGGCATGATGTCTTCCACATCACCGGGACCCTCTGCAGACTCAGACTCAGCATAAACAGTTTATGAAAGACTCCACACAGCTGGGGGGCACAGGTCTTGAGGACAAGGGGACTCACTCCGTCTGGTCCAGCAGACTTGCCTGAGTGAAGTCTCCTCATTTGCATCTCAACCTGGTATTGAGTGAAGGTGATGGGTGGGGGAGGGGTGTCAGGAATCTCACAGGAGGCAACATGTGAAGAGAGAGGCTGGCACAGTGGTGTGGCTCTGGATTCCAGGCTGACTGCAGGTGAGGTTGTGGGGGTGGGAGCAGACACTGTGGTGTCGAATCTATTGAAAAACAGATTCAACTCATTGGCTCTATTCTCACCTCCCTCAGCTCCCCTGCTGTTGGTTGGCCTGAATCCAGTGATGGTCTTCATGCCCCTCCACACCTCTCTCATGCTGTTCTGCTGGAGTTTCCACTCCAGCTTCCTCCTGTAATTGTCCTTAGCCTCTCTGATCTTGTCCTTTAGTAACACCTGGACCTTCCTCACCTCCTCTTTGTTGCCCCCTCTGAAAGCCCTCTTCTTGTTGTTGAGGAGGGCTTTGATGTCCTTAGTCACCCATGGCTTGTTATTTGGGTAACAATGAACAGTCTGAGCTGGAACAATGGAGTCGGTGCAGAAAGTTATGTAGCCTGTGATACACTCAGTAAGCCCATTGATGTCCTCGGCGTGAGGCTCACAGAGTGTTTCCCAGTCGGTCACCTCGAAACAGCCCTGTAGTTCCGCTATTGCCTCCTCTGACCACCTCCTAACAGTCCTGGTGGTCACAGGTTCCCTCCTCACAATTGGCACATAGCGGGGGGTGAGGTGAATCAGGTTATGATCTGACCTACCAAGTGGGGGGAGGGAGGAGGAGCTGTATGCATCCTTGACGTTAGCATACAGTAAGTCTAAAGTTTTCTCTCCCCTGGTGGGACAGTCCACATATTGTTTGAATGTTGGTAGTGTATTGTCCAGTGATACATGGTTGAAGTCACCCGAGATCACAATAAAGGCACTCGGGTGCTGAGTCTGTAGCCGAGCTATGGCAGAGTGGATAGTGTCACATGCAGCTGTGGGGTTAGCAGAGGGGGGAACATAAACAGCCACCAAGATGACGTGAGAGAATTCCCTGGGTAAATAATACGGCCTGAGTCCAACAGCACACAGTTCAGTGTCCGGGCAACAAATCCTTTCTTTGATTGTTATGTTGGCAGGGTTACACCACCGGTTGTTAACTAAAACAGCAAGCCCACCTCCTTTACGCTTATCCTGTATCCTTCTCCTGAGACTGTGCCTGGAGAGACAGCAAGGTGTCACTAGGTATCACCTCATAATACCACTAGTGACAATGACCCAAGCCAAATACAGAAGTAGTGAAAAAACTGTCAGAAAATAAGAGGATGGGAAAAATGTGTCATTTTGCCCCTCTAGTGCGCCTGCTGTTAACTTCATTAACACCAAAGCACCTGAAACTGATTAATAACTCCCTCTGGATCTAAATCCAGCAAAGGTGCAAAGGTTTTAAACTCTGAATATGTTAAGTGTGTTATTGTAACACATTAATTATTCAGTGACCTGGGGGGCTGGGGACTTTACAGGGAGTGCAGAATTATTAGGCAAATGAGTATTTTGTCCACATCATCCTCTTCATGCATGTTGTCTTACTCCAAGCTGTATAGGCTCGAAAGCCTACTACCAATTAAGCATATTAGGTGATGTGCATCTCTGTAATGAGAAGGGGTGTGGTCTAATGACATCAACACCCTATATCAGGTGTGCATAATTATTAGGCAACGTCCTTTCCTTTGGCAAAATGGGTCAAAAGAAGGACTTGACAGGCTCAGAAAAGTCAAAAATAGTGAGATATCTTGCAGAGGGATGCAGCAGTCTCAAAATTGCAAAGCTTCTGAAGCGTGATCATCGAACAATCAAGCGTTTCATTCAAAATAGTCAACAGGGTCGCAAGAAGCGTGTGGAAAAACCAAGGCGCAAAATAACTGCCCATGAACTGAGAAAAGTCAAGCGTGCAGCTGCCAAGATGCCACTTGCCACCAGTTTGGCCATATTTCAGAGCTGCAACATCACTGGAGTGCCCAAAAGCACAAGGTGTGCAATACTCAGAGACATGGCCAAGGTAAGAAAGGCTGAAAGACGACCACCACTGAACAAGACACACAAGCTGAAACGTCAAGACTGGGCCAAGAAATATCTCAAGACTGGTTTTTCTAAGGTTTTATGGACTGATGAAATGAGAGTGAGTCTTGATGGGCCAGATGGATGGGCCCGTGGCTGGATTGGTAAAGGGCAGAGAGCTCCAGTCCCACTCAGACGCCAGCAAGGTGGAGGTGGAGTACTGGTTTGGGCTGGTATCATCAAAGATGAGCTTGTGGGGCCTTTTCGGGTTGAGGATGGAGTCAAGCTCAACTCCCAGTCCTACTGCCAGTTTCTGGAAGACACCTTCTTCAAGCAGTGGTACAGGAAGAAGTCTGCATCCTTCAAGAAAAACATGATTTTCATGCAGGACAATGCTCCATCACACGCGTCCAAGTACTCCACAGCGTGGCTGGCAAGAAAGGGTATAAAAGAAGAAAAACTAATGACATGGCCTCCTTGTTCACCTGATCTGAACCCCATTGAGAACCTGTGGTCCATCATCAAATGTGAGATTTACAAGGAGGGAAAACAGTACACCTCTCTGAACAGTGTCTGGGAGGCTGTGGTTGCTGCTGCACGCAATGTTGATGGTGAACAGATCAAAACACTGACAGAATCCATGGATGGCAGGCTTTTGAGTGTCCTTGCAAAGAAAGGTGGCTATATTGGTCGCTGATTTGTTTTTGTTTTGTTTTTGAATGTCAGAAATGTATATTTGTGAATGTGGAGATGTTATATTGGTTTCACTGGTAAAAATAAATCATTGAAATGGGTATATATTTGTTTTTTGTTAAGTTGCCTAATAATTATGCACAGTAATAGTCACCTGCACACACAGATATCCCCCTAAAATAGCTCAAACTAAAAACAAACTAAAAACTACTTCCAAAAATATTCAGCTTTGATATTAATGAGTTTTTTGGGTTCATTGAGAACATGGTTGTTGTTCAATAATAACATTACTTGCCTAATAATTCTGCACTCCCTGTAATATTAGGCTTTGTTTCTACAAATCTATGGGAAAATAACTGTTAAAACGTCCTTTTAACAGGAAGACACCTCTGGCAGAACTGGGATGGTCAGCCATCTGTTGCAACTGGCTGGGAATGAGGGGAGCAGACAAAACAACACTGAGAAAGAAAACCAGAGATTAATAATAATTAACAATTTGATGTGACGTGGCATATAAACTAGACTCCAAATTCCTCGCAGTGTTACTGGAGTCCAAACTTATTCCATCCAGAGTAATTATCTGGTTAGACACATTGTTTCTAAGACTTTTCAGGACGAGTACAATAGCTTCTGTTTGTCTAAATTCAGAAGCAGGGAATAAGCAGTCACCCAGGTCTTTACATCTAGGAATGTATTTCAGTTTAACTAAATGATGTGCTGGGTATCATCTGCAAATGTGTGCTGTGCATTCTAATAATACTGCAGAATGAAAGTATAATGTAAACAGAATTGGTCCTAGCACAGAACCCTGTGGAACTATGTCATTAACGGCAGAAGAAGACTCTACGTTTACATGAAAAAATTGTGCTCTACTTGATAGATGATCTGCAGATGATCAGTTAATTGTTTCATAACTACTCTTTGAAGAATTTTTGGACAGTAGCTTAAATAGTCTATTTAAATATTAGTACTATTGAAAGTAGCTGTACGTAATGACAGGTTTGTCAGATGGTTACAAATAATTTCTCCAATGGTTGAAATTTTATTTGTGAAGAAATTTGTCAAGTCATCACAAGTTATGGTTAAAGGAAGCTCAACACAGCTCTGACTCTTTGTCAGCCTGGCTGCAGTGCTGAGAAGAAACCACCTTCAATCAATGATGAATACTAAGATGTCCTCGCTTCACAGAGGGCTTTTCCTTATATAGTGGAGCAAACTCTTCTAAATCAGTGAGATGCAATTTTTTCTCCAGTTTTCAGGTTGTCTGCTTCAAGGCGTCCATTGTGGATTTAACCAGGGAGTCAAGAACTTCTGATTCAAGGCTATTTTCAGAGGAGACACAGTATCCAGAGTCAGAAACAGTGAGGAGAGAAAACTATTAACAAGTTAATCGACCTCTGTGGGATTAGAGTTTAGGTAACTGCTCTGGACTGTTGCTAAATGACATTGAAGACGATAACAGTGGAGGAATTACATCCTTAAACTTCGTTACAACAATTTCAGAAATCATTTACTGCAATAAAACACGTTCTCCACTGCTGTTAAATTTAATATTCACTTGAATAGAACAGGAAACAATAGCCCTATATGGTAATTGTACATGTACAACGAAATTATGAGTGCTAGACGCCAACTCTGCAGGAATAAAATGTAAATAGTAAGACAGCAGCAATAAACTGGAGAAAGGTGTACAGTTAAGATGAATATATACAAGAGAAAGGCACAAAATAAGAAAAGGCACACATAGAAAACAAAGTGCTTGGAAGTAGAGCAAAGGACTTGGTCTAATATAGAGTCAATGTGTAAGTATAGTGTAGAGCAGGGGTGTCAAACTCAAATACACAGTGGGCCAAAATTCAAAACTGGAACAAAGTCGAGCGGCTAACATAAATATTACCTGAAAAAAAATCTTCCTCTAGATATAAGAATGAATCTTTTCTTATGGACTCAAACAAGTTTTGCTGAAAAACTGAATATGGAACAAGCAAAGCTTAATACTAAACAATATATATATTAGCTGTATAATACCAGTAGGCCAGCTCTGATAGTAATTTGGTGTGGCTTCGCGGGCCAAATGTAATTAGGCTGCGGGCCAAATTTGGCCCGCGGGCCAGAGTTTGACACCTATGGTGTAGAGTAATGAGGGTTACTCAAACTGACCCACCACGGGTGGGCTTTCAGCGGATAGTGTTTGTTAATAGTCTGAACGGCCCAGGGGAAGAAGCTGTTTGTGAGTCTGGAGTTGGGAGACCTGACTGACCTGAGGCGCAGACCAGAGGGCGGTGGGTCAAACAGGTTTTGGGCGGGGAGCGAAGGGTCACCTGTGATGGTGGCGATGGTTATCTGGCAATGGGCTCCAGGGGTGGCAAATGACAGCCAATGATTTTTACCTTCTGCGCAGCCTTCCCATTTTTAGTAGTGGCCCCTGCGTACCAAATATCCAGGCAGCAGGAGAGCATGCTTTCCACATGACCAGGAAGACCAGGAGAACTTCCAGTCCAAGTTATTGTAGTGGTAGTGCAGCCGCTGCTGGGCCTTATTTACCAGAGCGTTGGTGCTGTGGGTCCAGGTGAGATCGGTGGAGTTTATTGTAAATTTAAATGTTATTAAAAATTATCAGAGAAAAAAGGAGTCTGTGTGTCAGAGGGGGTCAGAGTTTGATTGACTCTTCTTAGCTGCCTCACAGCATTACGCTTTCAGACAGCACAACGGTATCTTTATGATAAGCAACAACCGCCCTGGTTCAAAGCGGCATCTACGCTGCTTCACAGAGTAAAGCACCTGTTTCTCATAAACGTAACTGGAATAGACTTCATGCTGACCTCCTGTTTTTACCAGTCTGTTTTGCATGCTTGGAACTGGACTGTTTTTATTGTAAAGATGGTAATGTAGAGGCGGCTCTACTTTACAATCCCTTGATACCAAGTATGATGCTCAGCACTGTTAGTGTTCAGAGGTTCCTCATAAATGCTGGCCTAACAAAGCTGGCGGGGCTGAGGACAGCAGGCCAGTGGAAAACAGCTGCTAAGCTGGCTTAGGAGACTGGAGTGAGATCTTTGTGCCTTCAGGAGAAGCTGGTGGAAGAGGTCATGGCTGGTCTTCCTGGACTCTTAAGGGCTGCACTGGGCACTCACTCTGCAGGTAACAAACCAATTTCATCTGACAGTTGGACGTCCCTGTACAAGTTTCCCATAGAGAAACGCAGTGTGGCTCTCCAGTGGAGAGTGGTGCATGGGGTCATGGCTATGAATAAACACGTGGAACATACAGGGAGTGCAGAATTATTAGGCAAGTTGTATTTCTGAGGAATAATTTTATTATTGAACAACAACCATGTTCTCAATGAACCCAAAAAACTCATTAATATCAAAGCTGAATGTTTTTGGAAGTAGTTTTTAGCTTGTTTTTAGTTTTAGCTATTTTAGGGGGATATCTGTGTGTGCAGGTGACTATTACTGTGCAGAATTATTAGGCAACTTAACAAAAAACAAATATATACCCATTTCAATGATTTATTTTTACCAGTGAAACCAATATAACATCTCCACATTCACAAATATACATTTCTGACATTCAAAAACAAAACAAAAACAAATCAGCGACCAATATAGCCACCTTTCTTTGCAAGGACACTCAAAAGCCTGCCATCCATGGATTCTGTCAGTGTTTTGATCTGTTCACCATCAACATTGCGTGCAGCAGCAACCACAGCCTCCCAGACACTGTTCAGAGAGGTGTACTGTTTTCCCTCCTTGTAAATCTCACATTTGATGATGGACCACAGGTTCTCAATGGGGTTCAGATCAGGTGAACAAGGAGGCCATGTCATTAGTTTTTCTTCTTTTATACCCTTTCTTGCCAGCCACGCTGTGGAGTACTTGGACGCGTGTGATGGAGCATTGTCCTGCATGAAAATCATGTTTTTCTTGAAGGATGCAGACTTCTTCCTGTACCACTGCTTGAAGAAGGTGTCTTCCAGAAACTGGCAGTAGGACTGGGAGTTGAGCTTGACTCCATCCTCAACCCGAAAAGGCCCCACAAGCTCATCTTTGATGATACCAGCCCAAACCAGTACTCCACCTCCACCTTGCTGGCGTCTGAGTGGGACTGGAGCTCTCTGCCCTTTACCAATCCAGCCACGGGCCCATCCATCTGGCCCATCAAGACTCACTCTCATTTCATCAGTCCATAAAACCTTAGAAAAACCAGTCTTGAGATATTTCTTGGCCCAGTCTTGACGTTTCAGCTTGTGTGTCTTGTTCAGTGGTGGTCGTCTTTCAGCCTTTCTTACCTTGGCCATGTCTCTGAGTATTGCACACCTTGTGCTTTTGGGCACTCCAGTGATGTTGCAGCTCTGAAATATGGCCAAACTGGTGGCAAGTGGCATCTTGGCAGCTGCACGCTTGACTTTTCTCAGTTCATGGGCAGTTATTTTGCGCCTTGGTTTTTCCACACGCTTCTTGCGACCCTGTTGACTATTTTGAATGAAACGCTTGATTGTTCGATGATCACGCTTCAGAAGCTTTGCAATTTTGAGACTGCTGCATCCCTCTGCAAGATATCTCACTATTTTTGACTTTTCTGAGCCTGTCAAGTCCTTCTTTTGACCCATTTTGCCAAAGGAAAGGACGTTGCCTAATAATTATGCACACCTGATATAGGGTGTTGATGTCATTAGACCACACCCCTTCTCATTATAGAGATGCACATCACCTAATATGCTTAATTGGTAGTAGGCTTTCGAGCCTATACAGCTTGGAGTAAGACAACATGCATGAAGAGGATGATGTGGACAAAATACTCATTTGCCTAATAATTCTGCACTCCCTGTAAAGATCCAAGAACGGGGAGCCACAGTCTTTTCTGTCGGACCAAGGAAACACTGCAGCGCCTGTGGCTTGGCTGTCCCAGGCCTGCTGGCCTCTTTTCTTTGCTGTGACAGTGGCTTCCTGGGCTTAGGATTGTTTTAGAGGAGAGTCTCTTTATCCTGGGTCCAAAGTACTCTGTGGTGCAGCGTTGAAAGGTTTGCTTAATTAATTTTTCAATAGGTCAAGCTAAGATGAGTACATGGCTCACAAGGAGGAACAAAATGAAGGGGCAGGATCAGTTAATTCTGAAATTACGTTCAAGGGGATAGTAGGTGCACGTTTAAAAGCAGAATTCGTTTATTATGAAATGGTGTCTAACACTGAAGAGTTTGTCTCTGTTTGGGGAATCAGTGGAGTTTTGTGTAAAGTAACTGGAGATGTTTTAGTTTTAAATTTCTGTGAAAATCAAACGGACACCATCTGTTTTGTGTTCATGTGTGTTTATTGTGTTTTGGTTGGGTTTTGTAAAGATCTTAATTTGGCATTCATCTTCAGTTATGGTTGTAGTATAAGCATCGATATAATAAAAGGTGTGTCAAAGGTCTTCTGTCAACACTTATGTATTAAATTATAGAAAAACAGCTCATGGAACAGACGCCAATGAAACTGCTGATACAGACGATCAGCCTTGATGTGACTGTTTGATTTGGTTCTTGCCTCTGTGAGCTGACAATAACAGACAGCATTGAAAGACCAAAGATCCAAACAGGACACACCGAGGTAAGATCTCTTATAAGGATAATGAGGGTTTCATCTTAAGCATTACTATAACTCACTTAGTGTAACTGGAAAGACATTATTGGACAACCACATCATTGGAGCAAGTATAGGTCTCACAGCTTTATAGACAGTGGCACAGCTTTGGGTCCATCTTGTAAGTTTACGGCCATGCCAACTTTATTTATGAAACGCTACGTCCAACCACTGACCAAAATGCAGGACTGACTTCATGGACAAATGCTAATTTACTTTGTACAACTGGCAATTAGCATTGATAATTCAGAGCAACCAAAGCTTTCTAAATATGATGTAAGATTAGAAGGCAAACTAAACTTCACCTAAACTTACTCATCAAAATGGGAACAAGACCTGCTTAATAAAACGGCGCATACATCTGCACTAGTTACAGACAAATCAACAAGAGATTTTAAATATTACTGCATGCAAACCTTTAAGGTACTCTCACTGTTACATATAGGCAGAAACTCCACATACTTTTGTACCATCCTGACACTCGTGCTCTCTTTGTCAAACATCGTACGAGTTGCACCTGCATTAGCCTTTCTGCTTTGCGAGCCACATTAGCTCTGTGTCTAAACCTGCAGAGTCAACAGCACCAGTTGTTAGAGGATGTCCTACGCCTTCTCTGTGCATCTTCTGCACACACTGGCTGTAAATACCCTCTCCTCAACCAGGTGGAAGTTGTTCATTATTTTTAATCTGTCTTCAGGTTAAATAATACTAGGAACCTCATTTACATGTGCAATTCTTTCTGAGGAAATCCTTTTGATTTCTTGCCGTTAAAGCCTCTGAGCCTGTGCTTTTTTCTTATGAATAGACCTATGGCTGATGCAATGCACTTAAACTTAAAAGTTCTGACAGATGTGGAGGATGTTAATTAGGCAAGTTTTAGTGAATAGCTGCATGCTCTGATCAAAGACATTATGTTTCTCTTAAGACTGTGGAATAGAATGGGTGGTGGTGAAAACTGAATTTCACTCTATGCTGTCCACGTGTTGTATCATCCGATAATGTAATGTAATATAATATAATATGATATGATATGATATACAGTTTTGATTGTAAAACAAACAGCAAATGTTTGAAAATACAAAATAAAACGTTTTACAAAATAAAAAATGCTGTTTTCTTGCAATCTCTGCACAGAGTATTCCAAAAATGATAAACACATGAATTGTGGCTCTTTAATAGAAAATAAATGATCTTCTCAAATATATATTGATTTGTGTGCAATTACATTGTCCAGCAAATTGAGGCATTCTCATGAACTTAGAATGAATCAATTAAAAACACACAGGTGAAATGGTAGAACGAGCAGCTTAGAGAAGAATCAAAGTATTTGCTTTGAGAGACGAGTCGTCTATTTGTTTCCATAGCACAATACAGTTAGGCAAGAAGCAAGGCAGCTGGCTCATCCTTTTCTGTGGGCTCCCTCTAGCTTGTAGATAGTTTGAAGATAATAGTTTGTTTTAAAAATACTCAGTGTTAAATCTTCCCATAATCCCATAATCTATATTTGGCAAGTTTAGAGTGAGACAAAACAAAAAGAACCAATAAAATTCCAATAACTGGACTGGGGGAAAAGGAAAGTGTTGGTGTTAAGCCACAGAAATCTTTTGCACTTACTATGTATCCTGGTGCACAGATACAAGCTCCAGTGATGCCATCACAGTAGGCTCCATTAGCACAAACACACAGCTCTCTGCAGCCCTCACCGTAGTAACCTGGTGGGCAGGTCTCGTCACAGTAAAGCCCAGTCCATCCCGCAGCACAGGTGCACTCTCCTGACAGAGGGTGACAGCTGAAAGAGCAGGAAGATTAGAAGGTTATTTTGCAGTGTGTATATTGTTTTGTAGTTCTCCCATTTTGACCACCCTCGACACAAAGTTACTTTTATAGTAGGTTTAGTGGGAAAAGCAGAAATATGTGAAACAAAATATCAACTCCACTTTAACTAGATACAGTAATTCAAACATTCTATTCTACTGAAGTGTTGTACAGTAAGAAAGCCTGAGCAATGATCCAGTACCTGAGTGTGTTTGTGTGTATGCAGGGGCAGTATTTGTCACAGATGAGTCCATACAGGCCAGTGGGACAGAAACGATCCTGACAGCTAGGCCCCTTGAAGCCTTCGTTACAAAGGCAGGCGCCGTTGATGTGGTAGCATTTGGCTCTGTTCTGGCAGTCACACTTGTGAGCACACTGTGGCCCATAAGTGCCAACTGGGCATTCATCCTGGCATCTGGGTTGGTTTAAAAAACACGGAGGAGTTATTTTCCAACATTCTAAGCCTCTCTTCTAAAGGTGCATGGGATTTTTCTGTTTACAAGTTAGAGTGAAAGAAACAGTTATTACTGCAGCATTTGGGACTTCTATTACTTCTAATCAACTTTGTTACCTGGAAAGACACAATTCAGAGATAATAAATCGAGTTGGAATACAATCCTTGAGTAAACACCCCGTTTTTCTGCAAAATGTTGAGCTGGTATTTGGGAAAAGGTAACCATAGCTGTTTAGACAACTTCCCCTTGGTTCCCGGTAGGAAAATAACCTGGGACCAGAATAAGAGCCAAAATATTTTCAGTGTAATTCTGCAAAGAAAGCTAGTTTTCTATTGCACTGAATTTCATCACAAATCATTATTTCCATTATTATTAATCCGAGTCGTGTATTGTTAAATTATGTGCTCTCTGTACATTTTGAAAAAAATAATTGTCTAAAGATAACACATTAGAGCACATGGATAAGAGACTGCAACTGTTCTGCACTTTAAATACAACGCACTAGACCACAGTTTTGAAGAAAAACACTGGATTGTCGACCCTTTGAACTATTTTTATTCTGCCTCACTCAGCAAACCTCCACAATAACAAATTAGTTTAAAAACTTCACAAAAACCAAAACACAAAGGTCTAGAATGACCAAATTTGTATCTCTACTTTTTAGCCAACAGATCGCTGTATGACTCAGAATGGATCGAATCAAGCTTGTTAGACGGCCCATGGCTGAACCTAAAACAAGCTCTCTGTGGACAAGTAAAGATCTCTGATTTGAAGTCCAGCCCACAAAAATGATTTACCCCAGTAAACTGAACTCAAATGTCTACATGGGCAACAAAATATTTAAAATATCTCTACCCCTAAATGGTTATCAAACACATATAAAATGTGTAAAATTGGTGATTCCATTTCCCATAAAACTGCAAAACGGGAGCAAGATCTTTCCATCAACCCATATCAAAACGTCTGATCCTAATACAGCAACTTACAACATGCAGAACTCTCCATAGAACACAATATACAGGACAAAGGATGTTCCAAATGGGCCTCACACACTTAGACATATGCACACACTGCAAACACCCACTGAAAACTATGTGCACGCTGTATGGTCTTGTACGCCTACGAGGGCCTGTCGGAGGATATGTGAAGACCTTTCCACACGGTTTAGTTGCCACACCTAAACTGTTCATGTTAGGTGACATAAGCACATAAATGGAAGCACATAAATCAAACATAGTTGTTACTGCCTCACGCATCGCTAAAAAAATTATCTTCAAGAACTGGAAGTCATAACTTTGTGCATAACTCCGGTTGGCAGGGCCATTCATGTGCTACCTCTACCACACCTTACTTGAGAGCTCACTAGTCTGTGTACACGGAAGAATCCATTACAGAGAGAGTGCGAAGAAGAACAAAAAGGGAGTGACAAGGGAGTCATGAGATAGGAGGCGCCACCATGCGGCAATACACTGCATTACAACGGCAGCTGTTACACTACGCCAGGCTTCCCCAACTCAAGGCCTCGAGGGCTGGTGTCCTGCAGGTTTTAGATCTCACCCTGGGTCAGCACACCTGAATCAAATGATTAGTTCATTACCAGACCTCTGGAGAACTTCAAGACATGTTGAGGAGGTCATTTAGCCATTTAAATCAGCTGTGTTGGATCACGGACACATCTAATAACTGCAGGACACCGGCCCTCGAGGCCTGGAGTTGGGGACCCCTGCACTACGCAGTGACCCACCTCTCCTTTTTAATTACACTACAGCTGTATCATCATATATCACCATACACAACAACGATGGGCGACCTTCTAAATTCCTTGTTAATACACGTGGAGCTCCTGGTTTTCTGGCCAGCACTAAAGCCTCCAGTTCATCTCAGGCTGTGGCAGCACTCGAGGAGGAACAATATGAAAGTAAATACGGAGCAAAATGTGAGAACCTGAAAACTAAAGTGTGAAAATGTATAGGAAAAAAGATTAAGCTTCACACACTTGTGTTTATCATTTTTACATATTTACACAAATATATGGAGAGCTGCAAAACTTGTAATTCAATCATTTTAATTTTTTTTTTTACTACTCACAAGCACCACTCTGTGATTGCAACCTTTTAAATTAGTGAATACAACTGTTGACTTGCACTGATGACCAGTGTTGGGAAGGTTACTTTTAAAATGTATTCCATTACAGATTACATGCCCCAAAATGTAATCTGTAAAGTATTCAGAATACTTTGGATTACTTAATATATTATCATGCTTTTTACAACTACGTGAATGTACTATTGCTGTGATTTATTACTGTTACTGAAGGGCCGCGACTCCGAACTGTAGTAAAGGGACCTCTGACTAATACGTCGGGTTCGTGTCGGTTCGTAGCCGAAAAATAGCTTTACTTTGTTGTGTGGGTCAACTTTTCTTGCGAGAGACAGAGAGAGGCGTTGAAAGGCTGCTCCAACGGAACTTATTGTTTCGGAGGAAAACACGAACACGGTGTACAGTCGAGTCTTAATAGTTTACTTACAACTGGGCTCGTCAGGCACTCTTCTTGGCTGCAGTGGTTATTATTATATTTACATGCTTCCAGCTAGAGCAGGGCGATATGACCAAAAATATTTATCCCAATATACATTTGAAAATTTGCGATAACGATATAACTGACGATATAACTGACACCAGACAAAATACTTTACAACTCCACAACTTTATTAGTGCAAAAAAAAAAACATCAATGTATTTTCACTTAAACAAGCAGCTGTTTTTTATGTCCATTAAAGTTATATAAAAATGTAACAGTGCAAATTCCTCGCTGACAGTTTAACCAAAAGGCATTTCCAGTGGAAACTGGCCGACATATCCTCAGCATAACCATGTATAATATCCACAACACTTAAAAAGAGGTTATACACACACAATACGGTAATATCATGTTGAGGTGCAGTACGTATCACTCCGCCTACGATAGCTGTAATGCTCCGACAATCCATCGAGCGGTGCGGCTTTGTAGCTTAGCAAAGTCGTAGTAAAACATTTGACAGATTTTCGAGCGCCGTGCACATAAAACCGTTTCGAGGTCAGTAAACACAACCAGAGTTCATACATAAGGCGCACGGGATTATAAGGGGCTCTGTCGACTTTCAGAAAATTCAAAGGATTGATTTTAAGTGCGCCGTATTTTCCAAACAACACGGTAATAACGACGGCCCGCTAGCATGCGCTACCAAAAATTGTGCTTTGTTGTGTATCTGACGGATGAAAGCCAAACCAGTTCCACACCACTGAAGCTGCAGCATTTTACAAACCAGTTCTGGTTCATCCGTTTCATTCAACGATCCGCTCTCGCTCTTCTCATTCTGCGTCGCTGCCTTGTGTGTATGTAAACACAGGCACTGCGCATGCACGTTTTACCCATATTCTATCGCCATATTTCATTTTCTTATCGTTGCCCAAAATTACACCGGTATTACTGTGAACGGTATGCTATAGCCCAGCCCTAGTTCCAGCTCCCGTTTTTGCTCGATGACAACTCGTACTTTTCCTTTTTCTCCCTCCTCGCGCTCACAGACACATAACGTGTATGGCAGTCCATTCTCCCTGCAGCACAGACTACACTGCCTATGATGCTATATTCTTTAGAGCTATACCTGTAGCATTAGTCATTACAAGAAGTGTTTGTGAACTAAAAATCAAGAATGTGGGATACTGTTTGTCCATGCGCGGACGGGGGGGCGAACATTTTTCTTGTAAAACAAAGGGGGGCCCAGCAAAAACAGTTTGGGAACCACTGCTTTAAACAAACAAAACGCCAGCACTCACTGAGTGTTTACTTTTAAGCGACATGAATACGTTTCAGCTATAGCTGTCATCAGTGCAAGTGAAGAGTTGTATTCCGTGATTTGAAGAGCCCAGCGCTGCTCCTGACGGAGGGAAAACCAACCCTGCAGGGAGACCTACCTCGGCACTTGTGCAGGTGAAGCCAAAGGGAAGATTTGCTTCATCATATTTTCTAGTCTTTGGCTTAGAATGAAGTTGGTTTGGAAACATATTCAGCGATGCTTCATCTCCTACTTTGCATTTCTGTGGGTGCCCTGTGCTAGCAGTGTCCAAGTGTTTTGTTTTTTTCCCCCCTTTTCATACCGCGCCCCCCCTGCAATGGCTCTGCGCCCCCCTAGGGGGCGGGCCCCACACTTTGGGAAGGCCTGGTTTAAAGGATGGATAAGGGTATAAGATATAGAGTTAAGCACACAGCTTTTTGTATAATATCAAAATGGATCAAGTCGAAAACGCTGTCTCAGATGTAATCACTACAACTCTGCTTTATAGTCTCAACTTTCAATAAATGATTACTGTATGTGATTATGGCAGGGGAAACTCTTCTTATGATTCTAAAAGCCTTTCACAAGGTCTATAAAAGTATGTCTGCTTTTATAAACCTTGAGAAAGGAAGTGAACTCCAGTTGCTCTTAATAGTTAACTTCCATGTTTCTCATGTTCTTCAGTGTGTAATTGAATAGGAGTATATTACAAGCAACTAGTAAAAAGTCTGGACAAAAGATCAAGTATCTCGGAATTTAAAATAATGGTGCACAAAACCTTGTGGGGGAAAAAAAGCCAGGTATTCTAACTAAGGCTACGTTCACACTGCAGGTCTTAATGCTCAATTCTGATTTTTTGATCAAATCCGATTTTTTTGTCTGCTCGTTCACACTACAAATAAAATGCGACAGCAAACGCGCTCTAGTGTGAACGCTCAAAGCGGCCCGCATGCGCAAAAGAAGACGTCACACACAACGCGCTCTGTTTAGACCAAGAACAAACAGTATTGTTTGACTGATGGCCCTTAATATAAAGAGTTCGGACTTTACGTTTCCCAATTTTTGCTTTAAGTTATTTTGTTATTTACATAATAATGTAAATAACCTAATAATGATCCTTATTGCTGTTTTAGAGGAGCGCTGCTTCAAAGGATAGATTTCTGTCAGAATCTGCAGATTATACAGTACAAATAACGTTTCTCCAACGTTGTCTTCCCAACAGTTTCACTGATATCTACACGGGATGGCCAGAGAAGCGTTCGCGATGTCTTCTCTGGCGCTGATAATTGGCGTCTGTCTTGTGTCGGTGACGTAAAAGACGGATTTAATGCGACGTGACCTTTCACACAGCAGTCGCTTTCTAAAACATCGGATATGTATCGGATTCAGTACCACATACGAAAGTGACCCAGGTCGGATTTGAAAATATCGGATTTGTGCCGTTCACACTGTCATACCATGATCGGATATGGGTCGCATAGGGTCAAAAACATCGGATTTGATGCGCTTTCGCCTGCAGTGTGAACGTAGCCTATGATACACTGTTGAAGGTAAGAACACTTTAAACAGTATTTAAATAGATTTGCAGACTCAATCTTTTAGCAGTTTTTATATGTATGAAGCTACAAGTATCGCAGTCTGAATACGACACCCCTGTAATAAAGCCTCCCTTTACAAACGGTTTTATTGCATTCTGTTTTAGAGAGTTGTTAATTAAACCAAAAACCTTATATTTAATAACTATAAATATACTCTATATATTTATATTTATTTATATTTACTCTATAACTATAAATATGAACACATGACGTTCTAGCAGGACAGCTGTACAGTACTGGAGACAGACCTCATAACCTGCTAGCTAAAGATGGCGTGCTTTCATGTTCGTGCTTTCAAGTGTTCAGTGCTTTGTCTCAGTTTTGCATAGAAGTGCCGATGAATATCCAAGAACTACGGCAGATGCTCAGCTACTGTAGTCTCGAGAAAAGGCACAACTTGGTACATTGATGGAAACCCCAAATTGATTTGTAGTCCAAACTAAGTTTTAATATTTTATACATTTAAAGTTCAAATTTATACATTTGCACTGCAGTTTTATATTTTTAAACCTGTATTTGTGCAATGATTCTGAGCTAGAAAAAGAACACTTAAAAGTCCAGTGTTTCCTCTGCAGGTTTGTAGGGTTTCCTTTTAATCATTTGCTAAATACTAACATTCACAAACTACAGGATATAGCTTTCAGATGAGGTGCCATACAATAGTTTTGGCATTGCACTTTTTCTGCAAAATTCTACAAAAAAGGTTGAATGTTAATGCAACAGAAATAACAATGCCGTCCAAGACAGGTTGCTGGTGAACTGGTGGATATTAAGAGATTAACAGCCATAAAGTAATTAAATTGTTGTTTAGAATAATAATGTCCAGAATACTCACTATACCCTGAGTTATAACTTAAGCAAAGAATTGTCAGTCTGGCTTTTACTAATATAAATAAAAACTGAATGGCACTACTCTCAAAGAGAGTGTTCAGAGCTCCAACATCAGAATCACTCACACCATACGAAGGTCAACAAACTTCATCATAAGACCCTGAGTGGTGCGCTCAAGGTGAATCTTTCAAAGTAACTGAATGGACTCTAATAAGAGTGAACTGTATAGAAAATTCTATAAGCCGAGTCAAGGCTGAATTTAGACCTGCTGCATCATTCTTAACACGTCTACAAGTTGAAACCATTAAGAAACAGACAAATCACTCAATTAAAATGGCTCAGTGAGGATTTCTGTTTAGTGTCACGTTTAAATCATGCCGACTTCCTCAGGACTGTTATCTTGGCTAATTCCATTAGAATGTGGAATGGCTGGGAGAGAACTCAATCTAGGAATTATTCCATGTAGGCTAATTCACCTGTCTGGGGCCTAAATGAATGGAGGTAATTTGGCTCAATTGAGAGTAATGACAGAGAGGGTGAGAGGGAAAGAAAGACGGACAGGGTGGAAGCAGGAGAGAAAGGATAATTAAAGCAGAAATAACGAGTGGGAACGATTCAGAGCTGACCAACGGCAGATGAGGGTGCAAAAAGTCTTTTTCAAATAACAGACTCAGAAATTATGACGCTAATAAAGAAGAAAACTATTTAAAATGACTTGTTGTTCAAATGTGCCTCTTGTGGTGATTGTGCTTAAACAAACGTGGAAAAGTGTAGCAGTCTGAGTATTTGGGAGCAAGTGGATAAAGGCAGAAATTGCACAAGTATTTTCTAATTTACACTATGTGGAGTAATTTCTTACCACTGACTTCATTTTTTTATATCAGTATTATTTTGCCCTCACTGCGCAGACAGCACAGAAACAAAAATCACAGCTCAAACGCTGGAATCACGTCGTAGACACCTCATAACTAATGTGCAATTAGAAATCATTGTGTGTGTTTGCAACTTATGATATCGTGTTGCCTTTTGTTCATTTCTTTTTAAAGGCCACTATAGGTTTCTTGGTAGGGTATCATTGTAAGGTCTCTACCTTCCACTATAAAGCACCTTTGGGTGACTGATGTTGTGATTTGGCGCTATATACTGTAAATACAACTGAATTGAACCCACAATCTATTTTTGGATTTTATGAATCAGTGTGGTTTTCTAAACTAAAACTGCAGCAATAAACATCAGTTTCAAGTGCAGGCAGCTCGTTCTGTCACTGTGAATACTGATAGTGTTTTCGGGCTCTGACACAGAGTTTTAGTTTTGGTTTGGGAACCGGTGACAGCTGATGGAAGAGCAAGGATTGTTTTGGTTATGATTTCTCAGGAAAAAGTAAACGTGGCAAAAATGGCTGAGAAATAAAACAGTCTTGATAATTATCACAATAAAGGCCTCTAATAATAATGATAAAAGCAGCATGATGGGAAGCCAGCCCTGCTCTTACTTTCACACCCTTACACTGCACCTCTCACTTTGTAAAAGACAAAAAAATATATACACAGTTGCACAAGTGATGGCTTATGCAGTGAGATAACCATGGGAACTGCCTGCTAAACTTTGATCATTTTTGTCCTCTGTAAAACAAGCTGTCCAACTTTTAAAATGTTGTTAAAATCATATGTAAAAACATTTATTTCAGGATGTTTCTACCAGAAGTGTTCTACAATCTATTAGTCATTGGGTGCACTATAGTTTTACACACACTGCAAAAACACCATCTCAACTGCAAATCATGGTGGCAGGAACATCTTCTGAGGCTGACCTCACAATAACTGAGGGAACGATATATTCCATACCGAAAATACAGGATTAGCTAAGTCAGAGAACCTGAATAGGGCTGTTCATTTCATTAATTCCATTTTGAAGGTAAAATGTTCAAAAATTCTTGTTCATTTCTTTTGAAAGTATCAAAAGCAGCAAAAGAAAATGCTCAGTAGAGTTTGCTGTTGGTAAATTACTGGCTGTTAATTACAGAATGCAACTAAGTAAGTTCCCATTTGTGCTCCATTCCAAAATTGTCTCATCCTATGAATACCACCCCACAGGGAGGTCATCCATACCATTTTCTCTGGGAAAATGTTATCCTCCATACATACATTCAAACATCCATCTTCTGTTGTTTATCCAGGTCCAGATCATGTGGGCAGCAGTCTAAGCAGAGACTTCTCAACGTTCCTTTGCTGGCCACCTCCTCCATTTTCCAGATGTAACTTCTCCAGCATCCTGGGTCTGGCCTGGGGCTTTCTCCCAGTTTCTCCCATGCCTGAACCACCTCAGCTGGCTCCTTTTGATGTGGAGGAGTAGTAGCCCAACAAGCCCCTCCCAAATACCAAGCTCCCTATTCTATCTCTATGGCTAAGTCTAGCCATATGCAGTCTAGCCTGCATAGGAAATTTCAGTCACCACCCATTATTCAGCTCTCTCTTCACTGGTATAGCATTTGTCCCACTGCTGTCACTCCACCAATCCTTCAGATCCCCACTCCTTCACTCACGAAGAAGACCCCAAGATATTTAAACTCCTCCACTTGCTATGCACTCCAGCGCATTGCTATGGACAGAATCGGTAACAAAGGCCAGCCCCGGCAGAATCCAACACCCACCAAGAACTAGTCTTACTTATTACCAGCAATTTAGACCAATCTTTCGTAATGGTTGTACAGGAAACGGCTAGGCCACAAAAACGGACCTAACACCTCTTTGGTATTTGATCAAACTTTAAAAAACACATGTAGACTGATTGGACAAATTCCCAATTAACCTCTAATATCCACAATCAGGAGATTGTGGATATTAGAGGTCCAACTAACAGGCTTATTCTCCTCTTCAGCTCCCTGGCATATCCAACCTGATGGTTTCCACCATCTGGTTCAGGTTTATTTTGTCATGACCACTGACCACCTTGCAGACAACTTCACACAACCACTCCAGCAATTGAGGTGCATAATATAGTCCATTTAGACTCAATGTTCTCAACCTTCCTCTGTTGAAGGACAGTCCAGCAACCTCTCCTGCCACCTAATCAAACTCATTACTAAGTGATGATCAGTTGATAGCTCTGCTTCTCTCTTCACCTGGAGGTCCAGAACATGTGGCTGCAGATCTGATGATAAATTTACAAAATCAATCATTGATCTGCAGCCCAAGGTTCCCTGGTGACATGTACACTTATGTTTGAATGTGGTGTTTATTATGGATAAGCAAACTGCCCTTAGCACAGAAGTCAAAGAATAAAACACCTCTTTTAAAATGTACAAATGTAAAATTCAAAAAACAGAGAGTACAGTCCAAAAGTCTTTAGCCACCCCCTATTTCGTTATATTTTTCCTGGAAAATGGGAAGTAGGTGCAGTAATTTATTGAAATTGCAAACATACACTACCAGTCAAACGTTTTGACACACTTTCTCATTTAATGGTTTTTCTTTCTGTCTTTTTTTTTTACTGCTTTCTACATTGTAGATACAAACTATGTGAAAAAAGATTTATGGAATTATGTAGCAAAGAAAAGATATATAACTCTAGCCGCCCTTTGCTTTGCTGAAAGAGCTGCAAACCCTCGGCCTTCTCCCAGTGAGCTTCATGATGTACCGGTAGTCACCTGAAATGGTTTTCACGTCACAGGTGTGGCTTGTCACAGCTCATTTGTGGAATATCTTGCCTTCTTAATGGGGTTGGGACCATCAGTTGTGCTGTACAGAAGTCAGTTTGAGTTAGCTGACAGCTCTATTTAACAACTGTTAGAATTCATATTATGAAATGACAGTCAGTCTGCAAAATCAAAGTAATCGAAGCAAAGGGCGGCTATTTTGAAGAATCTAAAACATGTTTTGAGTTATTTCACTTTTTTGTTTACTTCATAATTCCATGTGTTCATTCATAGTTTTGATGCCTTCACTGAGAATCCACAATGTCAATAATCATGAAAATAAATAAAAAACATTTAATGAGAAGGTGTGTCCAAACTTTTAACTGGTAGTGTACATAGAACTAGAGTATATAAGGCACAGTTTTTATAATTCTATAAAGCTTGAAAATCAATACTTCATATGAAAAAACTATGACACAGCCTGAATTCTCTTAGGCGAGCTTTCTTGTAATGTCTCTTTGGAGATTAATATCTAAATTTCAGGAGCAGGACCACACCTCCAAACGCACTCCTTCCGGTTCTCATCTATATGTGTTCCCCCAGTTCACTAAGCTGTTCATTCTCTCTTCCACAGCATGTCTTTATCCTGTCTTCCTTCTCTCACCCCAACTAATCACAACAGATGGCCCCGCCCCTCCCTGAGCCTGGTTCTGTTGGAGGTTTCTTCCTGTTAAAAGGGAGTTTTTCCTTCCCACTGTCGCCAAAGTGCTGCTCATAGGGGGTCATATGATTGTTGGGTTTTTCTCTGTATGTATTATTGTCGGGTCTACCTTACAATATAAAGCACTTTGAGGCGACCTTTGTTGTGATTTGCTGCTGTATAAATAACATTAAATTGAATTAAAATGCTATCAAACCCCAAATGAGGAAGTGGGCCCAGCTAGTGAAAAGCAGTCTTTGGAAATAGACCTACAGGTTTCTCGACAAATCTTCCCAAGCTCTTCTTAAGATGTTGAGTGTCTTTTTCTTTTTTTCCGTTCTGATCCAACACTGTTCTATTAATATTAAAGTCCGCGATGTGGGGAGATCAGTTGAAGACTGGCTGGAGTATTTTGTGTGTTTTTCAATCTAGATTTGCTTTTATGACATTGGCAGTTTGTATAGAACCATTGTCATTGACACAATTGACTAACCGCAAGCTATGCCAGAGCCTCCACTACGTTTTACAGATGACTGTAGAGACCTTTCTTGTAGTGTTTCCTGACTTTCTGCACATACTGAAGATGCTCTGCACCAAGAATTTCAGCTTTAGATTCATCATTGATTCATCATCAATAAGATTTGTTGCAACTGATTTTCAGTCCAGTCCTTGTGTAATTTGGCATACCTCAGCCCTTTCTCTCTGTTTTCTTCCTGAAGAATGGATTCTTGCCAGCCACTGTTCCATTTGGAAGCCTCATTTCTGATGAGGCTTCAACAAACAAACTGAAAGGCCAGATGTATCGGTCAAAAGGCTTCTATCAGGTCCTTGCTGCATTTATTACAGATGGTAGATCAATTTCAATTTCTTAACGACACGACTTTCAGATTCCATTCATCTGCTGTAGATGCTTTTTTTTCACCACTTGGGTATGTTGCTGAGTGGTGGTACGGTGATTAGCACTATTGCATCAGATCAAGAAAGTCCTAGTTCAACTTCACCACCTTACCTGGGCCTTTCTGTGTGGAGTTTGCATGTTCTCCATGTGTTTTTGTGGGTTCTCTCCAGATGCTCCGGCTTTCTCCCACAGTCTAAAGATATGTGGGGTTCGGTTAAGTAATGATTCTAAATTGTCCATAGGTGTGAATGTGAATGGTTGTCTCTTTCTACGTGTTAACCCTGCGACAGGGCGTATCCTGCCTCTCGCCCTATGGTACCTGGGATAGGCTCCAGCCACCCTGCGACCCTGCCAAGGATAAGTGGAACAGCATGGAATTATTATTATTGTAATGAAATATAATTAATGACACCCAGTTACTTCAATCAGAGATCACTAAAGTAAATTGGTGTGTAACATTACTAAACCAATGTCTGACTCTGTAGTTTTCTCTGGTACCCGTCCCCCACCAATTGGACCAGAAGTGACATGTTTAGCTGCATGTTCTCCTTAAATTGCTGGCTGTCTAAGAGACTGGGTCTGCTCCTAGACCACCAAAAGTTACCAAAAAACATTTTAAAAATAAAAAAATCACAAAGAAAGAACAATAATTATCCACAACTACACCAAAGAGTAAAGCAGTGAAATGCTGTTTATTAAACATTCTCTCTCTCCGTCTTAGTACACGAGTTAATAATTAATCAATAAATCGATTTCCTCTGCCTTACAGAAACCTGCTCACAGCAGGATGATTATGTTAATGACAGCAATCTTCCTCTGCAGCTTATAACCCAACCAAAGATGCAGAAAGTTTTAGTTCATTTGAAAGCCTGACAGGTAGCTGGACAACTCAAAAACAGTTTTATTTGCTGTTATCTATTGTCCATCTGGGCCTTACTCATCTGGGTGATTTCAACATCCATCTAGATACTAAAAATGACAGCCTTAACACAATTTAATCTATTATTAGACTCAGTTGACTCAAAAGTCATTTCTGTGCTTGTCCTGCTACATCTCACTGCAGCATAATATTTTAATACAATGATTAGAACATGCTATGGGTATTAAAGGTACTGCAATGCAGTGGGCTGAACCATATCTATCTATTAGACACCAATTTGTTCCTGTAAATAAATTGTCCTGTTTAAACACTCAGGTTAATTATAGAGTTCAGCATAGTTTTGTGCTGGGATCAATTCTGTTTACATTAAACTTGATTCCTTTAGGCAGGATCATTAGAAAACACAGCATACACTTTTACTGCTATACAGATGATACCCAACTTTATTTGTCCATGAAGCCAGATAACACAAACCAATTAGCTAAGCTTTATGTCTTTAAGACATAAAGAGTTGAATGACCTCAAGGTTTCTGCTTCTACATTCAGATAAAACTGAGATTGTTGTACTCTTAAAATCTTAAATCTTAAATGATAATGAAATGATGGGCCCAATGATAACCCTGAGAAAAGAAAATCGTGCGGTCTCATTGGAGTTACAAGATGTTTTTCAGTTTCCAACCATGGGGGATCTGGATCCAACCAATGTCTAATGTGCTGTATGGTAAAAGACCAATGATATAGTTTGGATTTTGGTACTAACCAACCTCCTTCTAGTCTTTGTTTGGGGCGATCGTGGCTCAAGAGTTGGCAGTTCGTCTTGTAATCGTAAGGTTGCCGGTTCGAGCTCCGACAGTCTCAGTTGTTGTGTCCTTGGGTAAGACACTTCACCCGTTGCCTACTGGTGGTGGTCAGAGGGCCCGGTGGCGCCAGTGTCCGGTAGCCTTGCATCTGTCAGTGCGCCCCAGGGCAGCTGTGGCTACAATGTAGCTTGCCGTGAATGGGTGGATGACTGAGTGTGCGCTTTGGGGTCCTTAGGGACTAGTAAAGCGCTATACAAATGCAGGCCTTTTTTTTTTTTTTGTAGCACTGTCCACTCTATATGTGAACAGCTGTTATTCCATATAAATTACTTAAACAAAGAGTCAAGTTTTTTCCAGTAATCAACTGGGGGAGGTAAAGGAAGCACTGAACTTTTCTATTTTTTTAAATAGTAGAGTAATTGTTCTTAAAAGTAGAAGCTACAGAGGACACTATTTGAATACCTAAATAATTTATATAACAACACCCAGCACGCCCCTGCGGGCGGTTTATCCTTCAAGCTCGGGTCCTCTACCAGAGGCCTGGGAGCTTGAGGGTCCTGCGCAGTATCTTAGCTGTTCCCAGGACTGCGCTCTTCTGGACAGAGATCTCCGATGTTGTTCCCGGGATCTGCTGGAGCCACTCGCCTAGCTTGGGAGTCACCGCACCGAGTGCTCCGATTACCACGGGGACCACCGTTACCTTCACCCTCCACATCCTCTCGAGCTCTTCTCTGAGCCCTTGGTATTTCTCCAGCTTCTCATGTTCCTTCTTCCTGATATTGCTGTCATTCGGAACCGCTACATCGATCACTACGGCCGTCTTCTTCTGTTTATCTACCACCACTATGTCCGGTTGGTTAGCCACCACCATATTATATATATATATATATATATATATATATATATATATATATATATATATATATATATGATATTTATATATATATATATATATATATATATATATATATTTATATAAATAGTTGCACAATGTTGACATCTAATTGGATATTGAGAGTCTGAATTAAGCAACATAGGGGCAGATTGTGTGAGGTTGATTTTACAACCTGACAGTTTGCCAAAAGTACCTATGATGTTCAACAGTGTGGACAAGGACAACTGAAAAGCCAATATGTATACTAAGGTTTCATCAGGGTATAATGAAATATGGTGTATATCCTACAGTACAAAGTGGGGGGGGGGGGAGTTCTAAGGTTTGTATGGAGCAATTAAAATAAGTAGTGAGAGTGAGCATCCCCGTCTTGTTCCACCAGAGTATACTAAATATAGATGAGGAAAACTCTAATGCAGATACTAGCTGAAGGGTTAGCATATACATTTTTATCATCTTAATAAATTTGGGACCTTTCCATAAATATTTCCACTCCAATCGATCAAACACAAAGAAGCATCAAAGAAGAAAAGTCCAGTCTGAGACTGGGACCTTCTGGACTCACCGATAACATTATGTTGTCAGAAGACAATCTTCCTTTTGTAAAGCCTGTTTGATCACTGTGAAGCAGTTTGCCCAGCACTGTCTCAAGGCATGCAGCTAATATTTTGGCATATAGTTTAACAACTGCATTTATTAAGTAAATGGGTCGGTAATTACCACACTCCTCCAGCATTTCTAAAAGTGTCAAATATAACTCAGGAGGTTTTCCATCAATACCTGATAAACGACCTTTGTTGGTAAGTTCGAGGGCATAATGCAGTTCTCAGAGAATCTCAGGATTTTACGTGTTCTGGAGAATGAACTGGAAGGTGAATATTCTTAAAGAAAGCTTCTGTTTCCTCCTCAGATAGCGAGTATTCTCACAAATATAGCTGAGCAAAGAAAGTTTTACAGGTATCATCTCTGAAGGTGAGGTAAATATTTTTTTATATATTTCTATTATTATTATTATTATTTATATATATATATCTCACATTCTTTGCATTTTTTGTAATAAGTGCCATGGTCTCTGTGCTTCCCTGGCTGGCTCAATGCCAGGCCAGATGTTTCTATTATTATTGTGCCCTCTCTTTGTCTCTCTCCTCCGTCAGAGCTCTGGGCAGAGCTCATCTCGGGCTCCCGCCCTTGGCCCATGCACCTGGCCTAATTACTCACCTGCCGCTGATCTGCCTGATTAGCTGGCCACTATTTAAGATGGCGGTTCAGTGCTTCTTGTCACTCTTTCCCTGGATCCAGGGAAATACAGTTTACAGTACAGTAAACTGGACCTGTTCCCATTTCCTGATTATCTGAGAGTGGATTAGTGGCGAGGTGTGTGTGTGGACCTTTTTCCTTCCTTCCCACAGATCCCTGGAACCCCGGCCCGCTGCATGTTGTGTATATTGCACTTGGTGTTTCTGTAAATAAACTGTTGACTTTCATTTTGAAAAGAAACCTTGGTCTGCACTTGAGTGCGTTCAGTCCTGTGACAATAAGAGCAAAGCTGCTTCTCAAGAAACCGTTAACGACAGCCCATACAAAGAAACCTGAATAAGAAAAACTGCCAATATAAATATTGATGACTTCCTCCAGTTTATGGCTTAACTGGTCAAAAATTCTTTGTTCCCTAAAAGTGTAACATTAAATCTCCATATGTTCGGTTTACACTGGGTGGGGGAAAAGTTAAACTGACTAATAATTGGATTATGATCAAATGGACTTTTTGGGAGGATATTAGCTGATTGAACACACTGAACCAGTTTAGCAGAAGTAAGATTATAGTCTATACTTAAAGACATTTTGTGGGGTGCAGAATAAAAAGTAAATTCTTTAGTGGCTGGGTTCAATGATACAGTCTGAGCTGTTGTCTGTGAAGGTTCTCAGTCATCCAGGTCAGGGTAGTCTAAGGAGCTTGGAAAGAAAAGCGTCTGGACTTCTTTAAGTTGCTTGAAGACGTTTCACCTCTCATCCAAGAAGCTTCTTCAGTTCTAAGGTCAAATGGTGGAGAGTCCCAGATATAAACCCCGTGGGAGTTCAATTCAAGGTTCAAGGTTCAAGGTTCTTTATTTGTCACATGCATAGTTATACAAGTATAACACACAAAACACACGCAAAAATTGGGGGGGGGGGGGAGTTTCCCCCCAAGAGGGACAATGGACCCCCTAATGACCCTCTACCTCAGTGGTTCCCAAACATTTCCCCCCCACAGCTCCATTGCTGTTTATTTCACACCTCAAACATTTAATAAACAATTAAGCAAATACAAGTAATCTGCAATAAATTACAGGTAGCAAGAAAATAAACTACTAACTCTTTTACGCTGCGTCCGCACCTACACGGGTATTTATGAAAACGCAGCTGTTTCGTCCACGTAAACGGTGTTTCGAATCACCGAAAACTGAGATTTTTTAAACTCCTTTTTTGCGTTCACGTGTGGACGTCAAAGGTATGTGCCTTTTTCACGTCACGCTGTGCACCACGTTATTGTTTACCTGAGATGAATTGCAGAATGGCAGATAGAGACGAAATACTGTTAATCTATCTTCAGTTTTACACACTTACATATAAACACGCAGTTGCTGTCCCTCCATTTACAAAGGCAGAGGCGTCACGATGTGATTATTTTACATGTAGTTGTTTTTTTCCTCTGTAATAATATTCAACATTGCTGTCAATACATTTTTCAAAAAATGCCTCTCTGTGCAAAATGGGTTCAAAAACATAAACAGCTGTGGGATCCTGTTCGTCCCTGATTTAGACAAATCGTGGCAGGATCAGCCTGATGTTATTTGTATCCCACTGTAACTTTACTCTATAAAGAGCTCACATCTCCAAAATGTCAGCAGTAGTTAGTCATTAACTACTCATTAACTAGTCATTTTTCACACATGGTTGTAGTGCTTTATTGATAGAAAGTGTGGTTGGTTTGTTTGATCTGTTGTACCAAGTGTGAAATAAATAAATAAATGAAATGAAATGAAATTACAACAAGTGTTTGTGAACTAAAAATCAAGAATGTGGGATACCCAGGGGGCGGGCTTCACACATTGGGAAGCTCTGCTCTACCTAATCACACAAGCCAAGGTGTGAAAACGGGTGTAGAACCCACTATGAAACCTACCACTGTGAGTGGGCATCAAGGCGTCTGGGGAGGGATCTCAAAACTGGATTATAGATGGCAGAGAGTTGGTGTCGTAAACCACCGCCGCTGTTCCAAGATGGTCGCTCACAGTGGACATAGATGCTTCTTTCACTCCTCTTTCAAACCATCTGTCCTCTCTGTCCAAAATGTGAACATTGGTGAAACAAATAAGGTGTGAGGTACACTCCATGGTCCTTCTACGTCACAAACCATGAAGTTGGCTCACTTTAAAATGCACTCCTGTGTTTATTTTGTTTTTGATTTTCTTTTTTGTTGGCTTGAAATGAAATCTCTCTCCTGGTACTGCAGCTTACTGCAACGTCTGCATGAGTGTCCATTGCAGGCATTGAAGAGACAAAGCCTGAAATGGACACATTGGACAAATGGACACGCACACACACACCCAACCCACCGACTGACTCACTCACACATACCCACCCACCAATGACACAAAGACACCCATGCACACATATCAACCCCCTTTGAAGTGCACCCCACCCCCCACTTCCCTCCCATGCCAGCAGCAAATCCAGGCCATACCCAAGTCTTGGGGATCACCTGCACGCTGCGTCAAAGCCAATCACAAAAATGGGACAAGACAAACTGCTCTGAGTCTAAGACAAGCTACAGCTAGCAACAATCGATAGGTGTTCACATATCCTTTCCCAGAGCCTGTCAACAGGCATACAAGACCATATAGCATGCATGTAGTTCTTCTAATGACTGTCTATACAGTGGGTGCATATGTTTGAGTATATGACGCCTATTTGGAACATCCTTTGTCATATATAGTGTGTTCTATGGAGAGCTTTGTATGCCACAAGTTGCTGTAGTAAGAGCACATTATGTTGAACATGGCAGCATGCATTGTTTGAAAAACGTTGTAGTTATGAATTTTCTCTGCTAGTTTACTGCTAGAAAGCTTTAAAGTTAATAAAAACGCCCTCAGTTTTTAATGGAAGCCCATTAGCCATTACAATTTGTTAACATTTCAGAATTAAAGCCCTTATTTTGATACAGAAAGTTATTCTGTTAAGCATGTCTGAGTCAAATCTTCCAAATAAAAATCCTTGAATAGTTACAGTAAAGGAATTGAATACTCTCACTTTGTTAAAGGAAAAGCATTTGATTGCTTATTGAAAATATTAAATACTTTCATACTATCCCCCTTAAACTTTTTTAGGCAAACTCTTTACCTCTAGAGAGCAACAGAACAAGTCCAACATTAGCATCAGTTCGTCCAATTTCTCTAGAAATACTTCTAACAACTAAAGACAGGAAGATGGTCATAGATTAATAAATGAAAACACTTTCTGAATGCTTCATTTATAATGGTTTATGCTGCGTATGACTAATATACGCACACAAAGAAACCTAAAAAAAACTCAGTCAAAGATAACTGTTAAAATTTGTATTGCCATACTGTAGTATTTGTATCTGGCCACTGTATTTACTGTTTATTGCATGTTGCTCATCATTGTTGCTCATGTTTTTCTCCCTCTGCTGGTCTTCAAATAAAATTTTTACGTGCAACCACCCAATTTCCCCGTGGAGTACAGTAAACTTTCATCTTACAACCATCATTTTAGGCTGTACCTTTCTCCAATGTAGCCAGCTGTGCACTGGCACTGACCGCTGATATGGTCACATAGCCCTCCGTTACGACACGTGCACTCCTGGGAGCAATTAATGCCAAAAGATCCAAATGGACATGGCTGGGCACACACTGGACCCTGATGGAGAAGAATATATCACGTTTACATGCGCATCAAACATGTCTCGGAAGGAAGCGACATATCAAACATATTAATTATTAGCAAATTAGGTAATGACAGTAATGTCAACAGTATCCAGTGAGCAGTTTCAAACTTCTCTAGTCCAAGAAAAACCCTTGGTTCATGTTTATGGCCTGGATTTAAACTTGAATTTATGGAAAAAAAACCTCAAATTAATTTAAACTAAGACAAATAGTTTAATATATGCAACTTTACATTTCACAATTCTTTAAAGGTAGATTCTGTTATTTGAAAAACTAGGCTCTGATGTCTCATTTTTTCCATCTAAAGTAAAACAAGGAGCAAAAATCTCTGGAATCAGTCCAATAAATAGTAAGCAAGACTGTTATGACTGGATACCTGCAATGTAATCCCATGTGGTAACTACCCACTTCAAAGTAAAAGTACTTGGTGTCTGACAATGTGATGCAAACGACGACGTGACTAAGAGAAATGTCATGGGAGGTGAGCTGTTGCAGGAAGACATTAGTGTAAAATAGACAGATATATTACAGCCTACGCTCACTCCCAGAGCTTCACATATTGCAGGACAAAATACTGACTCTGGTTGACATATTTGTAATGTGAATATTTACCCCGGGATAAAAACAGGCTGCTGCATGGAAATCATAGCTTAATGTTAATTGAAACTAACTAAATCAAACTAACTTGCAATAAGAAAATCTAGTTCCTAATTTAAAATGTGGCACAGTAAAGTGCAACACTTGGTAAAGCTTTCAAAGACTACTGTGGGGGCAGGAACAGACTAAAGCTGTGGGCAACTGTACCACAAATAGATGGAAACACTCCTGTTTTCAAGTTCAAGTTACAAGAAGAGAGGCTTGCTGCAGAATTAGTGAAGCTAAATGTTAATCTTACAATACAGCAAATAAATGAAACTAATTTACCTTGAAAACTTTCACAGACACAGTATTTCAGCTCAAGATAGGACCAATGCAGAACATTTATGTACTGCATTGGTCCCATGTTCAGAATAATTTAGGCCCAAATGGTAAAACAGAGCCTAGGACACAAAAATACCAGAATTTTCTGCTATTGTAATATTTCCCTGGCAGTTAATTCAGATAAAAACAAACAAACAAACAAACAAACATTTGACCAAACTATTACAAAATGAAGAGTGTGACCCAGCAGCCAGTGCCACATGTTGAGAAAATGATGATTGATAAATTTTTGTCACTTAAAATGTGGCATGAAAAAAGTTTTTTAAGAAGGTATATTTTATAATACAGTATCATGGCGCTTAACTGTTGCTAATCCTTAAATATTCTTTTCGGCAGATTAGTTGTATGATGCTTATCTGCTTTTGCATGTGTCATGAAGTCCTCACCATCCAGCCAGCAGGACAGGAACACTCCCCAGTGACATGGTGACATGTTCCACCGTTCTGACAGGGACAGTGATGCTCACACAGGGGGCCATGTTTACCTGGAGGACAAGGTTCCTCACAGCTGGAGGGACAGAAAGCAGGAAGAGGTGTTCGCGTCAAGCGGTGAAGCTTTTAATCACTGACAAAGCTCAAAGGTTCGACACAGACAAGTGGAAGGTTAATACAGCTACACTTTAGGTTACTTCAGTAACTTATGAAAGAGTTTATCAGAAGAGAATATAGAAGAGCACTAGAAGTAATTTCAACTGTTGTCACTCTGAAGAAAATATTTATATCAAAACTTACTAACAAACATCTGAGAAAATAATGTCTGCTTAATTCTTTCTTTTCAGTGGCAGGAATAAGCTGTGATATGTTTATAGACTTCCCAAATCATCATTATACCTGACAGCTTAATGGCAAATCCTAAAAAAGCTGGAAAGGGGAAATGAGAGCATATGATACAGATCGATTTAATGACATGGAACATGACAATTTATTTACAGTACGATGCGAGGCTTGAGGAAGCTCTCATTTTCTTTTCTTTTTTATTTTAAAGTGGTCTATAACAAAGATAACACAATCTGACAATTCAATTCAATTGTGAACAGTTGCCTCAAAGTGCTTTAAACTGTAAGGTAAAGACCCTACAATGACACAGAGAAAAGAGAGAAGGCAAACAATCACCAACAAGGTGATTCTCAAAGGGCTGCTGGCCAAAAATTATCTCAGCATTGTGTGCAATGTGTCCTTAAGAGACTGAGGAATCTGAACAAGTCAATGATAAAAGAAGAAATGGCAGGCCTAAAGATGAACAATAACTGAAAGTCATGTCCTCCAGAAATAGGAAACAATCCAATAACACAGGACCTGAGATGCAGCTGACCTGGATGAACCAGATACTGTTTGCCGAAGCCTCATCTGGTCTTAATGTAAGGATGACACATATCGGGTCTATGGCTGCAAACCCTTGGTCTTCTCTCAATGAGCTTCATGATGCAGTCCCCTGAAATGGTTTTCACTTCACAGCTGTGGCTTGTCAGGGTTCATTTGTGGAGTTTCTTGCCTTCCTAATGGGGTTGGGACCATCAGTTGTGTTGTGCAGAAGTCAGGTTGGTACACAGCTGACAGCTCTATTTGACAAATGCTAGAATTCATATTACGAAATGACAGTCAGTCTGAAAAATTGCAAAAACTTTGAATGTGTCTCCAAGTACAGTCACAAAAACCATCAAGAGCTACAATAAAAGTGGCTCACATGAGGACCGCCCCAGGAAAGGAAGACCAAGAGTCACTTCTGGTGCTGAGGTAACAGCACCTCAGACTAGAGCACAGATCAATGGCACACAGAGTTCCACTAGCAGACACATCTTTACATCAACTGTTCAGAGGAGACCGCGTGAAATTGAAACACTGAAAAATATCACTTTCTATTCAATGACCTAAGGAAAAGCAACAAGCAGAAGAGATTTGTTTGGGCCAAGAAACACAAGGAATGGACTTTAGACCAGTGGAAATCTGTGCTTTGGTCTGGTCCAAATTTGAGATCTTTGATTCCACCGATCGTGTCTTTGTGCGACGCCAAAAAAGTGACCAGATGATCTCTACACCCATGGTTCCCAACATGAAGCACTGAGGAGGTGTGATGGTGTGGGGGTGCTTTGCTGCTGACACTGTTGAGGATTTATTCAAAACTGGAGGCACACTGAACCAGCATGGGTACCACAGCATCCTGCAGCAACATGCCATCGCATCCAGTTTGCGTTTAGTTGGACCATCATTTATTCTTCACCTCCGGGCTGTGTGAGGGCTATTTGACCAAGAAGGAGAGTGATGGAGTGCTGCCCGGCCTCCACAGTCACCTGACCTAAACCCAATGGAGATGGTTTGGGATGAGAGGGACCGCAGAGTGAAGGCAAAAGTGCCAACAAGAGCTCAGCATTTCTGGGAACTCCTTCAAGACTGTTGGAAAACCATTTCAGGTGACGACCTCATAAGATAAGATGACTCTTTTTTTTGTCATTGCACAGTCTTACTTACTACAATAGTTCAGTGAAATTGGAAACTGTCCCATATCAGCACAAGTCAACACAACAAAACACAACACAGTGGACTTTAAAGTGGCTTTAAAAAAAGTGCAAGAAAGGTACGGGCAAAAACAGTAAGTGAATGTTTATTGCACATTATTATTTTTCCCCCAAAAAGTCCAACGAAGTAGCCAATCAGGTCAGCTCGTAGCATTGCCCTGTTGTAAAATCTGTCCTCGAGTCTGTTTGTCTGCGACCTCAGCAGCATGAATCTCCTGCCAGATGGCAGCAGCTTCAACACCCGGTGTCCTGGCTGTGTACAGTCCAGTAGGATGCTGCATGCCCTTTTGAGACAGTGAGTGCTGTACAGGTCCTTCAGGGAGGGAAGAGGATGTCCAGTGATTTTTTTGGACCATATTAATGACCCCATGAAGTGCCTTTTTGTGTGCAATGGTGCAGCTGGAGAGAATCCATTGAGAGAATGCCAAGAGTGTGCAAAGCAGTAATCAAAGCAAAGGGTAGCTTTTTTGAAGAGTTATTTTTTGAGTTATTTCACACTTTCTTGTTTACCACATAATTCCATATGTGTTCATCCATAGTCTTGATGCCTTCAATGAGAATCGACAATGTAAATAGTCATGAAAATATATTAAATGGGAAGGTGTGCCCACACTTTTGATTGGTAGTGTAGATTGTAATGCTGCTACATAATTTTCTGCCCAAATTTGAAAGTATGGACACCAAAGCATTGTTTTTACGTTTAGACTAGACTGAAATAGAAATGTGTAGAAAATGTGGATATGTTATACTGCTTTGTATGCTAATATTCAGATTTGTAACTGTTTAAAAAAATCATACGCATTTAAAACAGTCAAATGCTGTTTGTCATATTGAAAGACATGCAGCCCTATTTAATGTTACTCAACTCACAAGGCCCCAGTGTATCCAGGTGCACAGAGGCACTCGCCAGTCTGGTGATGGCAGGTAGCGCCATTAAGGCACTGGCACTCCAGCAGGCAGTCTTTGCCATAGAATTTGGGGTCACAGGGCTCCTCACAGCGCCAGCCCTGGTAGCCATCAGTGCAGACACACGCTCCTGTGATTGGGTTACATTTGGCACCGTTGCGGCACTGACAGCGGTTACTGCAGTGTGGACCCCAAAAGTCACTCTCGCAGCCTGTAAAGAAAAGGGACTGGATGAATCATTAAACATTATTTAAAGCTATAAAGTGTGAAGCCACACAACGGATTATTTACTTGTGGTTTTAATTTCCAACAGCAAATTCACAATTGCAGTGAGGGGTCAGCCGTGAAGCAAGGAACCTAATGCACTCATGGTGTCACAGCTTTGTCAGTCTTACATGAAACACAACCTGAGCAACTGAGCTTTATTATAAACTGAGCAAAATTAAAAAACAAAACAAAAACAAAAACAAAAAAACACAAAACAGACCAACTCAGTAGTACAGAATAGGCCTAAAATAGTAAATAATAAAAACGTTTTTTGCCACTGTAAAGGTGGAAACTGGCCTGAAACAGCCACTTAGTGTGCTATAGCAACAGAAAAGTCTTGAACAGATAAACATGTTGTGTACTTTTGCAGGAAACTACCAGGACTGTGTTCTATTCTTAGTCACAGTGTGGTAGCAATGATAACATGGACTGAACCACCACTCACAACCACCAGCACTTTATACAGCCTCTGTAGAAATTATCCACATATCTCACTTATCTTAACTGCACTACTGTATAGCTCTGTGTAAATAATCATTCTGTACATACGATAATTTTTAACCCTACAACTGTTTATAACCTGCATAGTTCACATCTCTGTATAACTGTATATCTCATCTTCTGTATAGTTTTTTTTATTTCATATTTATATCCTGTACATAGCTTGTACTCACTACAGCCTGTACATACTTATAGTTATAGAATATTCATAACATACTTCATACCGTGTACATTATAACATACCATAATAGACCCATTTCTGTAATATACTCACATATCTATATTATTGCTAATATATATTGTAATATATCTATATCATGGCTAAAGCACTTCTGGATGGATGCAAACTGCATTTCGTTGCCCTGTACCTGTGACATGTGCAATGACAATAAAGTTGAATTCTATTCTATTCTATTTTCAATTTAAAAAAAATGCTGGAGAAACTACAATAGAAATTTCACTCTCACTTCACCTGAGATAATTATGTAGCATTCACTCGAAACACTAATCTTGGATATATAATATTGGAAAGTGCATGGATGATCACAAAAACCACAGTCCGCATATATCCAATCAGAAGCCCTGGGTAAATAAAGCTGTTTGTGCCAAGCTAAAAGTGCGGACCTCTGCCTTTAACTCCGGGGATGCTGATGCATATAAAGCAGCCAGGTACGACCTCCGAAAGTCCATAAAAAAGGCCAGAAAGGACTACAGGGACAAAATGGAGTCCAGCTACCACAGCTTTGACACCAGGCGACTGTGGGATGGACTGCGCTGCATCACTGACTACAAGAAGGTCAACACAGTCAGTGTTCAGCCCGCTGGATCTCTCGCAGACGAGCTCAACAACTTCTATGCTCGTTTTGACGCAGACAACAGAGAGCAGATCCTCTACCCTCAGGAGGACAGTGAGGCTGCAACTTTAACTCTGAAAACAGACGCTGTGAGATGGACCTTTAAAAAGGTCAATCCTCACAAAGCTCCAGGACCGGACGGCATCCCAGGCCGGCTTCTCAGAGCATGCGCCAACCAGCTGGCAGAGGTGTTCACCAACATCTTCAACCTCTCCCTGAGGCAGTCAGTGGTCCCCACGTCCCTCAAAGCATCCACCATCATTCATGTTCCCAAAAAATCAGTGGTCTCCTGTCTGAATGACTACCGTCCTGTTGCACTGACATCCGTCATCATGAAGTGCCTGAAGCGGCTGGTCAAAGGTCATATCTGCTCCTCCCTCCCTGACACACTGGACCCTCTTCAGTTTGCCTATCGGACAAACAGAGCCACGGAGGATGCCATCGCCCTGGCAACGCACACCACCCTCACTCACCTGGAGAAAGGGAATACATATGCAAGGATGCTCTTCATCGACTACAGCTCGGCATTTAACACCATCATCCCCTCAAAACTTGCCACGAAGCTCGTCGACCTTGGGCTGGGAACACCGATCTGCAGATGGATTCTAAACTTCCTCACAAACAGGCCCCAGGTGGTGAGAGTTGGTAAGCACACCTCCTCACCACTCGTCCTAAACACAGGAACGCCACAGGGTTGTGTGCTTAGCCCCCTCCTATATTCCCTGTTCACACACGACTGTGTTGCTAAACAAGAGTCCAACATAATCATCAAGTTTGCGGATGACACAACCATCATGGGCCTCATCACAGGCAACGATGAGATGGCCTATAGAGAGGAGGTGATGGGGCTGTACGAGTGGTGCCTGGAAAATAACCTGACTCTCAACATCAGCAAAACTAGAGAGATGATAGTGGACTACCGGAAACGACCAGTCAGAGAACACCAGCCCATCCACATCAACGGTGTCAAGGTCGAAAGGGTCAGCAGCTTCAAGTTCCTTGGAGTCAACATCACCGAGGACTTCTCCTGGACCCTTCACACAGACACTGCTATCAGGAAAGCTCGCCAGCGGCTTTACTTCCCGAGGAGGCTGCGGAAGTTTGGCATGAACGCCATCATCACCTCAAATTTCTACAGGTGTGCGATCGAGAGCTTGCTGACGAGCTACATTGCAGTTTGGTACAGAAGCTGCTCTGCCAGCAGCCGTAAATCACTACAGAGGGTGGTGAAGGCAGCAGAGCACATCACTGGCACGAGGCTTCCTGCCATTCAGGACATTTATCTCCAGCAATGCCTCCGTAAAGCACACAGCATCATCAAGGACCACAGCCACCCCGCACATCAGCTGTTCTCCTTGTTACCATCTGGCAGATGTTACAGGAGCCTGTCTGCTCGGACTACAAGACTCAAAAACAGTTTTTACCACCAAGCCATACGACACCTCAACCACAACACTTAAACACCAGTGTTGGTCAAGTTACTTGAAAAAAGTAATCAGTAACTAATTACTGATTACTTCCCCAAAAATGTAATCCCGTTACTTTACTGATTACTTATTTTCAAAAGTAATTAATTACTTAGTTACTTAGTTACTTTTTAAAAACACGATTTACAACCTGAAGAGGTGATAAAGCGATAGATCTTTCAGCCCAATTCTACTTTTGCTGCATAATCCATCATACAAAATGGAATCAAATGGAAAAGTCTCTTTTTTAAACTTGTTTTATTAGTTTTAATCTTTTAACTTCATGCATCAAGCAAAAATTTAATTATATGCAACATTCTCTGAGTTGAATAAATTAGTTTAACATTTAAACCTATTTTCTGCACATTCCAGCACATAAAATAAAATATTTTTTGTGTTTACACTCACTCTTTCAAATAGATGCAAGTAAAACACAGCAGAAAATAAATAAAGTCAAAGACTCAGCGGTCCTGTTGCTCTATTTTCACCTGTAAAGCAGGAGTGGGGCAGGCGGAGGTTTACCCTGGTGCAGGTGTGCCGCGGTCAGTGGAAGAATCCGCGAGTTTCTCTGTGAGTTTCCCATTACGTCGTAGCTACTCGGTGCTTGTTGGAAGTTTAGGGGTTTTTTTCGCTGTAAAAAGAAGTTTTCTTCCCACGCACAGCGGACACTAATGTTTTTGTCACTTTTTATGGAATCAAACTCAAAGTAAAGTCAGTACTTCCACGCTTTAAACGCTGCACGCTCATACTCTCTCTGCACTCGATATGTGATGCACTGTTGATCTGCACACAGCTGTTGTCACTAACGGCGCACTCGCTTACGTCACTGTTATGAGACATTCTCGCAAAAAATCACGGTTTTAGTAACGCAGTAACGCAGCGTTACTACGGGAAAGTAACGGTAATCTAATTACCGTTTTTACAATAGTAATCCCTTACTTTACTCGTTACTTGAAGAAAGTAATCAGATTACAGTAACGCGTTACAAGTAACGCGTTACTGCCCATCTCTGATTAACACATGAGTAAGCGTACCAACAGATAATGATTTGGTCCCCTGCTGAATTTAAAATTTGCTCACTTACTAAGAAATGAAGAGTCCCTAATTGACTTCTTTGGGCACTTTGGAACACCATACAACAAACTGGCACAGAAGACCACTCCCTAACAGGTAAATAGGTAATGTGTCTGACCCCAGATACTGTGAAAAGGACCCTCTGCAGGATTAACCACGTAAGACAGGTGGAACAGACAACATATCAAACACCATCTCCGCTGCTCTCCATTCTGCCCTCACCCACCTGAATACAAAGAACTCTCATGTGCAGATGGTGTTTCAGTTTCAGTTCAGCATTCAACACAATCATTTGGATTGTGACTCAAAACCAAGACAATAACACCTTCAAGACCATCACACTGAGCACTGGTCTCAACAAGGGTGTGTGCTCACTGTTCTTCACGCTACTGGCTCATGACTGTGTATCAACCTACAGCACCAATCCCACTGTCAGCTTTGCAGACAGTGGGACTGGGATGTTTTTACCATAAACAATGATGAAGCCAACAACAGGAATGAGGGGAGCCATCTGGTCAACCGTTATAGAAACAATAATCACTTTAAATCAAGGCAGTTAATTCAAGCACCAAATTCCTGGGATTGCATATCCTGAGGACCTCTCCTAGTTCGATGACACCACTGACCAAAAACGCTTAAACTCACCTCTGCTAAAAAAAACTATGTCAATGTAAATGAGATATATACTTTGTTGCCTGATTTGAATAAAAAAAAAAAAAAACAAAAAAAAAAACAACTCACCTCTGCTTCCTATGTGAATTGAGAAGCGCACGAGTCCCACCTCCCACTATTCTACTGGGGAACCACTGAGAGGGTTCTTACTGGCTTATCACTGTGTGGTACGGAGCCTGCACAACCTCCTGCCAGAAGACATCATCGGTGACCCTTTTCCTTTTGATATGGACATTTTTACCGTCTGCCTCACCCATAGAGCCATCAGCAGCTCATCCCTCGCAGTCCTTCCTCAGTCTCCTGCCTTCGGGGAGCAAGTACCACAGCCTCTAGGCTCGTTCCACTAGACTGTTGAACAGCTTTATTCACCAAGTGATCAGGAGAAGCTGTGCTCACAAGCAGCATCATTTATTTATATTATGTATATTATTTATATGTATAGTACAGGGCAGCACAGTGGTGTGGCTAGCACTGCTGGATCACAACAAGATGGTCTTGGATTATATTCCAACATCTGGCTAGGACCTTGGGTTTGCATATTCTCCCCATGTTTATATGGGCTATCTCTGTGTACTCCAAAACATGCAAATAGTGTGATTAGGTTAATTGGTGAGTCTAGATTGCCCATTGGTGTGAAGGGGTATGAATAGCTGTCTGACTGTACAAGGTGTACAGTACCCTGCCTCAGCTGGAAAAGCCTCCAGCTCCCCCCTGATCTTGAAATGGATAAGCGTAAGAGAATGACTTGATGTATGGACATATATTATATGTCCATGTACATATGTTACTGTGTCATGTTACTATATTTGCACTATTGTACATATGCTTGATTTTTTTTTAAAGATATTCCTTTTAGTGTCTTTTAATACTATGTTGAGACAAAAAGAGTCCAGGGATTCCCTTGTATGTCCAGTACTGTGAACTGATAATAAAGAAATAAAATCTTGACGCTTGGGTTTTCCAGTGAACATCCAAATGATGCAGAAAAGCCTTGGGAGAAAGGGCTATAAGCAAAATCGAGCTCTTTGACATTAGCTTGACCTGCTATGTTTGAAGGAAACAAAATGTATGACCCAAAGAACATCCTCGCAGTCAAGCATGGAGGTAGAAACATTATGCTTTGTGGCTATTTTTTTACAAAGGGTAGAGGTAGGGCTGTTCGATATAACGATACAGTGGGGCAAAAAAGTATTTAGTCAGCCACCGATTGTGCAAGTTCCCCCACTTAAAATGATGACAGAGGTCAGTAATTTGCACCAGAGGTACACTTCAACTGTGAGAGACAGAATGTGAAAAAAAATCCATGAATCCACATGGTAGGATTTGTAAAGAATTTATTCGTAAATCAGGGTGGAAAATAAGTATCGTTTCATTTTACGCTATTGTTTGTTTCATGGTGTCGCAAAATAAACTGTTTATGGTTATATTTTTTCATAGAGTTGATGGACACTGTAGTGGCTATATTAATTTCTTAAAGTTCTCTCTTTCTCTTATATTTAATATAACCACACTACAGACGGACAAGCGCCTGTTTTTATGCGTTGTCGTTAGCAACAATGACGGTAACAGCATCGGGTGTCCGCTTGTTTATGTTCCACATAAACCTTTCACAATAAAGCTCAAGATCCTGTTGAGACTTTTCAAAATAAACTGAATCACGTGAAAGAGTAGATTATTTACGGATGAGAAGTAAAAAAGAGCCGCCAGGTGCTACAAAAAAAACCTTGGACTCAAACGTTAGAACAGGCTTCTCCCCGCAGCACGCCGTGTAATAAATACTCACAAAGAAAACGGCGGCCGTTACAACTTATGTCTAAAAATGTATCGTTTCATGCATCGGTTAAAACACTGGACTCCAGCTACACGACGCGCAGCTGGAAACACTTCACGCAAGTCGAGCTGCCCGAGTTTCACAGAATTGACAGAAAATGTTACATTTTTGTGATTTATATCGTTATCGGACGATAGATGTCTTATATCGGGATATGAGGTTTTGGTCATATCGCACAGCCCTAGGTAGAGGACCCCTCTTCCCCCTCTGTCCAACCAAAAACTGTACTCAGACAGACACACTATAAATAACGTTTATGTCAGACGATGGGTCGCAGGGTGTAGTTTGCAGCTCAGCTGCAGAGGAGGGACGTGGCAGTGGGTTCAGGGGGAGATACCACGGGTGGATGGTCAATAGCCGATAATCATTATCTAATCATGTCTCATCTGTTTAGGCAGCATGCCAGGACTGTGAGAGTGTGGAGGCAAAAACCCCTCTTGAGATGTATGCAGACCTCATGAGCATGGGCAAATGTACAAATTCGGCGGGGGTCAAATAATGATTTTCTTCACTGTAGATTGGTAAATATATGTATGTATAGGTGTTACTGTAAGAATCAAATCCACTGCATGGTATAAATAGACAGAAGCAGATTAACAAACAAATTGTAGGTTGAATGACTGTAAATGACTGAAGAGGTTATGCTCACATCCTAATCCCATATGTTTGAGACATTTGAGGAGGCATTGTCCTTGATGTAAATATGTAAAAATTGTGTATGTTTCTGTTCTGTGTGTTGTGGGACAACCAAAGGATTATTCTATTCTATTCTATTCTATTCTACTCTACTCTACTCTCTATTTGAGTCAGTCAGAGAAAGGAGGTCAATGCTCGTTATCATGAACAACCCATTACACCTGCTCCACAGTTCCGTTACCATGGTTACCAAATGATTTTCATTGATTGCTCACATGTCAACGATAAAATGGCTTCAAAAGCAGCTCATTGACAGCAAATGTATATAGCAATACAAGAATAAAACATTCAGTGTTTGTTTCCTTTGCATTAAAACACAAACTAGAATCTTTCTGGAACTGGACTGCGACACTGCTGTTGTTGGTCTGCACCACTGTATAAGTGGGTGTGTCTCACCAGCCCTCATGATGGATTCCAAAACAAAGTTGTCAATCCTCACTGGCAGAGAGCAGTTTGAGCAGCTGAGCACCTGAGAACCCTGAGAGAAGTAGATATGTTGAGTCTGCATACTATTGGCTCTGAAGGAGGTGGGGTGAATAACTGAAATCTGTAGCTAACCTTACTGTATGGAGTTTACTGACACCAGTAAATTCAATACATCAAATTGCTGTTTACCAACCCAGCTGGTGTTTGAGCTCCGCATCCCGAAAGAAAAACCTCGCTGCAGCCAAGCCAAATCAGCTTTATTCATATAGAACTTTAAAATCTGCAATCTCATATACAATAAAGCACAAAAACTAGGCTTTTGGATTATTTTCAGCTACTCTGATACTGTTGGAAAAGAGCATTCGACTGCCTTGATGGGGCTACAGTAAGAATTCTGTCTCTAGCAAAAAGAAATAGGACAAACTTCTTACTTAAAACACCTATTTCTAACGATCAAATTAACAAAATTACACGAACACACATGACCTGGGCCCTGTTAAAGGAAGCATGTTCAACCAACTCAGAATTAAAAATAAACTCTGAGCTGATTAACTTTGATTTGGAAACTCTGCGTTTCCTGTTCCAGAACAGTAGTAAGTAAAGCTAATTTATCAAGCACTTTTCATAGACAGGTAGTCACAAAGGGCGGAACATTCAGGTTAAAATAAACAAAACATTAGGTACCAAAACAGACAATATAGACCAGCTGTCCCCAACCCCCGGGCCACGCACCGGTACCAGGCCACGAGTTGAGGCTCGGGTGTGAAATGTATGGTTTTCAGGGTTTTTATTATTTTTTATCATTATTTTTTTACATAGTTAACTCGGTTTGCCTGGGTCTTTTCCTGTGTGTTATGAATAAATCTTCTTTCTTTTTTTGGTACCGGTACTTGTTTTATTTTGTTGTATTTATCTGCGACAACCTAAAGGCCAGTCGTTGCAAATATTGTCGGACATAATCCGGTCCGTGGCGCGGTTGGGGACCGCTGATATAGACAATGCAAAAGGTTAAATGTAAAAAACAGCTAATCAGAGTAAGTTCAATCAGCTCTGAGTATGTTCACCCTGAGTTAAGTGCTGACCATAATATAATGACAGGAGGAACGAAGAAGAATTTTAATCAGTTTGTGCCACTTTGCCATCATCATAGATGAATTAAAGTTGAATCTGTAATTAGGGGTGCAACGATACTCGTATCGATATTGAACCGTTCGATACAGTGCTTTCGGTTCGGTACGCATATATATCGAACAATACAAAATTTTTAATTTATTTTATCAACTTTCCTTCTGACGATGCTGTCTGTGTTGAGTGCTCAGTGGATCTGCGCTCACAGTGCAGCCTAGGCGGAGTAGTCGAACGCAGATTCACTGAGCGCAGGGCAAGCTAGCGAGACAGGAGCTAAGCTCGTTGCAACATGGCAAATTGAACCTCCCCCACCCTCATTCAGATCTGGCGTTTGGAACTATTTTGGTCTTCATGTGACGTATGACCCTGAAGGTAAGCGCGTCATGGACTAAAGTAAAACAGTATGTTGGATGTGCCACGCAATGCTCAATTACATTGGTGGGAGCTAGTGTGTTAGCGCAGTTAGCTCGTTAACGTGTTGACGCCGTCCAGCCCCACGCACGGGGCGATCAAGGGTAGCTCTTTAATGGAGATTTGCTGTGTTGTGGCGTTAACGTCATTTCAGATTAACGCTGACAGCACTAGTGGGAACACAACGAATATGACTGCACATTTACTCCGACAGCATCCTAGTGCAAAGACAAGTGGAAGCAGACAAAAACAACAAGCACGCATGCTACAAACTTTAGCCGAGTCATTTAGACAGCCGTTAGCACAGGATTCTCCTTATGGGGACCTGATATGTTTAATATGCTGCTGAGAATATAGCCCAGAAGAAGCGTATAGTAGAGCTTTTATTTTGGAAGGAGACATTTCTCTGTAATAAACTCTCTTTTCCAAAGATGAGTGATTTCTTGATCAGATAGATTTTTTTATTACTTTGTTGTTTCAGCAACATTAAATTTAAAAACTACTTTTGAGTTAAAATATATATTTAGAATTTTAATAAATGACAAATTAAAAAGGCATGAACATTATTTTGTATCGAAAAAATATCGAACCGTGACACCAAAGTATCGAACCGAACCGTGAATTTTGTGTATCGTTGCACCCCTATCTGTAATATATCAATTTAGTTTAATGTTCATGTATCATTTAGCTAGCTTGATCTTTGATCAGATCAAAAGGCTAATTTTACATTTGATTTTAAATCTAATCACTCAGGTGTAACCTGATATGACAGAATGTGGAGAAACTAATGGTCCTGGGAGAGAAGTTACCCAGATAACATCAGACTGTGGGCGGATCCACCCTCAGCTCAGTTTAAAAAAATAAAGCCACTATGAATGGATCCAAAATGGATCCAGACAGGATGAGCTGGGAAATGATCCGAGCTGAATCCTCTCAGAATTTGAACCTTCACAATGTTGTTTGACATCAATTACATTTCAGCATGAAATGTAATCAGATTACCAACAGATTGTCGGCAGCTGCTTTTAAAACATCGTTTTAAATACATTTAAATAAATAATTTTCAAGATCTGTTACATCAGTGTGACTGTTTAACACATAAATAATAAATCGATGATATAATAGCTGTCACCATCCTTATTTCAGTGTTTGTAAAAATAAATCTTCTACAAATTAATTTTCTCCACTATGCACTTTGAAAGTGACTTTATGAATAAGAAAATTAATTCAATTCAATTCAATTCAATTTTATTTATATAGCGCCAAATCACAACATAAGTCGCCTCAAGGCGCTTCATAGATACAGAGAAAAAAACCCAACAATCATATGACCCCCTATGAGCAGCACTTTGGCAACAGTGGGAAGGAAAAACTCCCTTTTAACAGGAAGAAACCTCCGGCAGAACCAGACATTGTCAGTCAGCTGGTTCAGCTGAGGAGAGTCAGTTATAAAGCACATTTAAAAAAAATCACACATTGGCCAAAACGGTGCACAAAAACATGGATAAAAATAAACAAGGGGATAAACAGAAATTTGCAAAATACGTGTTAGGCTAAACATATTGTGAGGGGTCTGTGATCCAGCATTTTTGAGGTCGTTGTCTTTTTGTGAATTATTCATTTGGAATGTTTTAATTTTCTGTTAGTTACTATTAGTTATTTGTTTCTTTGGCTGTATGTTTAGTTTTATTTGTCTCCACATTGTCTCGGTTAGGTCTCTCGTCTCCCTTTCCTGTTTACTTGTCTCGTCTCCGGGCTCTGTTCCATGTCTCCACTGTCTGTCATGTGTATCCGTGTATGTTTCTGCAGCCGTCATGTCTCGTTCCCTTTTTCCATCTCCCGTGTGTTTAAGTCGCTCCCTCCCTCTTTCTGTCTCTTCTTTACGTCTCTCCATGTTTCCTGTTTTATTTTTAAAGTCTTGTGTTTCCATGTTCAGTGTGTTTAGTTTTGCTTGCCCTGTGGATTCATGTTCATTTGTGTCAGCTGTGTTTCCCCAGACGTCTGCACTTTCCTCATTACCCTATTTCCCTTTGTTCAGCATCAGTTATAGTTTAGTTTCGCCTCTGTTCACCTTTGCCTTTTGTGTTTCCCATCAGCCTAAATAAACGCTTTTTGTTACTCCTCAGTTTTGTCTCTTGTTCATCTGCTCTTGGGTCCGCTCCTCAAACACATTGCAATTCCAGCCATAGCACATATGTAACAGTGTTTCTGTGGTATTATTCCACTTGCCACAAATGTCAGTGTAATGGGGAAACAGCGTACTTTTCATTTGTTTAAAATTGTGTAAAACTGTATGCTAAAGCAGAATGCTAAAGCAGAATGCTAATACTGTGTGAGTGGTGTGCGGCTAGGGTTGCCAACCGTCCCTTAAAAAACGGAATTGTCCCGTATTGAGCTAATAAGGGACGCGCTTTGTCCCGTAATACAGTGAGAATCAAAAGTAGTCTATAAATGTTTATGGAATTAACGCTTTGTTTGAAAACATAACTCCCAGCCCCTCTCCTGCTTTGTGACCAATGAGCTGACAGCACACTTATGACAATTCGAGTATGACAAGTCAGATTACCGCTCATCTCATTGGTCGAGGAAAGGTCGCTTGCGGAGAAAATACCAGAAGACAACAGATGACCACAACAAGAAGCATGGCCAACAGGGAAACAAACGCCGACACTGCGGTGCAAGTCTCGGATGACAGTACACCTAAAGCTGGGCAGACACTGTGCGATTTTCAAACTGCACGATTGACTCGCAGGGGTTAGAAGTTCATAGGTCACGATGCAGGTCTCACACTATACCGCCCGATGCTCTGATGCGACCTGAGTGCTCACACTGTGCGTCCATAAAATGAAGGTTATAACAGAAATTCTGTCGCTCGCTCTCTCTGTCTTTCACTCACACAGACACACCACCACCATCAACTTTGCTAAATTGCTAATGAAAAACATGATCAGGCAGCTGTGATTGAGCAGCAATGTAAATCCAACTATTTTCACGGTTGTTGTGGTCGTGATAATTTTGTGAGGCCACATCGAAAAGGCTCGGATGAGCTTTCTAAAGTTCTACAAGTTGTGCCTCCATCGCTTGTGTCCAGATCACACGCTGCACAGCCGTGCTGCTCCGTCTTTTCCCCCGACGTTTACGTGTTTGTGCGTGAGCGGCTGTGTTGACACCCTCACGAGCGATTGATGATCGGGAGCTGGTCGTGAGGTGTTAATCGCTTCTCGTTACCCCACGTATACTACATGATGCATGATGAAGGCCAAAATCGGGCCGATCACCAAATCGGCCGCACGACTCAAAAATCGGCTCAAAATGGGCCAAAAATCGCACAGTGTAAGCCCAGCATTAGAGCAGCAATGTTTGTTCGCTCAGAGAAAGGAAAAAAGGCTGCAAAAGTACAGGGAGGAATGGGAAAAGGAAAACACCTGGCTGGGAAAGTGCACGATAACACTGCACTGTGTGCCGGCGCACTTTTTCCATAGGCATGCTTCTAGTGGTGGGCACATGAAGAACATGAGGGGCATGAAAGCTCGGGGAACCCTTAACCAATTTCTTGTCCACCAGGCCACGGCAGAAGCAGATATGGTATGTAAACATTGGTTTGTTTTTTTAAACCCTCTGGTTAAGGTTAATATGGGCATGTGCAGTGAATATCAGCGCTATGTGGCCAGAAGTGTGATAATATAACTTATTTTGTGTAATAAACAACTGCAAGGATAGATGATTACAACAAATAGATGACTAATACGTAAAAGTAATACATAGATGAATAATGATGATGAGTTATGATGCATAATCATGGGAACAAGCGGGTTTACAAACAGGAGCAGCTGATTAGCATTAGAAAAGCTGAAATAATACCTCAACTGAAGCCAACTGTACTAAATGCACTATATGTGCACAGTTACAAGAATATTTTTGTTCTATTGTTTTCTATTAATTTATATAATTTTAAGTTAAGCAGGACAGAGTTCTTTTAAAGAAAGATTTACTTATATCCTCAAAAGTTAAGCATGACAGGCTTCTGTTTAAGAAAGAGACCTGTTTTATTGTGTTAATGTTGTCATTTTGAGCTAAAAATAAATGGCTAAATGATCATTTGTTTCCCATATGGTCATATCACAAAGAATATGCATCTGCTTAAATCAAATTCAAGTCAAATGGTTAAAAAATAATTTCACACACAAAAAAAAGAGCTACCACACTGGGAAGGGTGAAGACAACTGGGTTGCCCGGCCCTGGCCACGAGGTGTCCCTTATTTATTTTTCAGGGAGTTGGCAACCCTATGTGCGGCAAGCCCTTTGCACTGATACAACGTTTCCATTCAGGACATAAAGGGGCAACGATCAACCAGAGACTACTTGTCTTCTTAAAAACACAACACATGCAGAGTCGAGGAGTCTGTTTTGGGCTGACGTGTTGCGGCGGGGTGAAGCAGAAACCGGTTACACATATACCGTCATGTTCAAAAAAGCCATATGACGTACAATGAGCAAAGAAGGAGACAGACTCAACTGCCAATGAATAAAAATAAGCTTAAAGCCTAGTTTAAAAAGAATCGATGGAGAGAGCAGATTGGACTGTGAGAAGTATGCTTTTCCATAGTTTGGGGGCAAATGCAAAGAAAATACAGTCTCTGAGTATAAATCTAGAGCAGGGGGCAGACAGAGGGTTCTGATCAGGTTGCCAGAGGGATTTTTAGAATTAGATCAGAAGCTTGGCGAGATTCAGTAAGGAGGCTTTTTTCTCCACCTCTACGTCCAGCCATTCAGAACAACTGGAAACATTTGGTAGCAATGCTGAACAAACTCGTTTGTTTAAAGCCTCCTGAGGCCTCAAGACAGGCTGCCCCTTAAGATAATTGGGGTTGAGACATGTGGTAAAACTCTACTATTGCTCCTCAATTATTCTGAGGTGACAAGATAACAGCTCAGAACAAAACACCACAAGCATCTTTCTGCAGAGTGAATATGATAGATGCAGGGAAGCATGCGATTTCCTCTACAGTCATCCCATCAGAATGAACAGCAGAGAATTTGGAATTTAGCATTTTAATTTTCTAGGCCAATGAATCCCAGGTATTCTGCTGAATAAAGTGGAGCTACCATCAGACAACAGATTATGATGCACGATTTCTCTTGTAATGCAATGGTCTATAAATACATTACTGAAGTACACGTAACAGATTTGGAGCTGGAGTATAATAAGTGGATAAATCAGAATCTGAAGACATCATCATCATTTCCTTAGGGATAGGGTAATAATAAAATGGCTTTGTCTAATCAGAATCAGTATTTTATGATTCTGAATCTGGCTAGACAAAAACAAACAGAGAAAACAGAAGAAATAACATATTGTTGTACATTACATCATCTTAAAAACCATAAATCAAAGCACCAATTATCTTTCTGACATATGCTTACAGACTAAACTGTCTTCCCAAAATGAGAAGTACAACACACAGAGTGTAGTGAGTTCGCTTCACAGTGCCAGCTGCTCTAAATGAGTGGCTAAAAAAGAAGAAAGGCAGAAAACAGGGGTGAAACAACCTGGAGGAGAAATGGGAAAAGTCATGCATATGTAGGCAACTTTACTAATCAAACGTGGGTGGTAGTTTCACAGATATTATAGTGTTAAATGTTTCATCAGTACTGCGGTGGACAGAGCCATGAGCAGACAACGCATAAATCAGACTCGCACTCCCTCCCTCTCAATCTTTCTCTAATTTACTCTCTTTTCGTCTTTCAAGTCCTCCTGTCCTCTGTCTACCTCTCTCCTCCATGTGTCTCTTGCTCTCTCAAAGAGAGGAGTTATCTTTATTTCTCTTAACTAGTGAGCCAGCATAGTCAAATCCTTTATCCTCTCACAGCCTCAATTATTCAGGAGCAAAGAGTCCAAATCAAGAGACTAATGACTTTGATCAAGAGTGGCTCGCTGGCACTAAGCAGAACTTTCTGCACTAAATTAAGAGCTGCATAATATACTTTGGCAAAGGCCACTCTTTAAGGAATATTTCTAGGTCTGTCTATGGTATAGTCACTCTTTGCCAGTAACAAAATCAGAGCTCAGAGGGCTAGCTCTTCTCATGTTTCTTCTGTTACAAAAGGACCCGAGCTCAGTGCAGGTGACCGATGCAGCTGCCAGATTGCCAAAGTGAGAAAAGGGCAAATTTGCAGGTGTCACAACAGCCATAACTTAATTAGTTATGATAAACTGCCCTATACACAGAACACAGGATCTTTCAGGACCACAAAATAGCTCTGCTTTTCTACACAAGCTGTCACACAGACTCACAATTTTACAGTAAAATCAGACGCACACTGAGTCCTGAACTCCAGTTTAAAAATTTGAGAGTTTGTGGAAAAAACTTTACCAAAAATGTAGCGATACTGACTGAGTGGCGACACCTACCATGCGGCAGCTTCCTAGACCTTAACAGCGAGTCTAAAAACAAACGACTGTGAGATGAGGTTGCAGCGGTGAGCACAGCGACCGCTGCAGCAGCTTCACGGGGCCTTAATGTCGCCATTACTCTTGATTGGCCTGAGTTTTGCGCAGGCTGGGATGATGTCTTTGGACAACAGCACTAACCAAACAAACAAAGTGACCGTATGGTTCTTTCCAAAAAACAGGACATTAGAAGACTACCAATAAAACAGTGTCTAGACTACTATGTGAATTCCATTTATTTTAGGGGTTTTTTGTCTTGACATTCAGTTTTTATTGAAACTAATTTTTGTTGAAAACTGTTTTGTCAAAATTACTTCTACATAATTTTATAAAGTTACACTTTATAATAAATTTAGGATGTTGTCACAAAGTTTTCAGATGTCTCAACACCAGCTTAGTAAGATACTCTGGACTGCATACTTTTAAATAATAATAATAATAATAATAATAATAATAATAATAATAATAATAATTGATTGGATTGATATAGCACTTTTCAAGGCACCCAAAGCGCTTTACAATGCCACTATTCATTCACTCTCACATTCACACACTGGTGGAGGCAGCTACAGGTGTAGCCACAGCTGCCCTGGGGCAGACTGACAGAAGCGAGGCTGCCATGTCGCGCCATCGGCCCCTCTGGCCAACACCAATACAGGATTTGAATAGCAACTGGCAAGATCAGCAGATCAAAATCTGACCCCAAAACATTGATTCTGTTCATCTGGACGTAGAGTTTTTAGTGAAACAGTCTCGGCTGACTGCAGGTTTCCTCATTACTGAAGACCTCAAAGTCTCATGCATTGTAATAAATATAATATATTATTGTTCCATCCAATTAGAAAGCACAGTTTTTCCTTACATGCAGATAGAACATTGTGGCAAAAAGGAGAAAAGAATGTAGCAGCCCTTCAAAATTTGGATTTGGTTCATTGATAGACTGGATCAAAACACTGTATACAGTGGGGCAAAAAAGTATTTAGTCAGCCACCGATTGTGCAAGTTCCCCCACCTAAAATGATGACAGAGGTCAGTAATTTGCACCAGAGGTACACTTCAACTGTGAGAGACAGAATGTGAAAAAAAAATCCATGAATCCACATGGTAGGATTTGTAAAGAATTTATTGGTAAATCAGGGTGGAAAATAAGTATTTGGTCAATAACAAAAATACAACTCAATACTTTGTAACATAACCTTTGTTGGCAATAACAGAGGTCAAACGTTTACTATAGGTCTTTACCAGGTTTGCACACACAGTAGCTGGTATTTTGGCCCATTCCTCCATGCAGATCTTCTCGAGAGCAGTGATGTTTTGGGGCTGTCGCCGAGCAACACGGACTTTCAACTCCCGCCACAGATTTTCTATGGGGTTGAGGTCTGGAGACTGGCTAGGCCACTCCAGGACTTTCAAATGCTTCTTACGGAGCCACTCCTTTGTTGCCCGGGCGGTGTGTTTTGGATCATTGTCATGTTGGAAGACCCAGCCTCGTTTCCTCTTCAAAGTTCTCACTGATGGAAGGAGGTTTTGGCTCAAAATCTCACGATACATGGCCCCATTCATTCTGTCCTTAACACGGATCAGTCGTCCTGTCCCCTTGGCAGAAAAACAGCCCCATAGCATGATGTTTCCACCCCCATGCTTCACAGTAGGTATGGTGTTCTTGGGATGCAACTCAGTATTCTTCTTCCTCCAAACACGACGAGTTGAGTTTATACCAAAAAGTTCTACTTTGGTTTCATCTGACCACATGACATTCTCCCAATCCTCTGCTGTATCATCCATGTGCTCTCTGGCAAACTTCAGACGGGCCTGGACATGCACTGGCTTCAGCAGCGGAACACGTCTGGCACTGCGGGATTTGATTCCCTGCCGTTGTAGTGTGTTACTGATGGTGACCTTTGTTACTTTGGTCCCAGCTCTCTGCAGGTCATTCACCAGGTCCCCCCGTGTGGTTCTGGGATCTTTGCTCACCGTTCTCATGATCATTTTGACCCCACGGGATGAGATCTTGCGTGGAGCCCCAGATCGAGGGAGATTATCAGTGGTCTTGTATGTCTTCCATTTTCTGATGATTGCTCCCACAGTTGATTTTTTCACACCAAGCTGCTTGCCTATTGTAGATTCACTCTTCCCAGTCTGGTGCAGGTCTACAATACTTTTCCTGGTGTCCTTCGAGAGCTCTTTGGTCTTGGCCATGGCGGCGTTTTGAGTCTGACTGTTTGAGGCTGTGGACAGGTGTCTTTTATACAGATGATGAGTTCAAACAGGTGCCATTCATACAGGTAACGAGTGGGGGACAGAAAAGCTTCTTACAGAAGACGTTACAGGTCTGTGAGAGCCAGAGATTTTCCTTGTTTGAGGTGACCAAATACTTATTTTCCACCCTGATTTACGAATAAATTCTTTACAAATCCTACCATGTGAATTCATGGATTTTTTTTCACATTCTGTCTCTCACAGTTGAAGTGTACCTCTGGTGCAAATTACTGACCTCTGTCATCATTTTAGGTGGGGGAACTTGCACAATCGGTGGCTGACTAAATACTTTTTTGCCCCACTGTACCTCTCCAAATAGATGCATCAGACAAACATTCTTATTTGCCAAAGCTTCAGTCTACAAAGGGGCACCCCTCAGTGAGCACTCTGATCCTTATAGGAGGATATTTGGCACTGGTGTAGCCCCTCCACTGTCTGGAAGCAGTTTTAGGAGTCCATTACTCTTGAAATCATAAAGATTCAAGAGGAGAAAGAAAAAATTAACTGAGTGGTTCAGTTAAAATTCTGAGCTTTGGCTCATAGAGTTTATTTGTACACACTCTGACCTCATTGTGGACTAGAGGTTAAAACCAGCCCCACCAGTTCAGTTCATTTTTATTTCAAACATGTGCATTCACAATCATTACAAAATATCATTCCATTCTTTTGTTTGAAAAGGAGAAGGCAGAAGTATACACTTATTAGTCCCTACCCCCTCACCACATCGCATCTTCATGTGCACAGTGTTGGGAATAATGGAATACATGTACCAGTGTTACGTATTTAAAATACACAACATGAGTAACTGTATTCTGTTACAGTTACCGTTTAAAAAGGTGGTATTCAGAATACAGTTACTTTGTTGAAATAAGTGGATTACACGGCGGTCTCTTCCTGTTTCATATGTTAGGCTATGGCCTCTCTGTTTTTGGTGATTCCACGCCGGTGGAAACCCAAACAAACACGCAATAAGAGGATCTAATTCCTGTGTCTCGATCTCATGGCCCATGTCACCTCTACTTGCGGCCGCATAATGACGTGAAGAAATGTTCTTAAAAATTATTGTTCAATAAATTATTTAATATGAAGGCAATAAGAGAGTGTTACAGGCATAGCCCTAAAGAATGGAGCCTCATGGGCAGTGTAGCCCAGCTGTGAGTAAGCTGTTAAGACTCGACTGCACACTGTGTTCGTGTTTTCCTCCGAAACAATAAGTTCAGTTGCAGCAGCCTTTCAACGCCTCTCTCTGTCTCTCGCTAGCAAAGTTGACCCAGACAACAAAGTAAAGCTAGTTTTCAGCTACGAGCCCGACACGAACCCGACGTATCAGCCAGAGGTCCCTTTACTACGGTTTGGAGCCGCGGACCTGTTTTATATACGCGAGGAATAGTTTTCTATATGAGATCGCTGCAAAAAGTGCAGCCTTACCTAATGTCCACCTACTGTTACTCATTTATATTAAGGTTTAAACATCTAGTTGGTGTTGGTGTGGAGAGTAGCCTTCAGTAATAGTAATAAATCACACAGCAGTAGTGCATTCATGTAGTTGTAAAAAGCATGATAATATATTAAGTAATCCAAAGTATTCAGAATACGTTACTCTCATTGAGTAATGTAACGGAATACATTACAAAATACATTTTGGGACATGTAATCTGTAATCTGTAGTGGAATACATTTTAAAAGTAACCTTCCCAACACTGCATATACATTAGTGATGTGTCGGTCGCAAACGAAATGGCTCTTAGAGCCGGATCTTTGACGTGAACGACACGAGCCGGCTCCTTATTGCGAGCCGTGGGTGTTTTCTCTTTCTCTCTCTCTCTCTCTCGCACTTTTTTCCCGCTTCACTCCGAACGCAAGCCTCGTGCTTTACGCTGAGCAGGGGGGGGAGGGGCGGTAGTTACAGGCTGAGTAGCACAGGAACAGAGCGGGAGGGAGAGAGAGAGCCAGGAACAACAACGTCACATTAGAAAGGTATAGTAATCATCCACAACTATATTCAGTTGCAGATGATAAAGGATTCAGAAAGTTTGTTCATGCAGGTCCATATGACAGAGAATATGCATCTTCTTTTTGTTTTCATATTTCAATTTATATTTAATTGTGTTGTGGTTTGCAGTGTTTTGTGTTGTTTCACTTTAAATTTGTAAAAGGAAAAAGCTGAAATTTTAAATAGTTAAAAGTTGAAATGTGAATAATTGTTTTTTATATTATATGATTTATTTATTACATTTTATGTGGAGTGAATAAATAAAAGTATATTTACAGTGGCCCCTAGAGACAAAACACGTACAAAAGACAACAGAAGTGCTCCAGGATGCTGGGCGCAGTGTTGAGCTTTTGTTATCTTGTGGCTACACAAGCCAGCAAGTACCAACGACCGGATTTGGTGTGTGGTAGTAACAGGTAAATGAACTTTTTTTTTTTAAATTATTTGAATATATATGAGTGCCTGTGTATAAATACACAAACAATACACACATGCTTTCAATTGTGTAATTTAAGTGATCTAGTAGCTCTGTTTTGAAGTTCAGTTAACGCTAGAAATTTGTTTTCGAGTTTGTACGTGTTTTGTCTCTAGGGGCCACTGTATATATTTATATATAAACATATATAAATAAAACCACTTTATTTTACGTTAGCAATTCCTTTTGTGCATAATTTTACATTATTGTTAATAATAAATTAATTAAAGCAACAAAACAACCTGAAGAGCCGGTCGGAGCCGAAAGAGCCGGATCTCTAAAAAGAGCCGGAAATCCCATCACTAATATACATGCCTTTCAGTAGAGACAGTGAACTCCTTAAACTTCCTGGGAACTGAAGTGCGAGCAAAACATCAGTTCACTTATCAACATGGCACAGTAAAGGATTTACTTCCAATGCCAACTGAAGAACTACAGCCTGATGGTGCAGTTTTACTCCTACATCTTGAAATCCATCCTCACTTCTTCCACCATCATCTGCCAATGCAAGGACAAAGGCAGATCTGCCTTCCATAAGAGACTTAGATACTCCCCTCTAGCAGGAACCTGTGGTCCATCAGAACCAATACCTCGGGCATATACACCCTCGTTCTGCCTTTATAGTCCCTGACACTGTCTCCCATTCCATGATTACATCATATAATAAAGAGACAATGACATAACAAATGCATCAGCCTACTTTATTGTGCTATACCTCTAAAAATTGTATATTTATATGCAACAAAACAGACTGCAGTTCAAGAGTTTATAGAAAGCACAGTTTCACTATAAAACTGTTGAATATTTTGGCTATAAATCAGAATCAGAATCAGAATCAGAATACTTTATTGATCCCTGGGGGAAATTATTTTTTGTTACAGTGCTCCATTTTAAACCAACATTAAGACAAGACAGACAATACGCTAACTAAGAATAGTACAATATATACATATATATACATACATACATACATAAGTCACTTATAAATAAATATTTGGAAAAGAAACATGTGTAGCTGTAGCAGCAAACAGTGTGTTAAGTGGATGCGTTGTACAGGGAGATGGCCACAGGCAGGAATGATTTCCTGTGTCGTTCAGTGGTGCTTTTCGGTAATCTCAGTCTCTCACTGAACGAGCTCCTGTGACTGACCAGCATGTCATGGAGTGGGTGGGAGGTGTTATCCAACATTGTCTTTATCTTGGACAGCATCCGCCTCTCCGACACCACCTTGAGGGAGTCCAGCTCCATCCCCACAACATTGCTGGCCTTACGGATCAGTTTATCGAGTCTGTTGGCATCTGCGACCCTCAGCCTGCTCCCCCAGCATGCAACAGCATAGAGGATCGCACTGGCCACCACAGACTCATAGAAAATCCTCAGCATTTTCTGGCAGATGTTGAAGGACCTCAGTCGCCTCAAAAAATAGAGACGACTCTGGCCCTTCCTGTAAAGTGCTGTGGTGTTTTTAGCCCAGTCCAGTTTATTGTCAATGTGTACTCCAAGGTATTTATAGTCCTCCACAATGTCAACACTGACCCCCTGGATTGAAACAGGGGTCAAGTGTTTCCTGGTCTTCCTGAAGTCCACGATCAGTTCCTTGGTCTTTGCCACGTTGAGCTGCAGATGATTCTGCTCACACCACGTGACAAAGGAGTCGACCACAGCCCGGTACTCTGTCTCATCATCCCTGCTGATGCATCCAACCACCGCAGAGTCATCAGAAAACTTCTGAAGATGGCAGGTCTCTGTGCAGTGGCTGAAGTCTGTGGTGTAGAGGGTGAAGAGGAAGGGGGAGAGGACAGTCCCCTGTGGTGCCCCTGTGTTGCTAATCACCTTGTCAGACACACACTGTGGGAGACGTACATATTGTGGTCTTCCTGTCAGGTAATCAACAATCCAGGACACCAGAGAAGCATCCACCTGCATCGCTGTTAGCTTATCACCCAGGAGGGTCGGCCTGATGGTGTTGAAAGCACTGGAAAAGTCAAAAAACATGACCCTCACAGTGCTCGCCGGCTGGTCCAGATGGGTGTAGACACGATTGAGCAGGTAGATGATGGCGTCCTCTGTTCCGAGACGAGGCTGATAAGCGAACTGAAGGGGATCCAGATGTGGTCTTACTATGGGTCGCAGCTGGTCCAGGATGAGCCTTTCCAGGGTCTTCATGATGTGGGAGGTCAGTGCCACGGGCCTGTAATCCTGGGGGCCACTGGGACGAGGCGTCTTTGGTACAGGGACGAGGCATGATGTCTTCCACATCACCGGGACCCTCTGCAGACTCAGACTCAGCATAAACAGTTTATGAAAGACTCCACACAGCTGGGGGGCACAGGCCTTGAGGACAAGGGGACTCACTCCGTCTGGTCCAGCAGACTTGCCTGAGTGAAGTCTCCTCATTTGCATCTCAACCTGGTATTGAGTGAAGGTGATGGGTGGGGGAGGGGTGTCAGGAATCTCACAGGAGGCAACATGTGAAGAGAGAGGCTGGCACAGTGGTGTGGCTCTGGATTCCAGGCTGACTGCAGGTGAGGTTGTGGGGGTGGGAGCAGACACTGTGGTGTCGAATCTATTGAAAAACAGATTCAACTCGTCGGCTCTATTCTCACCTCCCTCAGCTCCCCTGCTGTTGGTTGGCCTGAATCCAGTGATGGTCTTCATGCCCCTCCACACCTCTCTCATGCTGTTCTGCTGGAGTTTCCACTCCAGCTTCCTCCTGTAATTGTCCTTAGCCTCTCTGATCTTGTCCTTTAGTAACACCTGGACCTTCCTCACCTCCTCTTTGTTGCCCCCTCTGAAAGCCCTCTTCTTGTTGTTGAGGAGGGCTTTGATGTCCTCTATCTATCACATATAGCTTTCTGTTTCTATTAGGTGAAGCTGCTTTGTTTACTCACTTTGACTTAGTGAAGGGTAACTGCTACAGTAATGGTGTTACAAGTCATGTTGGCAGATCTTTACACGCTCAGCATTACTTGGTTGCAGAGAATTTTTTTTTTAAGTCAATGATATGATTACACAGCAAAATTAGCATTTCATGGAGTTGTTGGTCATGTTTCAACACTGTATTGTACTGCATTGGTTTATGCTGTTAGGTAATGCTTGCACACAATGTGCATGGCTGATTTGTGTCATTAAATCATCTGCTGTACCTACTTTAAATACTGCTCTGCTTTTTGTCTCCATCCATTTGGAAAAAGGAGAGAAAAGCTTTAGGGGTTCATTCTACTGCTTTTTCACGACACAGCAAAAAGTTATGCAAATGCAATAAGAATTTCTTAGTTACTACCAGTTCTAAGTGAGTTGATTTGTTCAAAGCCTGGACAAAAGAATTCAATATGCATTCCTAATTTTTTTATTAGATTTGATGACATGAGTGTGCGAAGAGCTCTCTCACTAAACATTTATTTATTCAGGAAAGTTAGCCTTTGCAGCATCCTTCTTCATGTGCATACCAATTTTGTGCAGCACTGTGCAGTGCAGTGGTGACTGAGGTAGCAGTTATTTATTGTTGCACTGGGGCCTGGGGCCTATTCCAAGAAGCAGTTTTAGTGAACAACTCTTTGGTTAACCCTAAGATGAAGGAAATTTGGGTTTTCTTTTACACACTATAAGGTGATACAGGTGCTCCTGGTGCAACGGACTGACACGTCAATTCATTTCATTCTTAAAGTCCTAATAAAGTTCATAGTGTAGTGAAATCATTTGCAGAAGTTTACATTTACAGGCACTAAAATCCCAGTTGGATGTTAATTTGAACATTAAGGTTACAGCAAAAAAAAAAATAGATTTAAAATTCAAATATAAAATTAGGAGCTTCATCTAATGAAAATTCAAGAGAGCTCATATTTCTCCCATATTCCTTTCTCTTCACTGGCTCCCTGTTAAATCCATAATCAAGTTTATAATCCCTCTTCTCACATAAAAGGTCTTGAATAATCAGCCCCCATCTTATTTTAAAACCTCATATCATCCAATCATCAGACTGCAGGCTTACTTGTGGTTTCTAGGATATTTCAAAGCAGAATGGGAGGCAGGGGCTTCAGCTTTCAGCCGCCTCTTTTGTGGAACAAGCTCCCAGTTTGGATTCAGTTGACAAACACGTTCTCTACTTTTAAGATTAAGTTTACAACTTTTCTTTTGGATAAATCTTATAGTCAGGGCTTGGATCTGGTGCTGCTGATTCCTCAGTGAATCCACCGCTGTAGGTCTGAGTGTTTCTTCACTCGCCTTTTCTCTGGCTCTCTTGCAAAGTTTCTTCTGTCTTCCTCCATCACCCCCAAGTGGTCAATTCGTATAACAATGGTTTACTGGGGCGATCGTGGCTCAAGAGTTGGGAGTTCGCCTTGTAATCGGAAGGTTGCCGGTTCGAGCCCCGGCTTGGACAGTCTCGGTCGTTGTGTCCTTGGGCAAGACACTTCACCCGTTGCCGCCTGGTGGTGGTCAGAGGGCCCGGTGGCGCCAGTGTCCGGCAGCCTCGCCTCTGTCAGTGCGCCCCAGGGTGGCTGTGGCTACATTGTAGCTTGCCATCACCAGTGTGTGAATGGGTGGATGACAGGTTGTGTAAAGCGCTTTGGGGTCCTTAGGGACTAGAAAAGCGCTATACAAATACAGGCCATTTACCATTTACTTACTCAGCATGAGTCAGGCTTTCTGGGGCTGAAAACTGTCGATCACAGATTTGATCAACTCAGATCTTTTTCAACTCAACCATTTGTGAAAGCTGCAAACTGAAAGTGAAGCCTATGAAATAGCTATGAAGCAAAGTTCCACATATCGAGTGATTCTTTCCATTATCTGGGTGATTTTAGTAATTATTTTACCAGTTTTTAAAAATATGAGTTTTGTCTTTACAAACGCAAAGAAAATTCTCATTTGAATATTAACGGCCAACAACCACTCGCCAAACTGAGAATATCAACTTTTCCTCAGTGACCAGTTTGACGGAGGGTTGCTGACTGATTTACAGGCGTGTGTGACTGAGCTAATGTTTTTGCTTAGATGTTTTCTTAGGGCATGCAACACAATTCAACTTAACTTTTCCATCTGTAGTCTGGTTTATGTTAAACGGCTTGAGAGCAAGTAAAGAAAGAAAAACACTGAGGTCGTGAAGGATCTTGCAGGAATGGTGACGTTATTTTAAAAGTGAGTGATCAGTAGCTGTTGGGTTTGTCTTGAATAAAATTTGCAAGCAAGTTAGGTGTGCAGCATAAGTTACCATGGTGATATATCTAAGTAAGAAATAATCACCTTTTTAGGCCAACAAATTCCACAACAAAATAAAAAACAATTTCTTTTTCTATCATTTTGCACTCCGTTTAAATTCACACCGAGGCCACTGCACAGAGTACTGGATTACACATTCACCTAACTTCACCTAACCTAAAACAGAAATGACCTTGATCTGTTACCAGGCACCATTTAAATGAAACATTGTAACTAACTTTTCTAACTTTTTTCTGTTTATTTGTTTTATTTTGGGGTTTTTTAATGTTGATTTAAAGTTTTAAAGTTTTGTACTTATTTAGGAATTTGAATATTTCCGAATGTCATAATTTATTTATTTTCTCACCATTATGAGATAATAAATTATCCCAGAAGGCATCTTTTGCCCTCTCGGTCTAACCAACTAGAAACAACTGAATGAGAGTAATCAACAAGCAGTCTGAGGAACGCACAGGGAATAGCCTGCCAATAAGTGAGGTACAAAACACACAGCAGCAATCTAACTCCCCACTGGGTCATCTGTTAATCTATGGAGGAGCAGATATGACCATTGGTCTTGGTTCTGCCTCACTGATCACAGTGGGATCTGCTAGAGCTGAAATGTCAGTTTCATGTCAGTCAGTGTGTGTGTTAAGTTTAGCAGGGAACACCTGGAGGATGTGAAAGGCCAGCTTACATCCCATAAACTCACACATATCTTATTTTTTCATCGTAATGAAACATAATTGAAATCCACAGCTTCCTACACTTTTATCCAGGGAACAAATATATACATTCGCCCTATGACAGCTGGGATAGGCTCCAGCGCCCCCCGCGACCCTGAAAAGGATAAGCAGAAGCGAATGGATGGATGGATGTAATCTAAAGGGACTATGAAATTATCAAATTTTAGTACCTGCATGAGACTAATTTTTTACAATTTTATCAAAATTCTCATCTGTTTTTTTCTGGCAACCAACTGACAGCTCAACTACGTGTTTCAGCTATAAAAATATTTGTAAGCAGTAACAGCTTAATCTGTGTCAGAATCAAATGCTGACCCAGAGTTTAAATCTTATTTAAAGAGAGAGGTCATTAGAACTCTTCTCACTTACACCTGCACACACTTCCTTTAATGCAGCCTTTGTTTTTATTATGTCTGAGGGACCTATTCATTTAAAATTATTCTTTTTCAGTCCATCTATTAACATGCACAGTTCCTAATTTCATGGCCCAGGATACCCTGCATTTCTTACTGGCATGTTTTCAATACAACTTAAGACTTAGCATAATAGTGTATTGCTAATGCTTTGCATTGCCAGTGCTGTTGGAAGATATTTTTCTTTTTATTCATGCATTCAGTTTTTCTCTGCATTGCATTAGGGGAGGGGTGGAGCAGTGGGTTTCAGGTTGTGTCGCTGGCCTGCACTGAAAAAAGGAGACTGGTCATCTCTTGGATTTATATAAGCATCTTGGGTGTATTTAACACAACTGCCTCGTGTTTTAAAGTTAGGTGTAACTAAATAGTGTAGAACCTACATGATCTGCAGGGAGGGTACATTCATTTGTTCATATCACGTTCAATTTAAGTAAGTCAATAATGAAGCAATGCCAAATCTCACGATATCGCACGTGATTTCATCCAGCGTTGTTTTGATCGTGGGTGAGGAACGTTGCCATTTCAGTCAAGACGAGCTGCCCACCTCGACTTTTTTCGGTAAGTTGCTGCCTGCCACTCCTTTTTTTTTTGGTATAGGTTGATTTTCTGAATAACTATTTTTCATATCACAGCCAAATGTAGTTTAATGTCTAGTGTGTCACGATGTAACGCATTAAATAAAGAATTGGCACGTTTGCATCTGAATGTGTTTTTTGAACGGGAGCTGTAATGTCCCAATTAACTCCGAGGTGCTGCAAACATATTTGGTTTTGTGTTTGAATTAGTTTGCAAACTGACTGTTCAGTTACATTATTCAACAGTGTCAACTGCACCTTGGGGAGATTTTCTTATCAATGTCTTAAATGCATTTGTTGCAACAGTAAAAGATAAGGTTTGTTTTAAAACTGATTCTAATTACATTCTCCTATTCTTTCGCAACAGACAGTGAAGTAGGACCATGACAACTCAAGCTATTCTCAGAGTTATCCTTGGACCAGACAGTAGTCAGAGGGTGATGGTTTCTGCTGGTCTGCCTTCAGCTGTTACTGAACTGGAGGCTGAAGACTCAGTGCAAAATAATGGAACCCTTCTGACCACAGTTCATGGACACACTTTTTGGCAACGAGTTTGTGAACTTAACTTCAGTGGCAGAAATACAAAACTAAGCAACAATCAAAATTGTACACACATCCTGCCAACCTCAAGACCAAGGTGAAGACAGGTTTTCTTTTCCATCAACCAGTGCTCCTGATGACACATCTACTTCTGGTGACAGCACTGTGGGTCTTTCATCTCCAGAGTCTACATCATCACGGTCTTCTTGGCCAGATTTGTTCTGCATTCCCCGTTTCATATATGATGCGGAAACTAAGCTTGCGAAGGCCCATGTCGCATTTAAAGAAAATGGGATGCTGCTGATCCCTGATCCAAAGCTGAAGTCCGACATTTTGCAGGGTTTAATCCAGGAGGTAGTCAAGACCCGTCTACCTCACAGACAAAACGTTTGACCAAGTTGCAGAGGCACTCACCCTGAAGCATCCATGTTTGAAAGAAAAAGGCTCACCCGGTGGCTATGCGGGATGGAAAATGAGCCTCAAATACAAGTTAGCAAACTACCGCACACATCTCTGGAAAGCAGGATGTCCTGAAGTATGTGTGAATTCTTTGAAAAATAAGCCACCTGAGAAATGTTCTCCTGCTTTTGACGTTAAGCGACAAAAGAGGGGTGAAGTGGGTCACTGCCCCTCTCTTCCACTCGGAGAAAGTGAACAGTCCCTTGAGAAGATGAGGGTCGAACTCCTTTCAGATGTGAAGAAGCGCAACAACAGAGAGACAGTTATGGGTAAAATGAACAGAACACTTGCACTGAAGAAGACAAGAAGTCATTTTTGATGCTCCCATGATCTGCAATGTACAAGAGAGATGGCCGGCTCTTTTTCATCCAGCACAGGTAATGTAAGTGCTGAAAGGAGAACAACAATAAAAAAATGCCTTGACTAGTTGTGTCATGTGTTGATGTGTAAAGGTAATGACTTTATTAGGAAGTGTGCATAGCAGAGCCCAGATGACTAACCATGCCTAGTACCTGCCATTATTTTAAAATAATTTCATGTCGTTTCAGATAAACGCAGAGTTCAAGCGCATCACAACCATGTCTTTGCAGTCAAGGTTTCTGTTGCAGCTTGACTATCTCTCTGAAAGTCTGCTAAAAGGCTAAAAGGACAAACAGCTAAAGGATATAGCTGCCATGATGACAGTAAGAATTTTTAATGACTTCTGATGACTGATTCAAAAAATCAAAAGTTTTTGTCTTTGATCATCATTTGATCCTTGTCTGACGAGGCCGGAATTGGGACTGGGATGCAGCCCTGGAGTATAACAAGTCCAGTTTGATCATGAAAATCATCCAGAAACAACAACTTCCAGGAAAATGAGGAGGAGAAATCAATCTTTACATCAGCTTTTGTCTGAGGAAAAAAAAATTGCCCAACTGTGAGGCTGAAAGAACATTTAAAATCTTCTGAGTGACCTAACCTGGCTGTCTGGTGGACCAGTGTAGGGATTTGTTTAAAGAGGAATCTTAAAGAAATGTTTTATCTTTAACCAGGACATGACTGGGGCCACTGCACTGAGTGCCATAGATATAATAACAGTGGGCATCTATGTCTCAGAGACACACCAGGCAATTACTCTTTTGATGTTGGCATCATCATCGAGGGTGTGCTGGTTCTTAAGGATCTGGATAACGTGGCTAATGCAGTAGCCATGCGCTTTGGACTGTTTTACTCTGTCAACATGAGTTACCCATCACAGCTCCGTTACACCTTTGAGGTGATTCAGAAGGTGGTAATGGGATTGGATGCAACTCAACTCTCAAGAAAAGCGCAAAACTTTAAGACAAAACTGCTCATGTCAGCAAAGTTCACTGTTGCTGTGCACGCAAGGTGTTTAGCTCTCTCACTGGTTCTCCTGCATTTTGGACGTTCAATTTCCAAGATAAATGATTGTTGTGTACTTTGTAACTGCCGTGTGAACAGGGCCTTATTTGTTTTTTTCTTTTCCTTTTTGCTCTCTGTACAAGTTTTCTAATTGGCAGCATTTTTACATTTTGGTTTATTTGTTTTCAGAAGTGAAGAAATGTAGTTGTTCAGCCTAAATAGTTCCATCATGGCTGTGTGAAACAGCATTTTAGGTTTCATTCAGCTGGCGTAAGATTGCTTTGATGGTTTCATGTGTTGAACCAAGATGTCGCAGTATGATCAGTGCTGGACTTCTTGACGTTCACTGTATCACTGTTATTTCTGTGGCTCTTCAATAAAGGTTACATGCAGGTGGTATTTTCATTTTCTTTTGTTAGTAATTGTGGTAAAATGCATAATGTTAATGATAATGTTAATAGGAAGGTGTTTGCCAATCCAGTAATTTATTTTAGTGTTAATGGTTACTAACATTACAGCAAATTATTTACATTTATAATTGTTAATTTGATCTTGACATCTTAAGCAGAATGTTTTGTATTGTTCTCTTTCAAGGTGGTAGCCTGTGTAGGGGAAAAAAGGTCTAATTTCTTTGCTGTCATTGAGTTGACAAAACACTGAAAAACTGACAATCCTTAACTGCGGATTTATATTTCAGTGAAGACATAATGTCAGTTCAAAAATTTACCTTCTGTCACTGCAGTGAAATTAGACATTTTGCTTTGAAAGGTTACTGGTGGATACTGGCAACCATCTGGGAAGGGAACAATACAATTTGTTAAACAGCTTCCATTAAAGAAATGTGTATTTGATACTACAACATAATACCAACTTGTTATACACTCAACAAAAGGGAAATTGGGTGGTTGTTACATTTACAAAAGTCTAACTTGTCATTTGAACAAAATAACGTCATGTTTCTAGGGTGAAAGCAATTAAATCATGTTGGATCTGCATCAAATTCAGCAACTTTATTTGTTATTGTTCAGATGACATGATACAATCTAGGAAGAGTGGTTAGTTGCCTGCCCTCACAACATTCACAAGATCACACGAGATTTCAAACCACAAGAAAATCACTGGAGTTATAAGAGGCAGACAACCATACAAACACCATGTGTATGGTGTTTCTATTTATTGTGGTTTAATCTGTCAAGGATGAAAACATACAGACAACTCTGCATCAAGCACAGCTTTCCTACTTTTGTTAAGTCTGGATGGACAGCTCAATGGCATGGTGGTTAGCGCTGTTCAGAGCAAGAAGGTCCTGGGTTCAAATTATGAAAAATTATGAAGGATCAAATATTCCAAGGGCTAAAATTACTTCATCCAAACATGTTTCATTCACATTGTAGCAACACATAGTGCACAGGTTGAATGAATATGGATGACTTGTGTTGATTTAACGCAATTTTTTAAGTTGCTGCCGAAGCAAAACATCTGTGTGCAACCAATGTCCATTACTGAATTGAGTAAATAATAATAATAATAATAATAATAATAATAATAATAATAATAATAATGGATAGCATTTATATAGCGCTTTTCGGGGCCCTCAAAGCGCTTTACAATTGCACTATTCATTCACTCTCGCATTCACACACTGGTGGAGGCAGCTACAGTTGTAGCCACAGCTGCCCTGGGGCAGACTGACAGAAGCGAGGCTGCCATATCGCGCCATCGGCCCCTCTGGCCAACACCAGTAGGCGGTAGGTGAAGTGTCTACACCAGACGGCTGACCAATGCAGCAAACTGGGGGCTGCAGCCCAGTCCTGCGAGGCTGGAGGAAGAAGTGACACTGGCAGAGGACCATTTGGTGCCGTGGCTGGCATCTCCATGGGGACAACTGGCGGTGGAGAGCCAGCCGGTCCCCCCGCCGAGGACATGACTCCAAGGTGTAGCCCTGGTATGGTCCACTACTGTGGAACAGCTTCCTGTCTAATCTGATTCCTTCCGCTCTCGCCACAGGTCCCGGTGACTACAGACGCTGCACGTCATTCACCGGGAGCTGCAGAAGCCCCAGGGCAGGAGCGTTGGGGTTGTGGGTGACCAGGACACATCGTCCAGGAGACATTTTTCACAATGACATATTTTTCGGTCAGTTTTGATTCGTTTTTTCTTCTCTTTATGATCTCACACAGAAAACTAAAATAGATAAATGTCTCTGAACATGAAGTTTTTGAATCCAAAACTTATATGACAGGAATTTTTACCACCACTCCACGCAATTCCTTCAGGTACAGTGTAGCTGCTACCTCAAGCCTTGTGGCTTATTACAGTAGCTTCCCCTGTTTTTATGAGCCATCTCCATTCAACCTTTTTAGACAATCTCTACAACCTTTTAGCTGTACCAGAGGCAAGCTACAGACCGACTTCAACAGTAGCAACAATCCTAACAATTTCTCCAGAAACTGCGGTCTAGTTATACTTGTTTCTTAAAAAAAAAAAAAAACATGTTCATGACTGTCCTGCTTTCCATTTTCTTTTACATCATGTTCTACATGTACTGCATGCAAAAATCTAACTTCTTTATACTGTATTTTGCTTCGAAAAGGCCAGACTTAACTGTCATTTTCTAAAGTAGTCTTGAGCTAAACTTCTCCAAGCTTTTTGAAGATCTTTCAAAGATTGTATTTGGACATTGCTTTATCACTCACTGTCAGTCCAGGCCTCATATCTGACCATGTTTTTTTTTTCTTTCTTGGTAAGTCACGTAACGCTGACCTTATGGTACTAGCAGCCTGTCACAAAAGCACATAATGTATTGCTATTGCATTTATAGCATAGGTTTTCTGTCAGAGCTTTTCTTAATATTACGCTAAACATCTCTCAGCTGTCTTCTCTGGGCTTCTCTGACGGCTGCACCCATGAACCAAACCTGGGGTCATGGCAGGTGATGGATGAGGAAATTATTTGCAGTCATCTCAAAGATGTTCATCATTGTAAACTAAAGCAAGTTTTTAAACTGCTGATATTTATTTAGATCTGTTTTCTAAACTAAGCTCAATAAAATCATCAGCAGACCCCATCCCTACAGCACTGCTCAAAGAAGTCTTACCATTAATTAACATCATACTAATAATTAATTAATAAGGAACTTTTGAACATGATCAATCTATCTCTGTTAACAGGATATATACTACAGGGTTTCAGGGTAGTTATAATTAAGCCATTAGTTAAAAAGCCTTTACTTGATCCAGCTTTCTTAGCTAATTAGAGGCTGACTTCCAACTTTCCTCTCATTTCAAAAATTCTTGAAGGAGCAGTTTTAAAACAGCTGGGTGATCATCTGCAGAAAAAAATCGTTTATCTCAAATATGTGGTACAAGATGGTGCCGGTGAGGTCGGCTGCCGTCACAACTGCTCTGACCACTTTTTCTTTGTCTTTGTTTTTTAAGTTAGTTTTCAGCGTTTCTAAATTGGCAAAATCATCACCATTGGGTACATTAGGTATGACAGTGACACTCTTGTTTCTATTGGTATACAATGTACTCACAATTCGAAGTTCTTAACTCCGGATCCGAGCTGGCCGAGTGAGATCTTGAGGAAGAACAAAGGGAAGCGGCGGCCTAGAGGGGAGCGAGCCGGCGTCAGGAACAGGCTGAGAGCTCGTGCACACCGCACACCTCTGCCTAGCATCCTGCTCGCCAACGTCCAGTCACTGGAGAACAAGCTTGACGACCTCAGGGCCAGGGTAAAGTTCCAGAGAGACATTCGGGACTGTAATCTCCTCTGCTTCACCGAGACATGGCTGAACCCAGCGGTGCCGGACCACGCCATCCAGCCGGCCGAGTTCTTCTCGGTTCACCGCATGGACAGGACACGGGACTCGGGGAAGTCAAGGGGAGGCGGCGTGTGTTTAATGGTGAACAACAACTGGTGCAACAGTGCAAACGTTGTTCCTCTCACACGCTCCTGCACACCAAATCTGGAACTACTGTCCATCATGTGTCGTCCTTTTTATCTACCTCGGGAATTTACATCATCATTATAAGTGCCATTTATATTCCACCACAAGCGGACACGGTCACCGCCTTATGCGAGCTGCATGAGGCACTCACACAGCACCAGACACAACACCGGGACGCTGCGCTTATTGTGACGGGGGACTTTAATAGCGCCAACCTCAAACGCACAGCACCGAACTTTTATCAACACATCACCTGCCCCACCAGAGGTGAAAGGACACTGGACCACTGCTACACTACGGTCAAGGACGGCTACAAGGCACAACCCCGCCCCCTGTTTGGCAAATCTGATCACGCCGCCATCTTCCTCATGCCAAAATACAAACAAAGGCTGAAACAGGAAGTTCCGGTTCAGAGGAAGGTCGCGCGCTGGACGGATCAATCGGTGGCCGCGTTACAGGACGCACTCGATGACGCAGACTGGGGCATGTTCAGAAACAGCTCCGATGATGATGTCAACGTGTTTACGGAAGCGGTTGTGGGATTCATCGGGAAACTAGCGGATGATACCGTGGAGACAAAGACTATCACAACGTTTCCCAACCAGAAGCCGTGGGTGGATAAAACCATCTGCGACGCTCTGAGATCCCGCACCGCTGCCTATAACACGGGACTCACGACGGGGGACATGGACCCGTACAAAGCCGCGTCATATAACGTGCGGAGGCCGGTGAAAGAGGCGAAGCAGCGCTACGGGAGGAAACTAGAGTCACAACTCCAACAGAGTGACTCTAGGAGCCTGTGGCGGGGACTAAGGACAATAACGGACTATAAAGCACCAACAACCGGTATGACGAACGCGGCTGTGACTCTGGCAGACGAGCTGAACACTTTCTATGCTCGCTTCGAGGCTGCAGCTAAGGTCTCCAACGATGCTAGTGTTAGCGGCGCTAACGGCTGCAGACAGGAAGATACTGCCAGCACCGGAAACGTGCTCGTCATCTCCGAGCATGAAGTAAGGAGAGCCTTCAGAAGAGTGAACACCAGGAACGCAGCAGGACCAGACGGCATCTCAGGTTGTATCCTCAGAGACTGCACATACCAGCTAGCTCCTGTGTTCACTGAGATAGTCAACATCTCTTTATCTCAGTCGGTGATCCCCACATGCTTCAAAGAGTCCATCATTGTTCCTGTCCCGAAGAAACCCCACCCTGCTTCTCTCAATGACTATCGCCCTGTAGCCCTCACCTCAGTAGTGATGAAGTGCTTTGAACGCCTGGTCAGAGACTTCATCATTTCTTCACTACCAGACACACTGGACCCACTACAGTTCGCTTACCGTCCAAATCGTTCCACAGACGATGCCATCTCTCATCTCCTCCACACATCACTCACTCACTTGGACACTAGAAGGGGGAATTATGTTAAAATGCTCTTCATAGACTACAGCTCTGCATTTAACACCATAATTCCCTCCACACTCACCACCAAGCTGGAGCATCTGGGACTCAGCTCATCTATGTGTCAGTGGATCTCCAACTTCCTAACTGGCAGACCACAGGCAGTAAGGATGGGCGGACATGTCTCAGCCTCCACCACTCTCAGCACTGGAGCCCCCCAGGGGTGTGTTCTGAGCCCCCTGCTGTACTCTTTGTACACATATGACTGTGTGGCCACTACCAGCTCCACCACCATCATCAAGTTTGCTGACGACACCGTCGTGGTGGGCCTGATCTCTGATAACAACGAGACGGCCTACCTGAAGGAGATTAGGAATCTGGAGAACTGGTGCCAGAGGAACAACCTCCTTCTAAACGTCAGTAAGACAAAGGAGCTGATAGTGGACTTCAGCACTAAGCAGGAGAGGAACTACCAGACCCCCGTCATCAACGAGTGCCCAGTGGAGAGAGTGGACAGCTTCAAATACCTCGGAGTTCACATCACGCAGGACCTGTCATGGTCCTGTCACATCAACACCGTGGTGAAAAAGGCCCGACAGCGTCTCTACCACCTCAGACGCTTGAGAGACTTCCAACTGCCCGCCAAGGTGCTCAGGAACTTTTACTCGTGCACCATAGAGAGCATCCTGGCAGGAAACATCTTAACCTGGTTCGGGAACAGCACCATGCAGGACAGACGAGCTCTACAGAGGGTTGTGCGGTCAGCTGAGTGCACCATCCGCTCCGAGCTCCCTGACCTGCACTCAATCTACAGCAGGCGGTGCTGGACCAAGGCCAGGAAGATCGTGAAGGACCTCAGCCATCCCAACAACAGACTGTTCTCTCTGCTGAGGTCAGGAAACCGATTCCGCTCCCTGAAGACCAACACAGAGAGACTGAGGAGGAGCTTCTTCCCGCAGGCGATACGGTCTCTCAATCACACACCACACAGTCCTGACCCACACATACAGTTCTTACACACACACTGGACATTCTGGACATTGTTTTCACTTCATTACTTAAATCACGCTGCTGTTATTGTGTATATATTTATTTATATTTCTTCATACATTCTTATATAGTTCTATATTGTGTATTTTGTTGTACAGTTATTTTATTTTCAACTTTAATTTATATATTTTATCTTATTCTTTCCCAGTTAAATTTACCCTTCATTCTAATTTGTGTTGTACAGTTATTTCCTTTTTAACCTTAATTTATATTTTATTCCTTCCTAGTAAAATTTACCCTTTTTTAATTTTTCATATTTATTTCCTATCTTATTCATAGCCTTTTCCTTTTTTGTTTTCTTTAGGTCACGAGCAGTTGTCCAAGCATTTCACTGCATATCGTACTGTGTATGACTGTGTACGTGACAAATAAAATTTGAATTTGAATTTGATTTGATATGTCGAGCACTGCATACCGAAAAGTTATAATTCCAGCATATCTGTTGTACTTACATGTTGGACGGCTGTTGGTACCTTACAGAGATTAGATATGACCATTATCATGCTAGCATAGTTAGAATAGGAAAAAACTACGTTTCTGTAAAGATTTTACAGTGTTAAAGTCATTGCAGTTAGTTACACTTCAGGCACACATCTAAGTGTTACATGGTTATAAGCTGCAGGACTCGTGCTAATGCAAACAAAATGACAAAAAGTGCTTTCTTTCTTTTCTTTCTAACATTCAGACAGATTCATACTCCAATGGATGCATCGTGGAGCAACTTGGAGTTAGTATCTTGTCTGGCATGCAGACTGGAGCAGCCATGGATCAAACCACTAACATTCAGATTAGTAGATGACCTGCCCTAACCCCTAACATGTGCTGGACAAAACTAAATCATGAAATAAGGAGGGGGGAGGTGAGGCTGGCTGAATTTTATTCTTTGTTGACTGAACTTAGGAAATTAATTCGTTCCAGAGGGTCTTTCGTAAGTCAAAAATTTCGTAAGTCGAAGCACCGTTTTCCATCGCCTTTTGAGTGAGGTGATGCTGGCTGAAGACGAAGTTCTTGGTGGAGGCTGAAGAAAGCATACGTATGCATGCATACATACGTACGTGTACATGTGCATAACATTATGGAATTTAATTCTAAACTTTAAAACTAAAACTTACATTTACGTTAATTAATGTACGTACGTACACTGTGCAATGATATTTTTTAAACATTTTTTGTAAACTCGCTCATATTTATGCCGGCCCCATTATGAATGAACGATAGGCTAATTGCAAACGAAAAGCACACGGAATAGCACACTGCAACAACAATACGTCTTTCACGTGGAACAGCGAAACGCATTTCGCAAACGGGCATTTGTCGTACCACGGGCAAAAATATTGCCGTTAAGTGCCTTCGTAACTTGAATGTTTTGCGACTGCTTACCTTCCCCCAAAGAAACATAACCAAACAACAATCACTTACCTCCCTGACTAACTAAACAGAAAACTGTGCCCAACTGAAAAGGCAAGCCACCCCTACTTCCTCCTGGATCCACAAAGCAACACAGGGCACTAGTGATGGGTCAGTCGCGAAAGAAATGCGAAATGGCTCTTTGACGTGAACGACGCGAGCCGGCTCCTTATCGCGAGCTGTGTTTTTGTTTTGTTTTTTCTTTCTCTCTCTCTCTCTCTCGCACTTTTTCCCGCTTCACTCCGCACGCGAGCCTCGTGCTTTACGCTGGGCGGAGGGGGGAGGGGCGGTAGTTACACTCTCAGTAGCACAGGAACAGAGCGGGAGGGAGAGAGAGAGAGAGCCAGGGACAACAACGTCACATTAGAAAGGTATAGTAATCATCCACAACTATATTCAGTTGCAGATGATAAAGGATTCAGAAAGTTTGTTCATGCAGGTCCATATGACAGAGAATATGCATGTTCTTTTTGTTTTCATATTATAATTTATATTTAATTGTGTTGTGGTTTGCAGTGTTTTGTGTTGTTTCACTTTAAATTTGTAAAAGGAAAAACCTGAAAATTTAAATAGTTAAAAGTTGAAATGTGAATAATTGATTTTTGTATTATATGATTTATTTATTAAATTTTATGTGGAGTGAATAAATAAAAGTATATTTACGGTGGCCCCTACAGACAAAGCACATACAAACTTCAAATCACGTACGAACCCTGAAGCACGTACAAACTCCAAAACATGTAAAAATACGTAAAAAAAACTCCAAAACACGTACAAACTCCGAAGCATGCACAAACTCCAAAACACGTAAAAACTCAGAAGCACATAAAAACTCAAAACACGTACAAAAGACAACAGAAGTGCTCCAGGATGCTAGGGGGCAGTGTGGAGCTTTTGTTACCTAGTGGCTACACAAGCCACTAGGTACCAACGACCGGATTTGGTGTGTGGTAATAACAGGTAAATGAACTTTTTTTTTTAAATTATTTGACTATATATGAATGCTTGTGTATAAATACAAAAAACAATACACATATGGTTTCAATTGTGTAATTTAAGTGATCTAGGTAGCTCTGCTTTGGAAGTTCAGTTAACGCTAGAAATGTGTTTTGGAGTTTGTACGTGTTTTGTCTCTAGGCAAGGCAAGGCAAATTTATTTGTATAGCACAATTCAACAACAAGGTGATTCAAAGTGCTTTACAGAGACATTAGAAACAAAAACAAATAAAAAGCATGATTTAAAATTGATTAAAACAAGCAAACAAACAAACTAACTAAATACACACATTTCACACCTGTTCGCGCGATCTGAACCCTTATCGTAAGGGGAGCTACCAGTCCTTCTGTGGAAGAGCTACTTTCTATTTTAAATTCAGGGAATTTAAAATACTCTCTAGACCCAGTCTAGACCCAGTTGGGGAGCTACCCAGAGCTCTAAACCCACTTAACAAACAAACAAACAAACAAACAAACAAACAAACAAACAAACAAACAAAACAGTATATAAAATCAAAACAGATAAAATCAGAAATAGATAAGATCAGTAGTTAGTGTAAGTTTTGAAATTTAAGCTTAAAAGTGTGAATTTGGTGCTTTATTCAAATGCAGCTGAGAATAGGTGAGTCTTCAACCTGGATTTAAATAAACTGAGTGTTTCAGCTGATCTGAGGCTTTCTGGGAGTTTGTTCCAGATATAAGGAGCATAAAAGCTGAATGCAGTTTCTCCGTGTCTGGTTCTGACTCTGGGAACTGATAAAAGACCGGATCCAGATGACCTGAGGGACCTGGAAGGTTCATACTGGGTCAGGAGGTCACTGATGTATTTTGGTCCTAAACCATTCAGAGCTTTATAGGCCAGCATCAGAACTTTAAAGTCTATCCTCTGACGGACAGGCAGCCAGTGTAAAGACCTCAGAGCTGGACTGATGTGGTCCACTTTTTTGGTCTTGGTGAGGACTCGAGCAGCAGAGTTCTGAATGAGCTGTAGTTGTCTGACTGATTTTTTAGGTAGACCTGTAAAGATGCTGTTACAGTAATCAAGCCTACTAAAGATGAATGCATGGACTAGTTTTTCCAGGTCCTGTTGAGACATCAGATCTTTTATCCTTGAAATATTCTTGAGGTGATAGTAAGCTGACTTTGTTGTTGTCTTAATGTGTTTTTCTAGGTTTAGGTCTGCATCCATCACTACACCCAAATTTCTCGCCTGGTTTGTGGTTTTTAGATGTATAGATTGAAGTTCTCTGGTGACCTGTAATCGTTTTTCTTTGGCGCCAAAGACTATTACCTCAGTTTTGTTTTTGTTTAGCTGGAGAAAATTGTGGCACAACCAGTCATTAATTTCCTCAATGCATTTACCAAGAGCCTGTACAGGGCCTCGGTCTCCTGGTGACATTGTGATATATATTTGTGTGTCATCTGCATAGCTGTGGTAGTTTATTTTGTTGTTCTTTATAATCTGTGCCAGTGGGAGCATGTAAATGTTAAACAGAAGGGGTCCCAAGATGGAACCTTGGGGAACTCCACATGTGATACTTGTCTGCTCGGATGTGAAGTTACCTATTGATACAAAGTATTTCCTGTTTTCTAAGTATGTTTTGAACCAGTTTAGTACAGTTCCTGAAAGACCTGCCCAGTTCTCCAGTCGTTTGAGTAATATGTTGTGGTCAACTGTATCAAATGCTGCACTGAGATCCAGTAAAACTAAGACTGACATAGGGGCCACCTTATATATTTATATATAAACATATATAAATAAAACCACTTTTTTTTACATTAGTAATTCCTTTTGTGCATAATTTTATATTATTGTTAATAATAAATTAATTAAAGCAACAAAACAACCCGAAGAGCCAGTTCGGAGCCGAAAGAGCCAGAAATCCCATCACTACAGGGCATGTCCCAGCCCCAGCCGGTTGGGGTAAAATCGACCATGCCTCCAGAGCAGCATCCAATCCTGGCACACGATCTTTGGGATCCACCACTCCTGGAGGCGCACCTGCAGAGGTGTGAACTTGAGTCACATGACTTGGACTCGAGTCAGACTCGAGTCATTAATTTTATGACTTTAGACTTGACTTGAAAAAATGTTCTAAGACTTGTGACTTGACTTGGACTTTTACACCAATGACTTGGGACTTGAATTGGACTTGAACCGGTTTACTTGAAAAGACTTGATATTTTACCCCAAATATAAAATTTAACATGCATATTATATAGAGATTGAAAATGTGACGTCATTCACGGGTAGAACCGCAAAGGATTCTGGGAACTCGTGGCAAGCGGTACTAGCGCACGCAGGCTTTCAATTAAAATCAGTTATACAGCGATAAAAAGAAACACAAAAATGTCAAGAAGCTGTTGTATTATTAACTGCAATAGCCGGTCGCATGACAGCCACGGGAAGCCGACGGGTAAAGAGATCGGTTGTTATCGGATTACGTCGTTGAAGAGAAATTGTTCGAGCCATGTTTCCGAAGTAACAAAGGCGACTGGATTGCAGCCATTCAAAGACAAATTATAACGTCCCAGAACACTCCAGCTCACAGGTTAGTCTGCTCCAAGCATTTCCACGAAGGTCAGTGTTTTTTAGTAGTTAATACGTCATTTTCATAACATAATTGGTGATATAGGTTACAAGCAAGTCTGGCGCTGAACAGAAATTGTCGCGCTATGCTCCTTTGTTTATTGTGCATAAATAGTGAATTGTCCTGACACAATATTGCGTTTCGCTTCTGTTATTATGGTACATTGACAAAAACATGTACTTTTATTCACAGGATAAAACAATTGTTTTGTATCACTAATTGTCCAGTATGATTACAGCATACAGTATTATTGTCACTGCTACATTTCTGTGATGCGTACCAGAAATTATTTCCACTGCTAATTAATTACCATTGAGCTCAAAGGTCCTATTAATAAACGGTTAACGAATGTGTATTTATGAAGACAATTTGTGAGACTGGTAAACTTATGATACGTACGATGGTCTTTACTTTCTACACGGTGCATTTCAAGGTCCTGTACCCATCCGGCGGTAAACTGTACCTGGGCTTGTTGCAGTGACCGGAAGTTACTAAACTTCATGAGTGTATGCACTCACTCCAAGAACCGTATAATTATAAATATGCATATAAATATGCTACGATGAGATAGCTGACTTCATCTAACTAGCAAATGTTTTCCAGGCTACGTTGGTGATGCAGTTTTTTTAATGTGTATGATATTTTTGTCATGCGATTTTAAAGCCGGTCCTACAACCGCATCCAAGAATAACATGCAGCTTATCTCAGAACTGTCGGTGAAAATTATTCTTGGAGCTAGGTTTAATTGAGCTGCATTTTAAAGAGGTGCAATTTCACAATTTGTGTATATTTTCTAAGTTCACTATTTTGTCATGTGTTGAGAAAAACACAGATTTAAAAACTACATGGTCTAATATTTACATTTAGCATAACTGCAACATTATTTTTTCGTTTTTTTTTTTAAAGACTCGAAAGGACTTGAAATTCAAAATTTCAGACTTGTGACTTTACTTGGACTTTTACACCAGTGACTTGAGACTCGACTCTGACTTGCCTGACATTACTTGAGACTTGACTTGAGACTTGAGGATAAAGACTTGAGACTTACTTGAGACTTACAAAACAATGACTTGGTCCCACCTCTGCACACCTGCACACTCGCATTCACATATCAGAACCCCAGCCCACGACGGCAGCCGCAACATAATAAATGAAGCAGATTTAATAAGGCCTTTGCACTTTTAGTGCTCTGACCTAATAAACATACATAGACTAATTTGGGTTCAAGTGGTAGATTATTGCTAGTGATGAGCACTCGTGGTAGGATAGGAACATATTCTCCTTTTTTTTCAGAAACCAGATTTATGTAAACAAAGTAAAGATTCCTGAATAATTGGGTCTAATAATCAAGAGTACAGTTACTGAACAAAATAATTGTGATGATGATTTCTGCCATATTTACAACCTCTCTCACTAGAATTGCTGCCTTGTTTGTCCAGTTTCATCAAATCAAGTGAAACATTTGTTTGGACACAAACGATCCTGCAGGAGGAGAAATGTTTAGGGCACAAACCACAATATGAGCTCACTGAGGTGCCAAGATGCATGTGAAGATAGGCTCGAAGGGAATATTGTCTCTTCAAGTTTGAATGTAAGTCAGCTTTTTATTTTAAAAATCTCCTATCTAGTGAAAAAACAGGTAAGGGTAGAGATGAATCCATGGAGCAAACCGCTGTGATGCAGCTTTCTTTGAGTCTGTTCTTTCCCTTAAACAAATAATAAATAATTAATTGTACTAAAATAGGCAAGTCAGGTTCCTCAAATACTTGCACCCTAATCTTTGTTCATAAATTACTGTAGCTGAAAAACAAGACACTATCAAATTGTTTTTTTGTCATTAATAGATACATGATGGCAATTAAATTAACTAACTGAAAAGAGAAATAAAATAAAAGTAAATTAAAAAATTACATAAATCCACATTCCCAGGATACACATATATGCTACAAATATATGCTTTAAAACACACACAAATGATAAATATTACTGAACAGAGAGAACCAAATTGTTTGTTGCAGGGATGAATAAATGATTCTAAAATTGTTCTGTATCTGTCACCAAGCTCACCTTTGAGATTTCACCCTGTCAACATGTTGGGGATCAGTCCTGCTGTCAACCAGCAAATGCATTCATTGCACTCACGGTGTCAGGCAGAAGCCGTCCAATCAGCACACAGACAGCAAAATGTATTCGTATAGACACAGAGACACTTCAGCTCCATTCTTCAATATTAAATCAGTGGCCTTTGTGTCAAAAACCAGTGATGAGGGAGAACTGGTCCATAGCTTATTTTCCAGGACTTTGATGCGATCTTAAGTGATGGCTGCTTTCCTGTTTTGCATTTACTACAGACACTGGCCTGGTTTAATCTATTATTAAATGTTGCTCTCTTATTATATTTATTCCAGACAAATTATTATTGTTGCTTCCATAAACACAAAGTTGATAACTACCTGTGCAGCACAACAAAGAGTGAATCCATAACAGCCAAACAGCAAAATAAGAACTCTGAAAATAATTAGTTAGTGGACTTATGGTTGCAGCAGGTTTAGAAGGGCTTTATTTATATAAGAAAACAAATATCCCCCACAGAATCCACAGAATCATTGAAGAGGGTCAAAGCAGAGGGTAGCAATGAGTAACGAATACAATATGTTTACATTTCCAACAATTTCAGCTATTGCCCACCGATTCAGCGCTTTATTTGAGGCCATGCTGCTTGCATGTAAAAAACGATTTTCATCAGCACACTGTCAGACAAATAAGAAAAGAAGAAGCAGCAGCGGGGGCTGTGGGTATTTTTCTGTGAGCCACACCGACTTCCAAAAGAAACCCAACAAAGTCACCAATAACAACGCTTTGGAGGTAAGAGTGTGCTGCTAACTGTGTGGATTCTCCTTTCAGTCATACTTTGAAACACCGTGTATGTCAAGCAAAGTTGAGTTAGGAGACAGGTGACCCATATACAAACAGGCAGGCTTGTGCTTAATTCAGAGCCATTGATTTCCAATTTTCAATTAATAATTGTACTTAGTGGCAGCCTATTTCAGACTGGATAGGATGTGGGTCAGTGGAGGACAGGCCAGATGGATGATGCAATTTAATGCTCACAGGCCTGGAATAAAGTCTCACTTTAATGTGACACTAACTGACTTAATAACTGTTAGCATCTGCATTTGTTCGTGTGACTCACTGAGTTACAGAATAGTCTTTGAGTGAGTCCAGTTAATAAACCAGGACTGTGTTAATCAAAGCTAGGAAGTCTTTTCCATTCCTCGGGTAAATCTTCCTACATTAGTAGCTGACTTCTCTTTGTTGCACTTTTTGCATCGTAGTTCAAGACTAAATAATTGCTGTCATTAGTGGCTGTCAACAACTGTGATGTGGAATGATGCACGTGTTCATGCATCATTCAGTCTGACATAGTCTAGCTTGCTTTGTGTAGTAATTGCATTTTAATGACCTCCTTTTATGCAAACTTTTGGCATAAATCTGAGCTCATGCCACGGTCCTGGGTCTGTGACCCAGCGTTTTGTGTTTTGAGTTATCGTTAATAGTCTTTGATTTCTTTATTATTTATAGTTTCTAGTCTCTGGTTTCTGTCTCTGTGCTTCCCCTGCGTTCCTTGTGTTATGTTTTCATGTCTGTGCTTCTCATTGTTTCAGTGTCAGTCCGCGTCTATGTGCCTGTCTCGTGTTTCCTGTTTTACTTTGATAGTCTCGTGTGTTACGTTGGTGTTTTCAATTTTGCTTCCCTCCGGTCTCGGTGTGTGATTTCTCCCAGCTGTGCTCTCCTCCCGCGTCTCATTCCCTCGTTATCCCTCTGTGTATTTAAGCCCTTTGTCTTCCTCTGTTTGTTGCTGGATCGTCTGTGTATCACCTACTGCATCTCCCATGTCTCAGATCCATTCTTTATTCTTGTTTTTTAGGTTTCTCCTAGTTTAGGTTTTGCTAAACACCTGCTGTTGTCACCTTTTGCTTTTTTTGTAATCTGCTCCGCCGTAATAAAGCCTCACTCTCAGTTCAAGTCCGTCATCAGTGTCTGCATTTGGGTCCAATCTCTCTCCGCTCCTCGCCGTCTGCCACAGCAGAGGTGACAGCTCAGGTCTAATGGCTTTTGGCAGGTGGCTATCCTTCCACTGCTCCACTGACATATATGAATAGTAGAGATGTCCAGTTCTGACAGCCATTTGGTTGGGTCAAAGTTCAGGCCATTAATAAAGTACAGCATGTGAATCTGGATGCAGGCCTAATTTCAGCCTGCTATCTAGGCTGGGCTCCTAGAAATGATTGCAACTGAAATGGAAGGTAACCCAGAAGTTAGAGCTACTGTGATTGGTTTATATATGATCCTGGAAGCTTTTTCAAGTTAAAACTAAATTTTAGATTTGAATTACAATACCCAAAGCCACTGGATCAGAGTGTGTTTAGGATCAGCAGTGTAATGTAACTTGGCCCATCTCCTCAGGAACTTTGGAAATGAGTAATTTAACATATTTGTATTAAATAAGTATTTCTGTGTTATGCTACTTTCTACTTGTACTTGATTGTACGCCATTTATTTTAAGGTGTCAATAAAAATCATCCAGTATATTCCTTTGCACTACACAACACTTTCCAGCAATATAAGTGATTATATTAAGTGCTGAAACATTAAAGAGATATGTACATATTACTTACCGTATTTCCCGGACTACAAAGCGCACCTGAATATTAGCCGCACAAGCTAAAATCAGGGGAAAATCCTGTTTTGTACATACATTAGCCGCACCTGACTAAAAGCCGCAGGTGTTTCAATGTTGACTTATCATATGTAAGAGAATATGCACAAAGGGAATTGTCAGGAAAGAGATGGCTGTTTGGAGACATCACTTTTATTAATATTTTGAAAAACAAGTTATGGGTACATATTTGCACATGTAGTACATAACAATAACCTGCAGCACACCAGAAAAATAGATTCAGCCTACCTTTTAGGCTCAGGTGCAGTGACACGGCTTTAACAAGAAGAAAAGTCAGTCATTCACCATCTTTCTCTTCTTCCTGCGCACTGAAACCACCAAAGTCCTCTCCTCCAGTGTCGGATACAAACAGGCTCAGGATGGCTTCGTCATCCACTCTCAGCTTCTTTCCTTCGTTGTCACTTTCAAAACCAAAGAAATCCTCATTGTCAGTGTCAGAGTCGAACACCCTCAGAAGGGCCGTGGCGGTGTCCTCCTCACCATCATGCAGCAGTCCAGCCCTTCAAAATCCGTTGGTGATCGTGGATGTTTTCGCACTTTTCCACGCTGTCAGAATCCACCGGTGGAGTTGGGCATAACTTGCTTTTCGCAAGTTTATCGCCGCTCGTCATCCACGCCTCCCGCTGAACGCGTACCGCTACTTTGAAGTTTGTTTTTCGCGCTACTTCGTACGGCACTACGTTGCCTGGCGGACGGACATGTGACTAACATACCACTCTTGAACCCCGATCCTTCCGCCAGGCAACGTAGTGCCGTACAACAGCGGAACAAACAAAACAAATCGTCTTACGATATGACAAAAATCATGGACAATCCATAGTAAAGCCGCACCTGACTAAAAGCCGCAGGGTTCAAAGCTTGTGCAAAAAGTAGCGGCTTATAGCCCGACAATTACTCAATAATTACGATTCAGTACAATGTGTCAGATTCTGAAAATGGCCATCCTGCATAAAAAGTACTTTTTACTTTAGGAACTTTAAGTATAAGTATATTTTGATGTTAAAACCATAGACAGTATAAAAAAATTGAGTTTGTAATCATGACGTCATCCACTGAGTTTTGACTCTGCATTCTGAAGCCTCAACATGATCGTTTTAATGTTGAGCAACAGACTAATGCAGTGTTATTGTGTAGTTGTTATATCAGCGTCCCTCACCTGGAACGCTACAACAGACAGAAGATGAATATATCTCCTCGTCTTCACCCCACAAACAGTCATAGCAGAGACGGCTCAAACCGACGACCACAAAGTTACTATCAGAAACAGAAAACGTTCAATAAGACCATCCAACATCATCCATGAGGTACTTTCATCAGTAACTGGGGGCCAATGCCCATGATTGTCATTGCAGGTACTGTGCTATTATCATTACAGATAAACCCCACAGTAGTATTCATTATGTCTGTTTATTAAATGATTAGAGATCTTCTTGAAGCACAGCGAGATTTGGGTTTGTGTATGGAGTCTATAAGGAAATTTGAGGCTCTGGTTTCTTTCCAAAGTCCAAACACATGTATATTAGGTGTTGTGCTCAGCTACATAAAGTGTATATAATGAACTCCATCAAGGGGTGAATGTAGCTCGCAGTGCACAATGCTTTGATTAGTCATTAGGACTACAAAAGCTCTTTATAGCTGCTCAGCCGTTTCTCTACTCTTAAAGTATAACTGTGTAAAGCTCTGTCAGTTCATATTGTTCCTAGTTTGTTTTGTTTTTTTCATTTTTCTTTTATTTACAGTCCTGGAAAAAAAATTCCCCACAAACGATAATTCTATTTCCAAACTGTGAGTACGCTCTGAGTCACAGTGCATCCTAGAGATCAACTAGCTTTGGGGAATCCTTTAGGAATCAACACGACAACTTCCCCACTCACTTTGAGGTCATACTGACTCCCCCCTGTATACCATGAGCTCCACTGAGAAAGGTCAAGATGTCCTGAAGTGCACCATCCACTTCTCCACTGCTGGAGAAGTGGATGGTGCAGCTATGATTGTGCTCTTCTCCTCTGAGGAAATGTAAAAAGGAGGAAGACGGCCGATGAATAATTCCTAACCATTTTCAAAGTCAAAGTGAAGTCAGTCATGTGGAGAGGAAAAGGATCTATCATGCTGGTCATTTTGGCTGAAAGGTGGCAGTGGACGATAAACAAGTTTGTTTGGAAATTAATCAGAGTTCAGACGAAGAGAGAAAGAAAGAAAGAAAGAGAGAGGGAGGGAGAGATGAAGAAATGCCGAGAATATGGAGAGGGGAGCAGGCAGGAAACCAGCAGTGAGTAGCCAAGTCGTTAGATTCCTTAATGGGTTGTCTATCATGAGGTTTGGCCCGCGTGGGCTCATGTGGCACTGGAAGGAAAATGGGTAATCAAAAGGTTTCTGAGGTGAGATGTGAGTCCATTTCCCCCCTCACTCTCAGACACACAAGATTGATGCCATACAGAGAGGGAGAGAAAAGGACTCTCTGGATTTGATGGGAAAACAGCAGCCTGAAATTTATTTGCTGATCGAGGCTTTTTTCTCCATATCTATTAACAGAGCCACTCAAAAAACAACTATTAACTTCAGTGGCTTACATATCAAAGTCATAGAGAACTAACACAATGCTCATGCATTTGCATAATGAGCTGCAATTGCTGTTTAAGAAAGAAATGCCTTGATTAAACGAATAAATGCACACTAGAATATAAAATCAGAACAGGAAAGAGTAAAATGAAAATTTCACGACTCATTTAGCACTTACATTTTCCATGCATGAGGCAAAAGTCCATTTCGTTTCTTCAAATCCTGTTAAATCTTTGTACATTTTAAAGGTAGATAAAGTACTACTCAAAGTACTACCATAAATTAGCGATTAGAGGTTAGCACTGACTGCAAAACAAAACACTTCTTTTGTAAACACAGGGAATAACTTCACATTTCTGAACAATGAAAAACCAAACTACAGAAACATCATCAAACTATAAAACAGCCATTCAAAGTGTGGCGTCCGTGTTATGTCAATCTATCTCTCTGAGCAAGTCACACAATCTACCTGATTCTCCAATGATAATGTTCCACGAGTCAAAAAAGGAAAGATGAAGGAAGTAAAAACGTGCTCACTTACACTACACTGCAAAAAGTATTCACTCGCATAATAATTGAATTCAGGCGTTTCAATCATGGCCACAGCTGCATAAAATCAAGCATAGCTACTAATTATTCCACAGTCAAGTGTTAACAGTATTATTCAAAGTGAATGACAGCGACTCAGCCATGAAGTGGTGGGCCACATAAAATCATAGGGCAGGATCAGCAGAAGCACATAGTGCGCAGAGATTTTGGAGATTACAAACCTCCAAACTTAATGTAGCCTTCAGATTAGCTCAAGAACAGAGCATACAGAGCTTCATGTCATTGGTTTTCATGGCTGAGCTGCTGCATCCAAGCCTTACATCACCAGGTGCAATCCACAGTCTAAGATGCAGCGCAAAGTAAAGTGCATCTCCACCGAACTCTAGAGCAGTGGAGACATGTTCTCCAGAGTGACAAATCACGCTTTTCCGTCTGGCAGTTTGACAGATAAGTCTGGGTTTGGCAGCGGCCAGGAGAGCAGTACTTATCTGGCTGCATTGTGCCAAGTGTAAAGTTTGGTGGAGGGGGGGGGGCTATGGTGTGGTGCTGTTTTAGTAGCAGTAAAAGGAACTTTTAATGCTTCGGCATACCACAACATTTTGGACAATTTCAGGCTCCCAACTTTGTGGGAACAGTATGGGGATGCGCCCTGCACAAAGAAAGGTCCATAAAAACATGAGCATGTCTGGTGTGAAAGAACTTGACCACACAGAGTCCTTAACCTTAAATTGACAGAATGCCTTTGCCATGAATTAGGGGGTGCTATGAAAACTTTGAGAAGAAAAGACCCTAGGCCTGTGAGAGCCAATAGAAACAGAATAGAAACATGCTGTTCATCAACTTGGCTGCTCATAGCCAAGTGAAAGCCTCGTGGTTTCATCCACATTTACTAATACTTTAGAAAGAAATGTAGCTTGTTTGTAGCTACACTTGGAGACCAAGCTTAGTGAAACGGAGACCCAGCTCTGCAGCCTAAAAAAACCTGTAGCTAGCCAGCCTGTAGTCAGTGTGGGTGAATGATGTTACCACTAGCTCTCCTCCAGCAGATGGTCAAGCAACAAGCAACCAGGGAAAACAGGCTGGCTGGGTGACTATGAGGAGGAAACATGGTCCTAAACAGAAGTCCCTGGTACTCATTCACATTTTCAAATGACATTTCCCCACTCAGTGATACAGCCAGCGAGGAAAAACCACTGGATATTGATGTCTGTGAAGGTTCTCAGTCATCCAGGTCATCGTAGTCAAAGGAGCTTGCAAAGAAAAGTGTCTGGACTTCTTTAAGTTGCTTGAAGACGTTTCACCTCTCATCCGAGAAGCTTCTTCAGTGGATATTGATACTGTTTTGAAGAATGTGAAGCTAGAGACACCAGCAACCATAGTGAATTGTCTTCAAGGAGCCAAAGCAACCAGCTGAAACTGCTGGCTAAGGATAAATGTAGATTTCATAAAATAATAATTGATAATAATAATAATTGATGATTTATCAAACTTGTCATCTGATTTGGTACTCAGTTCAGACAACATGATTACTGTGGGTGATTTTAACATCCATATAGATGCTGAAAATGACAGCCTCAACACAGCATGTAAGATTTTAAACTCAATGGGCCTCTCTCAAAATGTGTAGAGGCCACCCACCACTTTAATCACACTCTGAATCTTGTTCTTAAATATGGCATAGAAATTTCTTCCTGAAAACCTCAGTGTTTCTCGATAACACAGCAGTGGTGAATGTATTTCATTACAGTAGATGTCTTTCTGAAAAGCGCACCTTAAAGTGTTGGGATGATCTGATATCCTCGTGTTGGTGTTGTTCCCAGACCATCATGAAAATGTTGTTCCAGGTTCAACATTGCAAGTGACCAATCACATTGTTGTGACGTTATTCCTTTGCGCGCCAAGCCATTCGTGCATTTATGAAATTCCAATGTTGCAAGGACAATATCAATTCTGCTTACTGTTTATTAAACGGTTAGGGTTAGGGTCAGGGTCTGTTGATCGGCAGACAGAGGCGGTTTCACGCAGCTTAAGTACAGTTTTTTGTTTTACGCCGGTTTTTCCCGAAGTCGCAAAAGTATGACGTCACAACATTCTGATTGGTCACTTGCAATGTTGATCCTGGACCAACATTTAGTATGATGATCTGGGAACAACACCAACACGAGGATATCAGATCAACCGTGTCACATCTCAGTAATTTAGAGGTTCTTCATTAAATCTGGAAGAATAATTTCTAGCTCCGTAAAGCTAGAACATTCAACTTCTATTCAAAACTACTGCTCAACAACTTCCTATTCTTCATGCCACTCCATCATGGTTTGGTAGTGGCTGAAGCGGAAGATTAGCAGGTCACCTACTAACTGAAAGGTTGGTGGTTTGATCCCTGACTGCTCCAGTCTTGCATCCTTGAGCGAGATACTAAGTTGTCCCCACTGCAGACAATGGAATATGAATGTGAATGTGTTAATGTAAGACAGAAAGCACTTAAGCATAGAAAAAGTGCTTGTGTGAATGGGTGAATGATGCATGTTGTATTAAGCACTCGGAGTGCTCCGGGAGAGTGAAAAAGTGTGATATAAGAATCAGTCTATATGCCATCAGGTTTCTCTTCACCACTACAGCCAGGCTGACAAAAAGTCAGAGGTCTGTTAAACAGAGAAATTCTTTAATCTTTACTAGTTATGGGTCCATAAATTTTAACAATTAGAGAAAAAAATTACACATAACCATCTCAGAGATGTTACATTATGTACGGCAACTTTCAGTACTAGTGATATTTATTTAGAGTCTTTCTCTCTGACTGACTCTTCTGAGTTACCTTTAATAATCACTTCCTTTCATCAGCATGTTTATGAGATTCCAGTCTGTTCAAAGAAGAGCTAAATCTTAAATATGATCAATCTGTAGGGATGGGAATCAAGAACTGGTTCTTGTACAGAAATCAAAATTTCATATCAAATAAATGCAATATCAAACATCCTTGAAAGAGTAGTTGTCAAACCGCTAACAGATCATCTGCAGAGGAATGGTTTATTTGAAGAGTTTCAGTCAGGTTTCAGAGCTCATCACAGCACAGAAACAGCTTTAGTGAAGGTTACAAATGATCTTCTTATGGCCTCTGACAGTGGACTCATCTCTGTGCTTGTCCTGCTAGACCTCAGTGCAGCGTTCGATACTGTCGACCATAATATCCTATTAGAGCGATTAGAACATGCTGTAGGTATTACAGGTACTGCGCTGCAGTGGTTTGTATCATATCTTCCTACTGAAACTGAATTTTTAATTCCCACTGTAACCAAAGTGCATGTTCATAGAGCAAAAAAATTGGGGTTTTTGTTTTCACTGTATTTTTGCATGGTCTTTATGTTACAATATAATGTACATCTGGGGGACTGTTGTTGTGATTTGGCGCTATAGAAACTGAGTCAATTTCTCCCATAATTACGCTGCAATAGGCTACTGCGGACTTTCCTTGATGCACTGATTAATTTTTATGTTGTTTTATGTTTTTCACTCACTATGTGTTTATACACCACTCTGCATTTATTCACCAGTTATTATTATTATTAATCCCAGGCTCTCTTCCACAGTGTGTCTTTATCTTGTCTTCCTCCCATCAACCCTTAATGGTGGTAGCAGATGGCTGCCTCTCCCTGAGCCTGTTCCAAAGATTGAAAGTTGATAAGAGTAGAAGCATTGATGTCCGTTTTGATGGAGAAGTATAGAGATGGTCAGAAAAGCATATGATAGCATGTCAAGTGAGCAACTGTGGTACTGCATGAGGAGGTTGAGAGTAGCAGAGAAGCACGTGAGGCTGGTAAAGGATGTGTATGAAGACAGAGAGGTTCAAGGTGGAGATGGGGCTCCATCAGGGATCTTCTCTGAGCTCCTTCTTGTTTTCAGTGCTGATGGACAGACTGACAGATGGGGTCAGACAGTAGTCTCCTTTGACTATGATGTTTGCAGTCAACACTGTGATCTGCAATAAGAGCAGGAAGAGGTGGATTTATGTTTTGGAGAGAAGACGAATGAAAGTGAATTAGAGGGAGAGAAGTGCAACAGCGGTAATAAAGTCACCTTAATTTAAATATGTGTGGTCAATCATCCAAAACAACAATACAAGAGAGTTAAAGAAGAGAGTGCTGGTGAGTTAAAGCAAGTGGAGACAGTGCGAAAGGGAATTTATCACTGAATGATAGCAGCAAGAGTCAAAGGGAAGGTTTACAAGATGGTGGTGCGACCTCTGTAATGTATGATTTGTAGAAGTTGGCACTGACATAAAGACATAGGCCCAAGAATTAGAAATGATATCAGAGGGCCAGCTCAAGTTGAGTGGTTTGAAGACAACGTTAGAGAGCCTAGATAGTTTTGATATGTGTAGATGTGGAATAGTGGCTAAATTGGACAAAGGATACTGATTATGGAACTGCAAAGTAGGAGGAAAATGGAAGACCACAGAGAACATTCATGGATGTAGTGAAGGAGGGTATGCAAAGGGCTGGTGTGGCGTGGAGACAGGTGATCCACTGTGGCAATCCCTAAAGCAGGGGTGTCCAACTCCAGTCCTCGAGAGCTACCGTCAGTGTTGGGGAGTAACGGAATACATGTACCGGCGGTACGTATTTAAAATACAAAATATGAGTAACTGTATTCTGTTACAGTTACAGTTTAAAAATGTGGTATTTAGAATACAGTTACTTTGTTGAAATAAATGGATTACACTGCGGTACTTTCCTGTTTCATATTGTGGCGGGTCAGGACTGTTTGGGTTTGTTTGACAGCTACGTTCTGTTGTTCCAGGCGGCAGCGTTACGGTTGCCATGGTTACAGGGTGATGCGCGCTCTCTCTGTGACTGTGTGTTTCCTGGGTGAGAGAGCGCCTTTTCGTTGTTGTTGTGCTAAGCTAACAGGCAGAATGCTACAGGCATAGCTCTAAAGAATGCAGCATCATGGGCAGTGTAGTCCGTGCTGCAGGGAGAATGCACTGCCATACACGTTATGTGTCTGTGAGCGCGAGGAGGGAGAAAAAGGGGAGTGGAAAAGTACGAGTTGTCATCGAGGAAAAACGGGAGCTGGAAGCATGTAAATATAATAATAACCACTGCAGCCAAAAAGAGTGCCTGACGAGCCCAGTTGTAAGTAAGCTGTTAAGACTCGACTGTACACCTTTCAACGCCTCTCTCTGTCTCTGGCTAGCAAAGTTGACCCAGACAACAAAGTAAAGCTAGTTTTCGGCTACGAGCTCAACACGAACCCGATATATTAGCCAGAGGTCCCTTTACTACGGTTCGGAGCCGCGGACCTTCAGTAACAGTAATAAATCACAGCAATAGTACATTCACGTTGTTGTAAACAGCATGATAATATATTAAGTAATCCAAAGTATTCAGAATATGTTACTCTCATTGAGTAACGTAATGGAATACATTACAGAATACATTTTGGGGCATGTAATCTGTAATCTGTAGTGGGATACATGTTAAAAGTAACCTTCCCAACACTGGCTACCGTCCTGCAGCTTTTAGATGCATCCTTGTTCCAACACACCTGAATCAAATGAATGGCTTCTTATCAGGCTTTTGCCAAACTTGATGGCATGCTGACGAGGTCATCCAACCATTAGATTCAGCTTTATTGGTGTCACGTCCGGTGTGGCAGACGTGTGGAATATATTAGGACCCAAAATGCGGCAGCTCAGGTGCAGGTGAGTATTTATTAAACAAAAGGAAATACAAACAACAATGGCACTGGGAACATAAAACTAGAATCTAAACTGGGTAAAACTAACAAAACAAACCAGAAACGAAGATGCAGGGAGGAAATACACACGGGGAGACGCAGGGAGACCGAGGGGAAACAACACAGACGAAGAAGCCACGAGGACGAGGTGACACACACTATAAATACACACGCCAGGAATCAGGGGATGGGAAGCAGGAGGGGAACACACCTGGAAGACATCACAGCTGACGAGGCAGGGGGAACGTAAACAGAACACACTGACATCAGACAGAGACCTTCACAATAAAACAGGAAACACATACACGCAATGACACAACACACAAACTTCACACAAGCTGGAGAACACAGAACATAGGAACATGAAACGTGAACGTACAAGAACCCCAAAATGACCACAGAATAAGAATAACATAAACACGGAGTCACAGACTCCGGATCATGACAATTGGAGTAGGGACGCATCTAAAAGCTGCAGGACAGTAGCTCTCGAGGACTGTAGTGGGACACCCCTACCCTAAAGGAACCAACTGAAAGAAGAACCTTGTGTAAAGTATTTACGTGAGAAAGTGTTTTCCCCACAAAGTTGATTCTGCGATTTCAGTGTAAAGGCTGAACAGCCAACATTCAGATGTGCACAGGCAGCTTTCTGGGATTTCCTTACCTGCATGACTGAGTATGCTTCAAGACGGGAAAGTATTTGACGATTAATGAAACAAAAAGCTCACAATGCACAAAATCCTTTCCATGATCCATTTAAAAGAATCAATTTTGTTTATTTAAAATAAATAGGAATAAAATTCAAACTGGTGTTCCAATTTATACTTTGACTTAGATCTTCAAGGAAAGAAAACTCTGAGAACAGAAAGAATAGTTGACACTTGAATTTCATCACTGAGACAAATTTCTGATATTGTGTAGGTTCATTTATAATCTCCCTGTTATCTCAAGAAAAAAGATAAATATGATGAGAATGGAAAAAACCATTAAAGATCTTAAATTGGAAAAAAGATGAGGTGAAAGGAAGGCTGTTTCTCAGCGTCTGCTGAATTTAAGAAGTAAAAAAGGTTTCATTTTGATGTTAAATTGAGCTCAGTTTTGTCTGTTTGGGGAAATAGCCTTGACAAAAATGGTCTTATTTTAAATTCTGCTTTCCTTTAGAGCACAGCGAGATCGCAGACCATTATCTTTAAAGTGCAAAATGAACTTTAGACTCCTTTCTGAATTATTATAAAAAAATTAAGATAAGACCTCTGGAGATGCTTAAGTGCAATTGTGGTCATTTATTCAAAACCTCTTTCAAATTGTATAAATACTGCAGACATATATGACCAACTACTGAAAGTTACCATGAGTGCAGTGCTTTGATATTCAAACACTATGAGCACAGAGAGAGCCCGAGTTTCCAGGGGCCTGTTAATGTCTCCTGAATATCAGTATTTAACACACACAAAAAGCTTTCAGTGACATTTGAAAACTGTGCTTTTTAGGGGACTGTGGCTTTGATTGTGTTGTTCCCTGTAATTTAACAGGAAATGCTGAAGGATCATTTTTCTTACACTTGCAACAAGCGTGGAAAAAAGCCTGCTTCATTGCTTCGAGCTGAATCACTGCTCCCCACTGCAAGAGACTAACACTGCAGCACCAAACAGTGAATGCACAGAGCCGATCGCCCCTCGGGGTTTGTGGTGAAATTTGATTAAAAAGTTTGTTGGTAAATTAATTTTGACCAAACACAAGGGGCATGCTGATGCAGCTGAAGCTATTAATTGGAGTTGGCAGTGGGGCAAGTTCATTTGTCAGCATTGTGTGGATTTGTGTTTAAAGCTGTGTTCCTGTTGAGCAGGACAACCAGTGTCCCTTTAGACTGCGTGCATTATCACTTCCAACTAAATGAAGTCCAGGATCATGAAGAGGAGGTGTAGCTACACACACTCGTGCAACAAGGACAACAGTGTGTCCTAGAGTCTGCGCAATGCATGCATAACCAGATTATTTACAACACACACAAAAGAAGTGAAGACTCCCGTGTGGTATACGAGTAAATTGTTACTTCATTTGAACTTATATCACCTGATAATATTATATATAATGTAACAAAGTTGACAATTTGCACATTTTTCTTCTGAACAATCAAAAGGTGACTTTCAGTCATTCAAAATAAACCTAACTGCATGAATATGGTCAGAAAATGACACGAACAGCAGAACTTTCTCAGTTTTTGGACCTATGGACTATATCGATCAGCATGACTGCACTGGGACCCCCATATTAAAAACTACTGCTCAACAATTTCACTTAACAACAACAAAAGAGACATGGATGGAGTAAAATGTTGCAAAGGTAATCAAGTTATAATCTAGCATGTAAACACCAAATAAAATTAAATTTAACTACAAAATCCATTAACAGGCACTAATGAGGAAGGAGGAAGAATAAAGGTGAGAACACAAGCTAACCATCACAATAAAACAGCAAGTATAAAGTCAGACCAAATGTCTTTGACCAAGACAGACAGCACGAGGCACAGCGAGGGAAAAACACAAAGGAAAACTTGTAGGAGAGAGCACAGGTTACTGCAAAGAACAGACGTTGTGTTTCTACAGCCTGTAACACAATAAATCTAAAGTAGTAGTTTATGTTTTGACATCAGAGGAAATACCTTACTGTTTAAGTTAGAAATGATCCAGTTACTGAATGAGATGTGATGAGTCTTTGACACTGGACATTTATATGAAATTAACAACCATATTTTTAAGACACACATACATTATGCTAACACTTGTTTGATATTCTAAATATGTATGATCCTCTCTCTCCCTTCCTAACCACAGTTTTTCATACAGTTCCTCCATGCCTTTCCATAGGAACTCATCACATCATCCCTGCAAAGCTGCACTTAATGACTTGCTGATACGCTTTATTATAAAAGGCCAGTTTTCTCCTGAATGAAGTTCAAAGCAGGACAAAACCCAGAAGACCCACTGGCTAATGGCTGCTGACCTCACAGTATCACCTCCTCCAACATGGGCAACAGTTATTAGCAGCCTAATGAACTTGATGCTAATGAAGAGCAGTGGGAGTTCAGAATCATCTACTGCCAGACAGAGCGAAGCTGACAGACTCGTATACATGATGCTGGGGAAGTGTGTGGCATTCACAATTCAGTGGGCATAGATTAAAACAAAGAGACAGAAAGAAACAAACAAAAAAGCATCATGCAATAGAAGGATACTGAGATCATAAAAGTAGAAAGGTTCTCACTGCGGGTTTGAAGGCAAATACGTTACAAAGGGAAGACAATAAATGCAAATACTTTGTTATTTTCATTTACTGGCTAATTTTGCTTCCATGGCATGTCTTCTTTCAGACTTGTGGAAAAAGTACCAGTCAAAAGTTTGGACACACCTTCTCATTTAATGGTTTTCCTTTGTTTTCGTGACTATTTACATTGTAGATTCTCAGTGAAGGCATCACAACTACGAATGAGCACATATGGAATTATGAAGTAAACAAAGAAGTGTGAAATAACTCAAAACATGTCTTATCCCAGCTATCATAGAGACCGCGTACACCCTGGGCAGGTCGGCAGTCTGTCGCATAGAGACAGGCAACCGTTCGCGCTCACACTAAGATTCACACCTATGGGCAATTTAGAATGACCAATTAACCTAACCCCACTAACTGCATGTCTTTGGACTGTGGGGGAGAACATGCAAACTCAGAAAAACCCCAGCCAGGTAGTGGAATCAAACTCAGGACCTTCTTGTTGTGAGGCATAAGTGCTAATCACTGCACCACCGTGCTGCTCACGCCTAACAGCTATTTGACCATAAAGGTCTGATTCACACAGCTTGCTCTGAACAGTTGATGCAGATGTGTCTGCTACTGGAACTCAGTTTGCAGCACTGTCAGCAAAGCAAAGGGCGGCTACTTTGAGGAATCTAAAATATAAAACATCAGTTTTCTCTTTGCTACGTAATTCCATTTATCTTGTTTCATATATTTGATGTCTTCTGTTTGTACCTATAATGTAGAAGGTAGTAAAAATAAAGAAAAAACATGAGAAGGTGTGTCTCAGTGAAACGTAACAAGACGAATCAAGGAAACTTGAAATCTGTACCTTCAGCTGAAAGACAAAGCAGATAAGACTTTACCTCCGTAGCTGTGGACAACAGCTGTGATGTCCATAACACAGCCTACTATAAGTGTATGTGGGATAACGACGTTTGAAGCAGATCAAGGATAAAGTGACTGAAATAAAACCAAAACTGAAATTGGTATTTTTGTACTGAGTTATACACCAGGAGGTGTTGTGTAAACCGTTGTTAAAAATTAACCTTGTCGATGTTTTCTGAGAAGAAAGCCAAGGACATACTATGTCTCTCTGATGCAGAACAAAAGGCAGATCTTGGATTTGCTCCAACAGTTAAGCTGACTTGAATTCACTTGTTCAAACCCAAAACTGGTAAGAAATCTATCACTGAACAAGAAGGTGCAGATGCAGTAATACCAACAGCACGAATAGCAATCACACTCCTAGTTATGCAATAGGACAATGATCCCAAGAACACCATCAAATCCACAACAGAAAAATCAAGACACCATGACCCAGTCAAAGTCCAGGTCTCAACCCAACTGAAATGTGGTGGTGTTTCCTTTCCTCTCCTGATATATGCACAGCTGTTAGAACACAATTACAATCTTTGCACACATTTCATGAAAGCAACGAGTGCTTGGGCTCCTACTTTTTGTGGAAGATGTTGAGATTGATGACAGTATTTCCTTATTTATGAAGCGATATAAATTAATATCCAAAATCTCATCTGTAAAATGCACCTCGAATATGCCAACACTGTAATATTTAAGTGTAAAATGCCCATATTTCTGCCCTGGATTTATTAGTAGTCGCCTCAGTTTTATGATATCTACTAGTTCAGTTATCACCCTTCTAATATTTATGTCTTTCAACATTACTTTTTTAGTGCACGTTAATTGTTTCTCCCAAACTCTACGTAGCATCTGTGTTAAAGGGAAAGATTAATTGCAGCATGTCTTAAGTGAAAAGACACAAACACTTCAATGTTCTTCGAAGCTAATTCTTTTTCAAGCATGGCTGAATTTTTCATGAGACCATCTACTAATGTCTGAGGTGAAAAGGTGTTCTTGGACATTAACCTGCCAGTCTGCAGCTGCACTGGATTATGGGACTGAGAAATGGGCCAAAGCATCTAGATAATGCAAATTTGTTATTCTAACAAAACCAACTTTACAGGGAACAGAAATGAGAAAATTAACAAGGAGGATTATTTAAGACAACATTTTAGTCCAGCTTAGTAAGATTTGTATCCAGCATTATATTAACAACAGGATATTGTCTCTGGCCTTTAGAAACTATACCACCGCGGTTTACTTTTTAACAGCTCAAAGCCTGCAGCTTTCAGCAGTGTGCCGGCTGCTGACAGGGGAGCTTACATAGCATGAATGAATGAATCACTAATCATTCAAGGCCTTTCAAAATATTTTTCAGAAGTAAGAACAAAGTGTTAGATTTTTAATACTAACACATGGTGTGAACACTAAACACTGATTGCTGGAAAGGTTTGTCAGCGAGGCTGCACTGCACTCACTGTACAAAAGTGTAAAACAATGTGATATATGTATATATATACACATATGTATACAATGTTGCAAATGCCTGCATTTACAGTAAAAGATGGATATTGTAAACCTCTAACTAAAAGTAAAATAGCATAACCTGAACCTGATTCAGAAAACACAGAAAACAGAACCAAAAACTTAAAAAGCATGAACATAAATAATCTGTGGCAAAAAGGCTTGTAGAGAGTTGCTGACTGGCTGGGAACAAACAGAGGCGAGCAGAAATCAAAACCAGAAGCTGAGGCAGAGTTGCACTGCAGTGAATCCGTATGGATTTTGTGCAGCTGAGCTGAAGAGTGGCACCGGGAGATAAGAAGAAAGGCACACAAGAGGCAAACAAAAGAGTGAAAATGGAGAGCAGCAGCTGTGGGAAAGTGCAGGCTGCATTACGATGTTGCACACCTTGATAAGCTTTCTCAAACACGGAAGCCAGCAGGAAGAATTGTGCGAAACTTGGTTCATACAGAGACTTGGCCTGCAAAGAGACAATGTATCACTGTGGGCAGTTATATGATTGAGTGTGAGATTGTCTACCCCAGCTTTTCTTTCACTGTGTGTGTGTGTGTGTGTGTGTGTGCGTGCGTGCGTGCGTGCGTGCGTGCGTGCATGTGTGTGTGGGTTTTATGTCTAGCATGTCTGGGCACAGTAGTGAGGTGACATGTGACCACGCTGGCCACTGAGAGCCACATGTCATCTCAGCAAACCTCACCAGACCAATTTGTCCTTTTACAGGAATATTTCTTGGTGAAAAACGAGGGCGAGACACCAGAAGTAAAGCAAAAACTCGTTAGGTAAAACACATCACACACAACAGGATTAACAGGTTCCCTATTTGCTATTTTTAAAAGTGATGTACAGATTTGACAAGAAAACAACAGTAAGTGGGTCAACTCGATGTCACACTGTCCAGAGGCAAAGCAGAAGCTGCAGTGCCAGCAGGGCACTGTCAACTCAGTATAACAGCCAAGAAGTTACTAGTGAGCAAGTATGAAGTACATTACAGGGTCCTTAATTACCAGAAATTATTACGTTAGGCAGGTAATATGTATTTACCTGTAATTTTGTTAGTTATGTCAGTTTAAACGTTTTCCCGTGATTATTTTCACGTTGGCCTGAAATAAATTATCTCCCTCTGTTCTGACTGCAGACTGAAACTTACTGCGACTTCTGCCTGCATGTACTTTTCGTGGTTTGGTGAGGCACCGTATTAAATGGACACAGCATCTACAAGTTTGCTCTGATCTGAGGTTTCTGAAAAGGATGATAAACTGGGAATCATTGAGTAAAATCTCATTGAAGCAAAACCAATTACAAAAGTTATTCCAGTAACGTTTCCGATAGATGCATCAATGTATTTATGCTGTGCTGTAAAATGTGCGATTACTAAGGATGTGTGATTTCCTACATTGCTGGTGTCACCGTATGTGATGCTCAGTGATTTGGTACTGTATAAATCAGGGGTGAACAACTCCAGGCCTCGAGGGCCGGTGTCCTGCAGGTTTTAGACGTGTCCTTGATCCAACACAGCTGATTTAAATGGCTAAATTAGCTCCTCAACATGTCTTGAAGTTCTCCAGAGGCCTGGTAACGAACTAATCATGTGATTCAGGTGTGCTGACCCAGGGTGAGATCTAAAACCTGCAGGACACCGCCCGTCAAGCCAAATAAAACTGAACTAAATCAAAGTCTGTATTATTTAAAGATGGCAAAATTTAAAAAGGAAAACCGAGCATTTGGCAAAAGTGTCCAATTATAATTGTACACAAAATTTGATTTAGCTGAAAGTGGCAGACGGTTTGTTTCAGAGAAAATAACTTTTGACAGTTTAAAAAGTTTTAAAGGGTTAAAACAATAAAAACAGAACCTAAAAGTAGAAGCTATTTTTCAGCTTCTGCTGAGCACATCTCTCAAACACTCAAATAAGTCTGAGGAAAAAGAAAATTGTGCCGACTGCATGTTTAAAGTAGAAATGAAACGACTGCATCTCAATATCAGTTTCATTTTAACCACTTGGTTCCACTCCCCAGGTTTGCATACTCTCACACTGCCCTCCCTGGTGCTGCCCAGTTCAGCATAAACCCCTAGCTATTAACATGTGCTGTTTGGGTGATGAGGAGGTTATTGGCACCTAATGAGCCTCACAGCCCCTTTAGCCCCCGTTTCTTATTCGATGTACTCCAGATTCCCCTTTGTTTACTGTTTTTATTGCTGCGCAAGAGCCAAGGGACTGAGGCCAAGCCAAGACATGGGTTAGGTAAATCTGCTACCACTTAAGCTAAAGGAAAGGGAGGATGAAGAATT